>NW_016690296.1:816526-1122392 GCF_001604755.1 Lepidothrix coronata
AGGTGTATCATAAACAGCGATGCAGAGAGGCTGTGCTGGCCATTCCTCTGAGCTGGGAAAATGCCCTTATTGCCCTGCTTGACTGAAATCTTAAATAATTTCACCGGCCAAAGGCTCGGAGAATAATATTTTGTCGAAATTCCTGGTTCTAACGAAGAAGCAGAACAGACCGTGCTCCTCAATTGCAGCAGCAGTTCCAATCCCTCTTCTCCTGTGAAAAGCACACCGGGAAAGACACTTTGGCATGTGACTAAATCCAGACTTAAAGCAGAGATTTGGTGCTGCCTGAGGAAGGGGAGAGCCCGGGGTGTCGGTGGCTGAGGGAAGGGAAAAGTTTCAGCCTGGAGGGTGGTTTTGGTCGCGTCGTCCCTTACAAAGCGTTCTGCCGCCCCTTGGAGACGGCCCAGATGGATTAGGAGGAAAAGGTTCATTTCTTCGGGATGGATGGCGCTCTCCAAAAAGAAAACGCTGTCAGATAGATTTTTATCTGCCGCAGGTGCTGCCTTGTGGGCAAGGTCTTCACGATGGATGAGCCTGGAGCTCCGAGCCGGAGCCGTTTGGCAGGTCTCCGGAGACAACAGGAATTTCGGATGTTGTGGCTGTTTTCCTGGTGCTTTAGCACATTCCACAGCCACTCTATGACTATCCCTGCAGCACGAGTGTGGCCTCACAGTCTGCCTGGGGCAGTTTGCCTGGTGTTTTTAGGGAGCATAGGTAAAAATATCGGGAGGCGTGTGCCTTCCTGGGGGATATTTACATGCCTGTAGTTCTTCTTCATAGATTAGGGTCTAAATGGTTGTTCTTGTAGGATCATAGAATCCTGGAATGGCCTGGGTTGGAGGGGGTCTGGAAGTTCAGCTAGTTCCAGCCCCCCTGCCATGGGCAGGGACAGCTCCCACTAGCCCAGGTTGCTCCAAGCCCCATCAAGCCTGGACATGAAGCCCATAGCATTGTCACTGCCGGGATTTATCCTGTGGAGCAGGTGACTGGCAGTCGGGATTGACACCTGGAGGGTGAGTTCAGTCAGTGGCTTTATTGGCAGAGAAAATAAGTGGCCAAAACCACGAGTCAGAACTTGTGTGTGAACGAGGCCGGACGTGCCCCGTGTGCTGACCTGCGCATTCCCCAGCCCAGCTCCCAATCTGTAGCGTCACCACATCCATCCTGCTCCCTGAATCACTGCCTGCAGAACAGGGACACTGGTGACATGGATAATAAACCCTCCTGGAGGGTCTGGGGGTTTGCTGTCAGGCGGGAGGAGGGCGGTGCTGGCGCTGGCTGGCGAAAGCTGTGCTTTCTGTCCCATTCCCGATTCCCTGGGGGCAGCTGACGGAGCAGTGGTGGAAAGATGACAGTCTGCCTGACTGCAGAGGGCTGCCACGGCTCAGCGTGCCTGGAAAATGGGAAATGCAGGGAGAACAAGAGCTCCAGGTGCTGGGAGGCTTCCTACTGCTTTCACTTCATGGAGTGTTACCTGTCAGAGCCCACGGGGGGTGTAATGAAATCCTGTCAATGGATCCGTCTGGAACAAACAGGGCAGGTGGGAGCAGGGCTGCCCTCATGGCAAACATCCCTTTCCCATGGCAAAAGCCTGGTGGAGACCTGCAGGAGTGCTGGGAGCAGCTCAGGGAGCACCCAGCACCCCCCCGGGCTGCGTCTCCTGGAGGGAATCCTTGGCGACAGCTCAGGGTAAACAAAAATTCCTGTACTTCCAAGTGTCATCTCATTAATCCCCATCTGAGCGAGCCAAGGACACTCACCACCAGCTCAGGACCGAAATTCTTGATGTCCCTGTTGGATATACCAGGAGAGGACAAATGATTATGATTCCAAGTTAGGCTTTTCCCTTTTTCCCTGTCTCTGAGAGAATTGGGAACAGTGTGGTGAACCTGGGAATTGGAGGGCCCTGTCTCATCTGAACTGAGCAGATGGGACAGGGCCTGAGCAGCCCCAGGGCTGAGACTTCTGGTAAAGCAGGGAAGCAGCTGCCTCTGTTATTCCCTCTGTGTCCCATCCCTGGAAGTGCTCAAGGCCAGGTTGGACGGGGCTTGGAGCAACCTGGGACAGTGGAAGGTGTCCCTGCCTGTGGAACTGGATGGTCTTGAAAGTCCCTTCCCACCCAAACCGTTCTGTGATTCCATCTCTGAAGAGAGACACCATTATCTTTTTAACAGTGGCTGCCCAAACAGGGAAAAGGAAATCTATTTTATTCCCTAATGGATGGCCAAATCACTGGCTCTACAAATAAATATTTACAGAAATTATCAGCTTGCAAATAATTCCTAAACACAGGGTAATGGCAAAGCGAGATGTGTAAATATTGTCCAAATAAATTGCTGTTGGTTCCCAGTGTAGCAGATGGAAAAATTTCTGTGAAAATGTTCCTCCATTGCTCACTAAATATATTAAGGACTCACTCAAATCTGTTGGTAATAAGGGCTTAACACAGGTTATTCTTTTTTTTTTCTTTTCCTGTGTGCCACGAAGATTAAATCAGAACCAATCTTTGCATTTGAATTCAACCCCAAAGAAGTGTAATGCTGGGTAGGCTTAGGGTTGTGCTGCAGAAAACCTGCCTGAAACCACACATTGTGACCAAATTGTGTAACTTTGCTGGTGAAAAGAATGAATAGCCTTGTTCATTCATTGTCTGAAGCACCTTTAGAATAAATCACAATATACGGCATTTGAATCCTCCCTGTAAATACGAGGATCCATTACTTTGCTTTGTCCACCTTTGGAGCTCTGTCTGGGAGATGGCAGAGGCAGGCAGGAGCGGTGGGAGCTGAGGTGGTGGCCAGCAGCCCTGTCCATCAACAGACAACAGACCTGCTTAGGGAAACAAATCCCCTTGGCATCGAGGGATTTGTGGGAATTAGGGAATGAAACCATTTGTTTATTTCATTGCTCTGTGGAAAATGCTTTGATATGATTTCTTGGGGTTTTTTTGGGGAGCGACCATCTGTGTGGGTGTAGTGCTCTAACAGTGAGACTAAGAGTGAAAACAAAGGAAGCACAGGATTCCCTATGGTCCTTTACAGGCAGCTCACTTGCTCTGGCATCCCTGGAAGCGTCCAAGACCAGGCTGGACGGGGCTTGGAGCAACCTGGGCTGGTGGAAGGTGTCCCCCCTCTGGCAGGGAGGTGGAACTGGATGGTCTTTAAGGTCCCTTCCCACCCAAACCATTCTGTGGTTCTGTGATTACCTCATTTCAAATGTTACTCTCCTTCAAAACAACAACCAGTATCTCTCCCACGTGGCTGCAAAAGGCAGGACTTGGGATCCAGCTGTTATTTCCCTTGTTCCAAAAGAGGTGCGTCCCTTCAGAGCACGGGCAGTTTAGTTCCAGTCCATCCCTTCCCGTGAATCATCCTAACAGGGTGAAAAACAGCAGCAGAGGAGGCAAAGGACAGCGTGCTTCTCCCCAGAAAGAGATTCAAGACTGAGGTTAATGGAGGGATTCGAACAAGGAATATTCCTCATGCTGCAGGACTCATCATTCCACAGGCAAAAATATCGCAGCGTGCAAAAATCGCATCTTAACCCTATGAGTGAAGTTTTCCAGTTCCTCTCCCTTTCCCTTGCTGTTCCCTTCCACGTCCTCCTGGAGGGGCTGTTTTATCTGTAAAGGGAGGGAAAAAAAGTACTCGACGTGTTTCAAACAACCTCCATCAAATTAGGAGCCGAGCGGGAAGCGTTCCCCGCAAAACGTCCCTTGGAATTCATAAAAGCCGGACATCAAAAATTATGAAATTATTTAAGGCTTTATTTGCTGCGGCTGGAACAACACGAGATAAATCAGGGGAGCGACATAATGCCTTCCAAGTGTCTGGATCCAAGGCTTTGGCAGTTCCGTGTGCATCTGTGTCGCGGGGGGGGGAGCGGCTCCATTTCCCTTTCATTCGTATGCAGATTGCTCCCGCAATATGCTGGGAGCTGACACATCTGATGTTTGGAGGGTAAACATTTACAGAACAAAGTATTATAGTTCCCAAAATAATTTAAGGATTGGCCTCGCCGCAAATGACGCTGAGCGATGATCATCTGCGGGCCCGAGGGGAGGCAATTAGGATCTGTCCGAGTCAGCAGAACTGTGGGAGAGCGGGAGAGGGGGCTGGGGGGTGCCTGGGCCTGCAGGGGAGGAAGGAAGAGGGAAGCCAGAGGTCCTGCTGTATCCTGGGATGCATCACTTCACTCCTTGCTGTGAGGGTGGGGAGGCCCTGGCACAGGTTGCCTGGAGAAGCTGTGGCTGCCCCATCCCTGGAAGTGCCCCAAGGCCAGGTTGGACAGGGCTTGGAGTAACCTGGGATAGTGGGAGGTGTCCCTGCCCGTGTCAGGTGGTCAGACTAGGTGGTTTTTAAGGTCTTCTCCAACCCAAGCCATTCCAGGAATCTGTGATCTGGCATCAGCTCCCACCTGAAAGCCGTGTTCGTGTCACCCAGAGCTGGCCCTCCCCAAGGCCGAGGGAACTGGTTTTGTCCAGGGCACAACTGACTCATCCCTAACAACGCTGGCACATCCAGCAGCATTCCTGCCTGGATGTGAGGGGCTCCACTGTTACCTGCAGGAGGTGGTGGTTGGCCGCTGTCTGTCACAAGTCACCTCTACCCCTCCTCGGGAGTTTGGCTCTTTGTTTTAGCCGTGGGTGGGCTGGATAACAACCCGGTCACCTTCGGACCTCCGTCGCTTTTCCCTGCTGAAGCCTTACCGTGGAATGTAGGTGGTGCTTTCCTCGACGGAGAATCTGGGGCCAAAAGGAGCTCTGGATAACACAAATCAGTGTTCTGAACCCCACCCCCCCCAAACTAAGGGAGCTTGGTTAGAAATTCAACCCCCTCTGTTTAAGGCGTGTTTTATGAGATGGCAGGATGCCGACGAACGCAGCCGATGATGCAAAGTCGTTCTCCCGAGCACTGGCAAAGGCAGATGGTGTTTGGATCAGGGTGGAAAACAGGAGCCCCAGGGCTGCACGGATGGTTCTGTTCCAGCTGTAAATCTCTCCGTGCTTGTCTTCATCCTACTGCTCTTATGATTCAGCTAAGCTGTCAGCACGTCGCTTCCTCTTAATAAGGAGTCTAAAATGGGGTTTATTGTTTCGTTTCTGAGGGCAGAAGGTCTTGGATGATGCTAAAAAACCAGGTCATGACATTTTTTTTTATTATTACAAAGACATACATAAAGGAAGAGAGATAATTAATTAGAAGGAAAATAAATGTGCAACCCCCAATTTTTTTATTTTTATTTTTTTTCCCCTCCCCCGGAAAATCATCTTTATTTTCCAGAAGGGCTCACGATTCGGGCAGGCATTAAACCTGCCCCAGTTTTATGGTCAGGGATATTCCACTGCCAGACCAGAGTCAAGCTGCTCAGGTCGAAAACCCTCCAGGGAAAATGTTCCCGTGGAAAACTTTTCTCCCGGTGAAGTGCGGAGGAGAGGAAGATTCGATGGAATCTCGAGGCCTGAAGACAATCAGCCCTGGGCACAGCGGGGGATGAGGGAGACGTGGTTCTCCCGGGCTCCTTGTGTTCGCTCCGTGGGCACAGGCAGGAATCAATAGTGGGAATTGTGAGGGATGTGAGACGAGCAGAGGAAAGGGAAAAGAAGGAACAGTCCGAGTTCTTTGCTCGTGTGGAGTCTGTTGATCACCTATTGAATTACACCCATTGTGTGATTTGAAAGAACTCCTCCGTTTATCTCGACGGCCATCGGGATCCGAACAGTAATAAAACTCTGCTGACAGGTGCCACAAAGGTGACTTTGTTTCCAGAGCCCCTCTTAAATTTCTGCTGGATCAGAGAGCAAACAAACCCCAGGAAGTTCTCACTGGGCCAGCGCAGGAAGAGCGGGAGTGTTGCAAATGCTCGTTTTGGTTTTGGCTGACGCTGCTGGAGGACAGAAGAGGTGATTTAGTGGCACATTCTGTGGATGCTCAGCCTGCAGGAGCCAGGAGCTGAGGCAGGCAGGGGCTTGGGATGACGGCAGCTCCGTAGGGATGACTCAGAGCCTCGGTCTGTTCCACCAGCCCTGCTCAAAGCCCCTGGGATTTATGAGGATTTGGGTAAAACCTCTTGCCAGGGCGAGGCAGGAGCAGTCACGGCCCTGTCCAATCTCACCTTACTGCTGACGTCTAAGGGCAGTGCCATATCCCAATAAAAAAAATGCAATTTCATGGGTATTCTTGGGTGTGAACAGGATTTCAGGGAGCTGTGTGAGGCAGAGCCTTGTTTTCCTCCCACCTTGCTGGAATACAGCAAACTTAGGCAGGCAGCATGGAGAGGGCATCTGACAATTTGGGAATCACTGAGGACGGTGTGGGATTAAAATGCTCGTACTGATAAACTGCCACTCACTGCCTGTCAGGGGGCGAGTGAGCAGAGCAGAACAAGGATCACCACACCCTGACACCGGCTGGGTAAACACTCCCTCTGTACCTGTATGGAGTCTCTGGATTGTTTATCACGTGTTCTGACTCGGTACGAGACATTTTATGATGAGAGGAGCAGGTGGCCCTACAAGAGCAGAGCCTCCTACCTGGCAGCACGTGATTAATCCATGAAAAAACAAAGCCGGGTCCTCTCTTTGGAATACTTGTAGGTATTCCAGGCTTTGGGATGTCATAGGCTTTGTGACAGCTTAAGGATTAAAAAAAGAAATATCTGTATTCAAGGGTTTAATTCTAAGCTTTCAGAGGTGATAAACTCTGAGGGGGGGGATTTTCCAGGGCCATGAACCCTGTGAGGTGTCTGAAGTGAGTCTCGGGCTCTGCGTGTCCAAAACAAGGGTTTGGTACCCGTGTAGGGAAACGCTGAGCCCTAAAATAGGACCTGATTCCGATTTCGGCTCGTTCAAAGTGCAAAGCAGCTCCCGCAAGATTGATGGAGCCGGGTCAGGGAAGGAGCCGAGTGCGGCACGGTGGGATGTGCCGGCGGGAGGAGCCATCGGGCTCCTCACTGCTCTGCTCCCAGCAGTGATCTGAACACCAGCAGATTTCCCGGCTCAGTGACTTCCTGAACTGCTGCTGGAGCTCCCAGGAGAAGCCCCGGAGTGACCTTGTTCCGTCCCTTTTTTGCCAGGGAAGAGGGTCTGTCGGTCTTCTGTTCTTCCAGCGGTGACAGGCCAGGGATCAAGGCTCCCACGTGGAGTCTGTTGTGAGTCAGCAGATCAGAACAGCTTGGATTTCACTTTTATTTATGCCCCAAGCATTCAGTGACCATTTATTCGTCTCCTCATGTTCTCAGAGCAGAAATTTGGCAGCGACTTTTTTTTTTTGTTCTTCTAAATTTATTCTTAATTCTGCTTTTATGTCTCAGCTGATCACATCTGAGCCACGTGCCTGGATCCAGGAGTGCTCCTGTCCCTCGCTGTCCTTGGCACTGGGAGGTGTGTGGGGAGAGGAGAGGCAGTGCTGTGTATTATCACAGAATCCCACAATGGTTTGGGTTGGAAGGAACCTTAAAACCCATCTCATCCCACCCCCTGCCACGGGCAGGGACACCTTCCACTATCCCAGGTTGCTCCAAGCCCCGTCCAGCCTGGCCTTGGGCACTTTCAGGGACGGGGCACTACTCAAGATTCTTTGGATTGCAGCTCATATCCACAATAATTCTCCAGATTCCTTCCAGATTTTTTTTTCCCTCCAAGCTTTCCTGCTTTTATTCGTGGACAGATAAGGAGTAAATAGAGACATTTGTAGTCCTCAGGATGTATCATAAGATTCCTTAACTATCTTAAAGTTCACCACTTTAATGCCGTATCACCCAGGAATAGCCTTTTGTTAAGCAAGTCTCAAGATTTTATGGCCTTCCAGCTTGTGGGATTTTTTTTTTTTTTTTAAAGGGCATTAAAGAGATCTGTGTCTTCTCCAGCACCACCCTGGAGAACTGACCTTCCTACTAAGAGAACAATCTTTCAGTAGAAATCTTTCAGTTGGGGCGCATCTTTTGTGCCCTTCAGGTTGATTTTTTACCGGGCACATCCACACGGTCTCCGGGGCAGGAACAGATTGCTGCTATTAACCTCACGATGGAACTTGCCATTGACATATGTATAAGTGGGATATCAATGATTAACAGATGTTGTGAGTTCGTCCCCAGTGTGGGGGTTGGCTGGGAAATTTCCAGTTTGGGACTTGCGGCGAGGGAAAGGTTGGAGAAAACCGATCGATTTTTATCTGGGAAGGAGCAAAGGGCAGGGAGAGAGAGAGAGAGAGAGAGAAAGAGGAAAGGTGGAAGGGGTGATGTTATGGAAAAGGGTGTAAGAAAACGGACAAAAATCAACTGTTTTCCCTGGACACCCGGAGAAAAGGGAGGAGTGCCTTTGTGGGGGAGCGGGGTGGGGTTTGCTTGGTTGTTTTAGGTTGTTTAAATGTGTTTACATATTATGGAGAGAGAAATGGTCCAGCTCTCCATTGCCTTTGGCTGCTGCGAAATAAATGAGCAAGGTGGCACTGTGGGGCTTCTTACCCTGGATGCCTGGCCGTGTTAGGGAGGGGAGAAGGTGTATGTGGCTTTTTAGCTCTGCTTTTCTGCTTTACTTACTGCTTATCTTACTCGAAATAGGTATAAAATACTCGGTTCGTTAAAAGAAAAAAAATAAAAGAAAAAAAGGAAGGAAATTCATTTGAACCTGAATAAATTCAGTCAGGAGGGAAGAGTAAATGCTGAGAGTATTTAAGCTCTGAAAGGGGGAGACAGAAAAGTTACAGCCCTTCTGGCATCACAAGATGAACACCTTGTTGGAGAGCTGAACTGGCCCTTACTGAGAGAGAAACCCAGGAGAGGGGAGGGGAGGAAAAGTCCTCTCCCAGGGGCATTTTTTGCCCTCTTTTTTACTGATAGTCTTGGGGGAATTCCTCCTGGTTTCTCATTTCTAAGGGAAGGGGCTCTGGCCAGCCCAGAAGAGGGAGGGGAGGTGAAAATCCCTGAATTCACAGGTAGTGCCTTCCTTGCTCACACCCCTGTGTCCGTGCAGCCATGGGGCTGTCTCCATGGTTATTTAATGGGGATGCAGTGACACTGGACTGTCACCCTGTGCCCATCCAAGTGCTCCAGCCCAATCCTGCTGGTGTGATGTTGCAGGGAGCAGAGATTTCCCCCCATGGGAGACAGATCCTATCTCACGCTCCAAACAAAGCTTACGAAGGGAAAACCCGTTGGATGGCTCAGTCAGGCAGAATGAGCCATAGCAATCATTCCCAGGGCTCTGTCTTCCCAAAACACCAGATCTCTGGAAGTATCAAAGGTGCCTCCAGCCCAAGCAGCGTGCCTTTGACAGCAATAAAAGACAGGCACCCACGGATAACTCTTCCACAATGGTTTTATAGCCAGTTAATCAATATATCACAGCAGACATACTGCCTTTTATTTGCTGTTTATACACCACCCAGGATCCTTGTATATAGTGTTGACGCCAGCACAAGGATGCAGGGGCTCGGAGATCAATAGGAAACACTTCTTCAGGTGTATTGATTACCCAGAAAGGGACGAGGATAAATTTTTGTGTGTTATCCCTCCATCTCCGAACCCGTTAAAAGGAGAGAAATGTGCCCTCTTTTCCTTCTCTATTTCTGTCTTCCGAGGAGATAATAAAAAAAGGTGGCAGGAGCATGGGGATGTTGGGTCTTTTTTTTTTTGTTTTGAGTGGGCAAATCTAATATATTTCTTTTTTGACCTTTTGTCCTCTTTCCCTGTCTTGGGAGGAGAGAAGACAAGGATGACAGCTAAAAGAGAGAGAATACCGGGAGAGGGGGGAAAAAAAGCAACCCCCAACCCTGAAAAGACAACTCCTGACATTCTTTTATTAATCTAATCAGTATTTGGCTTAGCACTGAATTATTGAAAAAGTGAATTGAATTACTTTTCATTGGTATGGAAAGTGGGAGCCGCATTCCGCAGGCTTCCGGAGCGCCGGGATCTAACCTCGTTCCTGCAGGCACCAGAGACCTGGCTTTGGCACAGCTTTTCCCACTCAAAATGCAGCGGCTCCGGGTGTGCTCAGCATTTTTGGGAATTAGGAGAGCAGGAAGGCCACCCCTCAAGGACACTCGTCCTGGGTTTGTCTCCTGAATTCCGCTGCAGGAGCTGGAATTGTTTCCATCAGCAGGTGCCTCTCGTGTTTCGGGGAGGCTCTGGGAGGAGTGAAGGACACGAATGACACAAGTGGAATATTCCAGCTCTGTATCTTAAGTGCAGTTATTATAGTTAACTTTGGGGATGGGGTTGGTGGTGCTACAGAGTTACCAGTTTGAGTTGCCTTGAGAGATCCAGAGCGTGGCCTGGATCCTTTTCCTGCCTTTCCAGTGCACATGGTGGAGGATGAAAACCACGTGTAGGCATGGGGAGGTCACAGTTTGGTTGTTTTGTTCATGGTACTTCAGGCATTTTGTTACACTGAGCTTTCGTTTGTTCGGTTTTGTTTTAAATAACAGCTTGGGAGAAGTAAAAAAAGCTTGACTTTATTCTTTTCGCTTCCCTGTGCTGCCTGGGGTGTGCAGGCAGGTCGGTCCATGCATCCCTAAATGGAGAGGCCAGGTTCCAGGTTCTCTGTGGAAAAAGAGGCCATCCCTCTTGGCTGGGACTTTGCCTGTCAAAAAGGAGTTGGGATCGTAGCTCTGCACCAACACCAGCAGTAAATCAGGTCAGAGAGGAGATGAGGCCCAGCCGCTGCACCTCCTGGACACCCCATTCATGCAGGGATGTGAATTCCTGCTGGGAGGGTGGCGTGGGACTGGAGAGGCATCAGTAAAAGAACTGTCTGCTGGGGCATAAAAAAGGTTTCTCCCTTTCCACTGGTTGTGAACTGGGGCTCCAGTGGTGCTGTCTCTGAGTTTCCAAACCTGTCCATCACTGCACGCTCTGCTAATTCCTGGTGAAGCGATCCCATTCTGTTTTTTCCATTCATATGCTGGAAACAGTGAAGGGCTGGGAGGGATTTGGGAACCTGGGTGCATGACATGAGTTCATTTTAATCCCCCCACCTTTTAATTTTTCATACTCCAAGGGCAAAATAAAAAAAGGGTGGCTGCTTTTTCCCCCTGCAGGTGAGGCAGGATGAGTCAGCACAGCCCCCCCTGCTCCGTGCCGTGTCCCCGGCACTTGGCAGCCATCCCCACCAGCACACCCGGGCTCCAGGAGCAGACATCCAATTCATCACAGTCTAATCACGCCAGGACAAGGCTCTGGCTGCTCCAGCAACAGCGAGAGGGGTGTAAATTACGCCGCCCAAATCTCGGGAAGGCGGCGGGAAAGACAGTCCATCAAAGCGGCGTTCCGTGGCACAGCACGGCTCGCTGCTGCTGCTGCTGCTGCTGGCTGGGCAGGCAGGTCAGTGCCAGCTCTGCTGGGTGACAGATTTAGCGGCAGAGCCCTGAGGAATTACTGCTGATTACTGTCCTCACATCCCTCTCTCCCCACCGGCACAGGCGGGGCTCGGCAGCCCTGGGTTAGATCACCTTCCCCCCCACCCCCGAGGGTGGTGAGACCACTCGGAGCAGCAGCTGGAAATCCTCAGGTGTGGCTTCACAGGAAGTCCCAAAGGAGACAAATACCTGATTTAAGACCATTCTGCTCCCAGAAAAACCCCCAAACCAACAAAAACAAACCCCCGAAACTAAAAGTTGGAGCTCAGGCACAAAATGGATCTGCAAGTTGCCTGTTTATGCCCCAACTTCCCTGTTTCCCAGGCAATCCCTGGAATCATCTTTGCAGGAGGCAAAGGCTTACTGCTTTCCTTCTGGTGTCTAATACTGATCCTTTGAAAGGTTATTGTTGAGACACAACTGGGAGCAAAGACCTCAAAATAATGTCATCATCAGTGCTGCCGGCCTGTTCTGGGCTTTGTTTTGTTGGGTTTTTTTTTGAGGAACACTCTTTTGCTGTCACGTTGTTTTGTGCTGGTTTAGCTTATTTTGCCTTTTTTCCAAGTGATTCCTGAACGTCTCTGTCATCCTTTCATTCCTTCTGAAAAAGCTCTGTCTGTTTGAAGAAGCTGCAGCGTGTCAGAATAAAGTGCAAATACCCACTTCAAGGCTCTAACAAGTTCTGTGCCACTAAGAGCCTTTGATTCCTGCATTTCATTGTGTCTCATTGGATTATAATAATCCTGTCTCTCCCTGTTTCTCGGGCTCAGTTTTCCATACGTGCCTTGCACTTAATTAAAAGTGCCTCCTTTGCTGCTGGGCTGGTGAAACAAAGGCTGACACGTGGGGGAACTTTTGCATCTCGAGGAATCTTATTTTTAACCTCCCAAACTCAGCAGCTATGTACATATATTTATCCCACTTCCCATTCTTCAATTGAGTAAAGAAATACTCATCACGAGCCCAAAAAAAGTGAAAGGTTACTTTGTGAATCTGCCGTTAAACATTTGCAAGATATTTAGAGATGGAAGGAAAGGAAAGGTTGAATGCTGTGCTGGTTTCTAGCTAAATTTGGCTAAACTTTAGCTAATGTCTTGCCAAAGCTTTCCCCACCTCCCCTTTCTCTTTTAATAGTAGCATTTGGACTTGATGATCTTAAAGATCTTTTCCAACCTCGATGATTCCCTGATTTTATCCTTAGTGATGAGTTTGGTTTTTTACCCACCAACACGAGATGCTGCGAGGAGACAAAGCAAAGAAAATATACTTCTGGCACCGTATCTGTGATTACATTTTGAGCTGGCAGCTGCTTTGAGGCACAGTATCCGATTTCGAGGTCTGTGTCATTTATATTTAACTTTTCTGGGAACTTTCAGCTGCTGCAGTTGAGAAAACTCCTTCAAACGTTGCGAGTACCTGCAGTTATTTCCAGCCCTAATCGCCTTATTTCAGCTTTGCTCCATTCGGCTCCATTCAGTGGAGTGTATTTTCCTGTGTGGTCTATGACTCAAGACCCTTGAGTCATCCTGGCTTCTTGGGATCAGCCCAAAGGATTTTAGGGCATTATGCTCCTTATTCCTGAAGCGGTGATTTGGGATTTTTGAGATTAGCGCGGCTTTTTCCTTTGATTCCTACTTTCTCCTTTGATCCCTGTTTTCTGTTTCCTACAGTGTCAGAAGTGCAGATCTGGACATGGTCCTCCTGTGCCCTGGCTGTACCCACAGCCACATGGCTGGGTTTTCCAGGGGCTCCTCCCAAGTTTTCCAGAGGTTCCTCCTAAGCATTTCCAGCCCGGTCTAACCGCTGCGGGTATCCGGTCGTTCCGCTGGCTGTCATCTCTGCTCCGGCGGATAAGGGAAAGCTTTTAAACTCTGCCACCATAATAGGATTACTCTTTTAAACCCTGAATGATTCCAGCTTCAGAGAAGCGTTTTTGAAATCAGATTTGGATTCCCACGGCTTTTGATTATTTTGGGAAGCTGGAGAGCGACGGTGCGATTCCTCGAGCTAATTACGGCGAGGCACACGCAGCGTGGGCTCCGTGCTGCAAGGAGCAGGGCTTTGGCTTTCCCAGGCACTTCTGCAACCAGAGAAACCCCTCTGCTATCAGAGGGGGCAGGACCACCAGGGGTGACCCTGTCCATGGAGCCCAGGGGCTCCCACAGCAATGGGAGTTCCTGGTGAAGCTCTGTTGGTTCCCGGTTTGGCTTCCAGTGGTCTGGCTCGTGTCTGAAACCAGCTCCCTCCTCCAGCACTCTTAAAACATTCAGTAACACAGAGTATTTAAAGGTGGCAATTGCTCCTCTGAACCTGTCCCTGTGGAAGTGCCTCTCCAGGTAGGATATCCAATCCATCCACCACTGAATTCCCTTTGTTGAGGCCTCGCACTTCACGCTGCTGCCAATTCTCTGCTCCTCTCACTCGCTAAAATAATACATTGCAGTCGCCTCTTAAATTAGACTCGAGCTTAACCCTCTGGCAAAGTTCACAAAACCTGTTCCCTGTGAGGGTGAACTGAACATGCTTTTTAATTTGGGAAATGCCACAGGTCTGTCAGCTGGCTTTTTCATGGCAGTTCATAGGATCAGGGACTGGCTTGGGTTGGAAGGGACCTTAAAGATCATCTAAGGGTCTTGGTTTTCCTGAGATGGTTTGCTAGGGCTCCAGACTTCCTTTACTGTAGGCAAAACCCTGTCTCCAAGAAGGGCTTTCCCCTTCAGGATGTGTTAGTCATTCCCTATTTATTGCTCTGTTTTCCTGTGCCCTTTTATTACACAGAAGGATGGGAGGTATGAAGGAATAAATTCCTAAGACAATTAATCAACAGGTGGCCAGTGGAGAAGGCAGCCAAAATGTGATGGAATTATCTGTGGGCAAAAGAGTCATTTCAAGTGGGTGCTAAGCTCTGTAATTGGAGGTGCAGGAGTGCAACACTTAATGTTGGAAGGAAACCAGAAAATGGATGTACTTAAGGTTGGGCACCTAGGAAAGTAGTTTTACTGCACATTACCAAATTTTATAATGCCTTCCTTGGGTCACTGTTAAGTGTCCAGAATTATTCTTCTTTAATGTGTCAAATAAAAACCTGTTTAATGTGCCAGTATTAAACAGGTCCACGGGAAAGACGGGTCTGCAAAGGACACTTCTGCTTTAGCACCCAAGACTTTGTCGAACAATGTTTTGTGGAAGACGTAGGAAAAGCGTCCTTCTTTTAAGGATTTCCCTATAAATGAGCATTCTGATTTCAAAAATCACCTCCAGGTTTCTGTCCTGAGCTCATTCATAGACTCGCCCTGCACAATTCACCTCGTCGCCTGATTAGTGGTTGGCTCTGCTACGCGAACGTGCCAAGCCTTAAGCGAGAGCACTTGGGGTTTATGAAAATATAGAGCTATTTGGGGGAAAAAAAAAAAAATCTGCAGCACTACAGAAGTGGTGATTTAGGATCTGCACTAAAACCTTCAGCTGCTGAGCAGGCCGTAAAAATTCTCCCTCGTACAGATGTTTTCCACAGCAGAGCCGGAACGCTGCTGCGAGATGTCCACCAGTATAAAACACCTCTGTGTTTTATAAATTTTGTCTCTCAGCTTGTCCCACATGGGAGGGGAGAGAAAAAAACCTGCTTGTCATGGAATGGGCTTTAGAAAGACCCTGACAACGTGGTTGGTGTGAAAGCACCGACACAAAACCTTCCCACAGCCACCCAGGGAAGCCCCGACATGCGGCTTCTTCTGCCACGTTTTCTAATGTGGAGGGAAAGAAAAGAAGGGGCTTCCTGGGGGTGTGTGTGTCTGACCTTTGGAAAAATGGGTTTTGGTGTTGTGCCGAGCTGCCTGTCCACTCCGATTGTCCTGGCTGCTTTGGATTGCCTCCCTGTACATTCCTAAGCTTTTATCCTCAGGTATCGGATCATATCTTTTAAGAAGATTGAAGGGAATTAGGTCCCCGGGCTCAGCTCTCTCCTCTTCCAGGCAGCTGACAAATTGGAGTGTGTTCTGTGTGGCAGCCACTGGAAATGGCTGAAGTCTGCAGAGGGTGAACCAGGATCCATAAAAATGTTCCTCCTGCTTAAGATGACAATTTATAATTGAACTGCAGCTCCCAACTTAATGAGGGCAGATTTGCACGTGGTGCCATCCCGCTCTGCCTTGCTTTACAAATGGGTTCTGGGCACTGGGAACAGTGGGAAAAAGTGTGGGAATAATGCAGGAAAGCTGGTGACATCAAAGAGATCCTCAACACACTCCTAGAATGTGTCTTAATTAACTAGGATATTTAAAAGTAATTAAAGCCTGTATGGTCTAGGAAATGAAAGATGATGCTCACTAGGGAGATTTGTGTTTTTCCTCTCTGGAAGCTGGGAGCAGAAGTTAGTCAAGGAAGAAATTCAGTTGGGATTGAGATTTACAGGTAAATTAATAGAAGTAGCCCCAAGGAGGGCGGGTGAGTAGGAAAAAAATGGAGGGGAAGCAGGCAAGGAAGATGGCCTTGTGGGAAGGGAGAAAACAAGAATATCTAAGACAGAAAACTTTCTCCTAAAATAAAAAGGTACCTGAAAGGTGATTTTTGCCTTTTTTTTTTTCTTCTTTTTAAATCAGATTGCTTTATGAAATTTTAAACGCTCCACGTTGCAGAACAATTTTTCTTTGCTTACTCGGTGTGATTACACAAAGCTCTGCAGGAAGATGTGCTGCGGCTACAATGTCATTAAATAACATTTTCTGTTGGTGGGTTCGTTCGCTCCTTCCCGAGCATATTTAATTGTCACCGATGCTAATGGGAATTGTGTGCCTTTGGAGGGCGTGCAGATTAATACGGGGATGATTCCCCGGCCAAGGCAAACACAGGGAAACACACGCAGGAAAAAAATTAGAGAAAAACTCTGCAAATAAATATCTGCCTCAGAGCAAGCGCTGTGAAAACTCATCCCCTTGTATATCCAGCTCTTTCTTGGATCTGCTATGAGGGGAAGTTAAATTACCCAACAGGGAATGTGTGTTGCAGATAAGTTCTGCAAGACAGCGGAGTTAGAGAAGCAGCGAGTGCAAAATCAATTGAATGGCAGGCAATTATCTCCCAAATTATAAACCGCATTTTTCAGCCCCCGTAGCATTTTATGGAATTGCAGCTTAGATGGAGGAATCCCACTCCACCCACTGCTGACCTTCCCCTGGCTGAAAATAACCTCTGACAAAAAGCCCGAGGTGATTCCAACTCCCAGCTCATCAGCCGAGTTGACCTTCTGCGCTGGAGGCGGATTTGTGTATTAACATGTCCCACTCCCATTCCCAAAGAAATATAGGAGCGCTATAAAGCTGGCCTGTCTTTGGTTAGACTTGGCTGCAGCAGGACAAACAGCTTTGTAAACCCAAAGTGGCGTTAGTTTGGATATTTGGGGTGTTTTTCTCCCCCCCCAGCAGCTGCAGCTGACCGAAATGCAAACAACCAATCTGCTTTCCCTTGGGAAGTCCTTAATTCTTCATGAGCGGAAATGGGAGTATAAATTATATGCAGAATTCATTTCTGCAACTCCATAAATCTGTTTCTAACTGGAATTTGGATATTTACGTGCCTGACAAAGTGGTTCTCTCCTCTCCTCTTGCAAACTGCACGTGGAAAAAGCCCTCTTCACAAACAGATCAGCTCAGAAGTTTATTGAGTGCTTTCAGGTTTCCAGGTTCTGGGAGGGAATAATCTGATTCTAGGAGGGGAGAATACAAACCTTAATGAATTTTATAGAAATAGTAAATTTTTGGAAGAACTCTGCTCTCTTTTCACTAAATAAGACTCAGGCAGGAAACTCAGCTGAGCCTGGAAAGGTTTCTGGTTCAGGCCAAAACCTTTCAGGCTCAGCTGCAATTTCCACATGGCTTCCTTTGCCACCCAGGGAATATGAAGGGAATACAAGAGGTGGCCAAGAAAAGGCAGGGATCTGCGAGTGACAGGAAAACAACCTGGCTGTCTTCTTTTTATTCTTTTATTTTTTTTTTCCAGTAATCACTTCATTTAGCTTTATAAAGGCACTCGGGGTCCAAAGAAGCAGGGATGTGAATGTCTGTGAGGGCTTTTAAAAGACATGATAGAAAGCTGCTTAATTTTTAGTTGCTAAGGACCAACAAGTAGTTTTTATCTTTTTTTTTTTTTTTTTTTTTACAAAGGATTTAAAGTCCTGAAATACTTTGAATATTTCACTTACCGTGTCTCCCTTGTCTCCAAGCACCAAGCAGATCTGGGGGAAAAAAAAACCAAAAGCCAGAACTGGTGTTCAGATTACTGTAGTGTCACTTGTAATTTGTGTGATGATAAAAGATCTAGAGAGGCGTAATTTGCTGTCCTGTAAGGTTTGTACTAAGAATCCTCGACTCTGAGATGATTTAACCTCACCCTGACATAGATCTGTAAAACAAATGAATATTTTATAATAAAAAGTGGAAGCATTATGAGATTTTTGGAGGAGGGGTAATTCTGAGTGCGGGGTTTGGGCGATTTGCATCAGCTGAAATCAGAGCCTCTTAAAGTTCCTCGAACAGACCGAGGGGAAATCATTATTAATTATTATTAATTAGAGCAAGAGCTTGCATGGGGCTGCCTGCGTGTCCCCACCTCCCACTGGGTGCAGGGAGGCAGAACTTTGGGAAGGCGGGCCCAGAAATGCAGGTTGTGCAGCGTGACAAATATTGGAGTGTCAGACCTGCCTTGAATTCATGTTGCCTGCCTGGAGAAGGAGGAGGAGAAGGAAGAGGAGGAGGAGGAGGAGGAGGAGAAGGAAGAGGAGTTCAGTGGCACTCCCCGTGCTGGCGTAAATCCCACGTTGCTGTGTCGCCTTGAGGAGATGCTGAGGCGGGAGAAGCTGAGACGGAGCGCTGGAAATACGTGGCAGAGGTTATCGAGGAGCAGATCTGGGCTCAGAAAACGGGAAAGGGGATTTAAGGAAAGAAGAAAAGCGCTCTGTAATACACCCTCAGAAGTGTTTATTCTGCGGCAGTGAGAAGAACCGGTAATCAGGTGTGTGCACATCAATTATTGAAAACCATTCCAACAAATACAGCCTTTGACCTCCCCCACCACCACCACCCCCCCAACAAAAATACTTTGAGGGATCAAAATTTATTTTGGTTCCCTTTGCTTCAACACCAAGTACTCGTTCGACTGGACTTGCTGTTGTCACGTAGGAGGGGAAAGAAAAATTTTTTAAAAAAAGAGCTTGGGCAAGACAGTGAAGTGTTTCCTTCAGCTCTATCAACAGGATGTCTCTTGTTTTGAAATACTACAGAAATGATCATAAGTCTTATAAAAGTTATCCAGTCACTGGAGCACTGAACACTTCAGAATCTGTGTTGCTTGCAAATCCTTATTTTTTTGGTAGCTTTTCTGGAAAGGAGAGGGATGGAGGAGTCGAATCCATAGGCAGGTCCACACCTTTGCAGTCACGCTAAAAGGATGAACTGGAAGGACGAAAAGAGACAATAAAGACAGTGTGAGAGATGTTGTCTGGTGGAAATTCCTGTCCCATGAACATACACTCAGGTAAAAGAAAAAGCAAAATGGATCTTATTTAACTATAGTAGAATTGGACACTTGGCTACTGCTGAGTTATGTACCTGTGTTGGACCCGTTTTACACGGCTGTCCCATGCTCACACACCTTTCATAAACATCAATTTTAACTCATTATAAACAAAATCAGCTACTGGTGGAGACTACGTGGCTGGTTTGGACTTGATGTCTCACCCTAGGGTGGCCCAGCTGAGGGGAAATGAACCCCCCGCACCCAATTTATTCTTGGCTGACCATTCAGGGGCTGCATGTTCCCCCATTTCACTAGTTCAAACTTTAGCAGGAATGGGAAGGGAAAGGAGGAGAGGGAAGAGGAGAAAACACTCAGCTCCTGCTTTTGTATTGAGGGCACATCCTGCTGCCTCATTATCACATCAGAGAGCCTGGACCCAGCAGTGCTTTCACTGCACAGTGTTTCCCTCCCTCCAGAGTTTATAATTCCACCTGTCTGAGGGGACACTCAGCAGCCTGATCCCCTATCAGAGAGGAAATTTGTTTTATTAGGAACCATCCACGAGCAGTTAATCCCACAACTTTATTTTAGAGCTTGAGAGGTCAGTGCATAATTTAGGAGGGTCTGGGTTCCATTCTGATTGCTCCGCGCTCAAAGACAACCTCAGTTATGGGAGCTGGGTTTTCCAAGCGCTGAGGTCCTGCTTTAATCATCAAATATGCTGCCACGGGCCCTGATGTCTGTGTCTGGCCTGTAGGGTCAGATCCTCAGTGTGGCAAAGCTCCCAGAATCCCTGTTTCCAGGGGAATGGGAGCAAACTGCAGCCCTCCAGTGTGTAAAACTCTTATGGATTTGCAGCCTGCACCACGTGAAGGACATGAATCCTGCGCCTTATAAACAGGAAAGAAGGACCAGCACTGTCTTTCCCAGCTACAACCCCCTTGCCATGAATAAATGTTTCATTTTTTATTGTGTTTTGTGTTTCTGGTCTTTAAGAATCCCGACAATTACGTGGTCAGGGATATGAAAGGCATGAAAGAAATGGAGATCATTTACGGGTAGTTCACAAAGGCTCCTCTATCCTAGGCCGGTCCAGAGGCATTCCATGTTGATGGGTCCCGTTACAAGTGGAAGGAATGAAACTTTGAACTGCTGTTATTTCATCTTTATGACACATAATGGAATCAATTCAAATGTCAGTTTTCAACGGGACACGAGATCTCTCGGAAATGCGATGCCCATTCAAACTGGAAAAAGTAACAGTGGGGTATAAAAATATCTGGTGTGTTTTAAGGACACGATGCTATCACAGAGCTGAGGGTTGGGAGAGACAGGCTTCTTTCCTTTCCAAATGAAAAGCTAAGAATGAGAACTAATTTTTTTAGATTTTTATGGTATTGGTCTCATTTCCTTGAAAAACTCCTGAAACCAATGTCATGTTTATTTAGCTTTTAATCAAGAAGTTGGGAAGTCCTCTTTTAATTAATGATGAGCCAATTCTAATGCATTTTAACAGCTAAAATTCTACCAAATGGTTGATTTAGATCTTCTTCCCTGAGCAAGCCTTCCTTACCCAAAGCTCTCATCACACTAAGTGATCTTTGGCATTATCAGTGCTAAAAGACGAGGGAGCGTGGATTTGTGTGGTACATACAAAGTATGTAAATGACTCCTCTGCTCAAAAATCCCACATAAAGTTCCTTTTGTTTGGCATTTATTTTGCCCTAGCTCGTTTTGTAGAGTCCTCCTGGTCAAAATATGAGAACAGTTCTGTCTCCTAAGCTGGGAGGTAAGGATCAGATCCACAGGGAGAGGAACTCATAAGGCCTCTGCAGCACCTGAAATTATTTGTGCCTAAGAAAGACCGAGAAGTTTGAAAATGAAAACCCGCCGCATTTTGGGCTGCATAAAGAATGTATAGCAAAGTTTTGCCAGGTTTTTCTTTCCTGGGGAAAAGTGTTACAAGGCTAAAATGCCTAAAGGGTCTTTGCTCCCTCAGCTTAAATTTCCCAGTGAGTCTCTGCCCAGCCTCACTGACCTTGGCCCTACGTGTCTGAGTCCCAAGCACAGTTCATATAATGGTTTTGGTAAACCACCCTGTCATTTCTCTATGGGCACAAAAAGCAGATAAAGCTAAGGATGTGTCTGATCTAGATGCACAGTAGGTAGATACCGAGGCATTAAAAGATATACATCATGCATGTATATGTGCTATATACTGGCTGTGTTTGTCCTTTCAACTCCATAACAGCCCACGGAGAGAATTTTGCTTCAACAGACTGTAGTTTGGGTTCAAACCCTTAAAAAGGGTCATTAGAGTTATTTTTCTGTGACAGTTTGCAGACCAGGACCCTAAACGACTCACCCCATCCCTGAAGGCTTCAGAGCATAAACATTGCTTCCCAGAGAGAGGCAAAGTGGCTGATATTGAGTTATGGGCAGGGCACTGCTTGCATGGCCTGCTCGGAGTTTAAAAGGACTGGAAAACAAATGTGGGAAAAGCCCAGGGGATGACCAACCTCAGGGTCCAGAGAGAGATGTTCCCATCCTTTGGTCGTGTCCTGACAGACTGCAATTTGTCCTACACACAGTTTCTGGTACTTCCTGGTGGAAGGAGGAACTGGGCTATGCACGAATCCCGGCCTGGATAAGGGGTAATGCCACGTAGCTCCGGGTTATTTCCTGGAAGCCGACGAAAGGGGTCGATGCTGCGAGCTGTCAGCACGTGCATATGAACGGTTGTCGGGTCCGGGGGGGATTATTTTTTTGTTTTTTTTTTTTTTAATCATTCCTCGGTGAATCGTTGTTTTATTTTTGCTGGGAAGAGCGTTGTCCATGAGGTCCGGCACTGACGATCACGAGTGAGTCGGAGAAGCGGGGGTTTGGCGGTGAAGGGAACGGTCCTGCCCTCGGGGTGCCCCTGGGTGCTACCTGACCTTCTGCAGCTCCTGTCGCAGCCAGGAGGGCAGGGGCTGCCCCAGCCTGTGCAGCAGCTTGGACAGCTCCACGTTGTGGTCTCTGTAGTAGCTCGACAGAAACGCTCGAGACTGGAGGAGGGTGGGGGGAAAAAAAAAAACACAGCAAGGGTTAAAGAAGGAAAGATTTCAGCCCCTGCTTCCTGCATCCCTGCACTGCTCCCTGCTCCCAGAGAGGGGCTCTTATGGGGGACAGCTCATCTCCTGCTCCTGATCTTCTAAAGTATCAAGCCGGTGAAAACATAACAAATAAATAAAGTAAAAATAAATCAGTGTGTCTCTGTTTTGGGAGCCAAACACAGGCTCTATGTTAAAAGTTGTAAATCTCTGGGAAGCCCTTACCTCTTGGTCCATTGGTGGGTATTTCCGACCTTTGCTTTTTCCCAGGCACTTTGTTTTCCCTCCTTCCAGTAACTGGCACCAGAAGCCTTTCTGAGGGTCAAACCTATGGAGGATTATATATTTTAGAAGACCTCACCACAGAAGAATCTCTCAGCTACTAAGACATCAGTGTTAGCCCACAAATATCGCTGCACACCTCTCTCTAGATGAGTGGAATTCTGAGGACAGAGTGGGAAACAGCTTTCCTCTCTTGTGAAAACTCTGGGGATCTATTTTTTCCCTGGCTCAAGGCAGGGAGTTTTTTCACACTGTGATTTACCTACTCTGAGTAGATTTTTATTCTGCTTGTCAGCACACAGGGTACAAGTTTGAAGGGTTGATCTACAGGTCTCCTGAATGAATTAGTGGTTGGGTATTCAACCTCACCTGGGAAGCTGCTGTTCCCTATCACTAGATCCAAATACCATTTTCATTCCAAAGATGGCATTGAGCATAAACACTGTCTCAGCAGCCTTATCTGAAATACACCGTTTGATTGTGATGTCTGAAATCCAGAGACAGAGGAATTTTAGATTAAGGCTCT
This sequence comes from Lepidothrix coronata, assembly GCF_001604755.1. Lineage (NCBI taxonomy): Eukaryota > Metazoa > Chordata > Aves > Passeriformes > Pipridae > Lepidothrix > Lepidothrix coronata. The sequence goes on from NW_016690296.1 coordinate 839,293, forward strand.
AAAGCACTCACCCACTAAGGAATGAGCAGCACGTGGCGTTAAAGTTTGGAATTCATTGCCGTGGGACTTGCAGCGTTGCATAAAACACTGGAATGCTCTGCATTCCTGCTGTTCAGCAGATGTTTGAAAAGCATGAAGTGTAATTGGCTGGCACACGGAGGTAATTAGTTACAGAGCACCTTCTTGCCCTGGCTCTGTCTGGGCACACCCACAATTCGCCGCTGTGCAGAACTGAACTGATTTCAGCAGAAGGGTGAACCTTCTTCATGATTTTTTTTCTTTCCTAGCCTATTACTGCAGGCCTGACCTTTGTTTCCTAAATTGTCTCGGTAGCTGTATCAATTAAAAACAAATAAATCATTGATTAAATGGGTATATTGATGACGGATTCATTTCTGCTGTGGCCTTTCCCATCTGCTCGTTGCTGGTGAAGTGCTTCGCTGCCTTGCACTAATTTCCCAAGAGGAGCAGCAATACAGTGTGCTGGGTAAAAGGAAAACTGCAAAACTGTGCCCCAAACCATATTTCTGCCTCAGAAGAAGCATATTGAACATTATGAAGAGGATGTGCAAATTTGGGTAGGGGAAAAGAGGGCGAGACAGCTCAGGCTGAATTCAACCCGCTGTGTTCGGGTCTCACAAAACTCTCGGGTCTTCTGTAAACATAATTGGGCACAGTGGAAGTATTTATTTAAAAATAGTGATAGCCCTGAGGCTAAGGTTACAAGGGAGCTTTTTAAGGCAGTCAGCAGAAACCTTCCCAGGCCTGGTTACCTTCTCTTCCTGCAGAGTAAGCCCGTGGGAGAGGCAGGATTTGGGGATGGGCGGGTGCAGAGGTGAGCAGTGCCGCCACGAGGAGCTTCCTCTTAGCCTGACAAAATGTAGCAGCACTCCAAGAGAGATTTCCTTAAGCACACTCCCCTAATCCTGTATTTTCCTCCAGCCTCTGTGTGCCCCCTGCTCTCCTTCCATGGCTCTGGTAGCACCTCCCCTCTGCCTGAGCTGGTTTCACCCTCCTCTGAGGCTTTCCCCTCATTACTCAGGGTGATGGACTTGTTGCTCACTGGTGTTGCAGGACTGGGTCCTCGGGCTGCTTCCTGACAACTTTAAAGATGTGTGGTGTGCACTTGTTAGGCAGTAATGACTAGGAACAATCCTATGCAATCTTTTTCACTTTGACAAGTCCTGCCATAAAGCGACTCCAGGGTTTAACGCATTTTTCTCTTCCATCCCAAACCCGTGCGTGCTTCCGCGGCACATTTGCATTCTTGATGCCTCGAAACAGTGAGTGCATAATTTTATAGGTCTGTTTACAATCCATTTTTTCCTGTCCAAACCAGTAGGAGAGGCCAAATTCTTCCCCGCTGTGTGACTCCACTGACTTTAATTTAGTTCCAGAAAGGAAGATCTATGTCTGTGGGTGTGTATTTTAAAAACCTAGCAGAAGGCACTGCAGATGTGCAGCAGCAGTTGTTCAAACATCAGTAGCTCAGCTCTGAACTCAAACTCCTCCTCTCTTTCATCCTCTTCGGAAGCCAGTGACTTAAAAAATTACATTCTGGAATCCAGATTTTTTTCCCCCTGGAGAAAGCTTTTGGCAGAGCAACTCTCTTAAGCGCTGAACTCTCGCTCTGTGCCTGCGACATAAATAGCACTGAACAGTAATTGTGAGCGGAGAGGAGCGGTGTGGGGCGGCTGGAAAGTCCAAAGGCCTGCTTTTCCCACAGTGTTCCAGCTACCTGCCTGCAGGGAAGGCAAGTGGAGGCTTTTCTGCTCCCCACCCCACGTGCAGGCTCGTGCTCTCTGCTCACATAGTGACTCAGAGAGGCCTCTGCTGCCATGACAGGCTTCCTAGCCCAGGATGTCCCAGGCCTCGGGCTGTGGGGAGATGATGCTGCTCACGTGGGGAGGCTCCATGCTAAAGCTTCTTATGATTTTCTGCTGGATTAAGAGGGGAGAGGGAAATTCAGCCCACTCCCACCCCTGCAGGAGTCTCAGCCACACGTGAAAATGGGATCAGGGAGTGAGAGCTTCTAAGCCAACCTCTGCCATTGGGGCTCCTGTCTGAACGGGATAAAAACATGTAGTTGAACTTTCCACAGCTGACATCTCCTGCAGACTGACATAGGAAAACCCTGAGCTTTGCAAAATTATCATTGTCATGATGTGTTGGTTGTTTGTAACTCATGGTCCAGGGATCTGGGTGGGAGGGGATGTACCCCCTGCTCCCATGGGGCAGGTAAAAAAAGGGAGTAGACTCACGTTAGGGCTTCAGAGTAATTGTAATGAGGAGAGACTCCAAGGAACTTCTGCACTTCATCCATCACGGTGGCTGGGTCGCTCCTCAGCTGCTGTCCATCAATAATGAGCAACTGCGGGGGTAAATGGGGCAGATTTTTAGAAACAGGACTAAAGCTTCACAAAATAATGGCATTGTTTCCCTCCCGTGACAACCTGGGTTTAAGTTAGCACGTGACTTTGGACAGTGCTAACAACATTCATACGGATGGACTTCTCTTTAGGTATGCTTTTTATTTTATTGGTTTGAATTTTTATAAGTGGGCACCTTTGTAACTCTGTGTGTGCCTCTTGTTCAAATGCAAGAGTTAAGCCTCCCAAGCCACACCCGAGTCTCAGAGAATTCTGAGAAAAAGAGATAAGGAAAGAATGTAAAATATTATTGAGGCTTATGATGTGTCTGTGGAAGATCTGGCATGGAATATGAAAAACAACAAAAGGTCATATATACATTGTAGAATTAAATGCTCAGAACAAGATAATTACATGTTCAAAAGTGATATGGTGGCAATTTATTTGGAACTTCCCACCAGCCTATCAACCATAAAGGCTTGCAAAATTGTTGGCAGTGGGCTGGGTTTTTTGGTTTTTAATTAAAGATTACTGCGATGTAAAGGTGCATTGACCCCCATAAGCAAACAGTAAGACAATATGCCCGCAGACTGCTGGAATACCAAGCAGTAATGCTGATAACTATTCTGGGCAGGCTTGTTTTGTATTTATTGTGAGGGCTTATTATGAATTATTAAGTTTTTGAGTGCCCCAGGCGGGGTGAGTGCACGTTCCTGAGTGCCCATTAGCAGGCACTGGGAGTGCACTCCGTGTGTGCACCTGATCAGCAACGAGAGCATTTTGTCGTGTGTCTTGTAAAATTAATCACCATAACTGTGAAACACAAGTGGTTTGACAAGAAATGTGTCGCCGTGCCCCTGAATGTTTAATAAGAGGGCGCAGTAGGCAGACATACGGACTGACATATGACCATGTCCGTGGAGAAAGAGTGCCCATGTCTGCATTTTGTGGTACTAAAAGGTTTGCCTTAGGTTATTTTATCGGTGTTATTATTTTAGCAATTTCCTTTAGGTCTCTGTGTTTAGGCAAATTTTTCATGGGAAAGATTACAAGAGACAGCACAATAAAATACCTGAAGGGAGATGAGGCAAAAGAACCCAAGAAAAGCCAATTCCATACCAGGATCAAAGATTTTTTTTTTGATGAAAGGGAGTGAGTGGGAAGCAGGGTGAAATATCTGTTTAGGAAAAGCCTAAATGGCATTTTCCAAATGAACTGATCAAAGCTTCCTACCGTGCCGCAGCCTTGGGAAGCTTGGCTGGTGCCGGAAGGGAACCCCAAGGGCGTTACCTGGGAGGCAGGGTAGTGGGACAGCCACCTCTCGATGTGCACAGCGTACCATCCCGGGGTCAGGCACCTCTTCTGGAGGGCCCTGATCTCCGAGGGTGCCCGGGGGCCGGACGTGATCACTTCGTAAAAGTTGAATTTCAGGGCGGCGGGGTCCTCGTGGGAGCGCTGGTGCTGCCGGGGGAGATTCGGGAACGCGTCACAAGGATGCTGAAGGTTAAGCCTTAAATCTTTCAGGAGCTGCCCCTCGGTGCTACTTGTGCCAGGTAGGAGTGGGGGGCTTCAAGGCAGCAGAACCCCCGTTCAGTCAGGGGTTCCCCTGGGAGCCGAGGAGTCAAATCCTGCCAAAGCAGGCACGATTCCTTTACTGCTCTGCACTGGCAGTTGTAAAGGTGCAAATGAGGGAGTAACAGGGTGCAAATGAGATGTTAAAAGGGTGCAAACAGCAGCCTTAGGCTGTGTTTTGTTCCTTGCAGAACTTTCTAACCACCAGAAATGGTGTATTTCATGCTTATTGCAACATAATTAATTTGTGCCTGTTCTGACATTGCTTTAGTCTTTCCTATATCTGTATTTCACGTGGAGGGTTAAACATGTCTCTAAAAGGAGCTCTTTTAAACAGTGCAGATTTTGTTAGGGAAAGGTGTGGGCTCAGTAAAAGGCAAGAAGGAGCATCCTAGAGATTTCACAGGAGAACAGCGGGCTTGCTTTTGTTTCCCAAGGGAGAAGAAGCCAGCCTCTCTAGACACAACTCTTTTGAACTCCTTGGAAACTTTGGAAGATGCCGTGTACGTGTGTACACAGCCACGTATTGCTGAGCTCACAGCAGGGAGGGGACGAGGTGCCAGATCCTCAGCAGCAAGAGCTGTGATTTCCTGTCTGGCCCACTCTCCTCTTCCCCGCGTCCCTCCCTGGGTGAGGAGCCCAGCTTTCCCTCCGGGCGCTGTCAGCTGTGATGGAGACAAAGCTGTTTGTTTACTGCCGGTGGCAGCTCCGTGCCGGGGAAGTTTCATCGTGTGTGACACCGGTGTCACAGGTGCCACCTGCCAGAGCTGGCACTCGGCACCCTCCTGCTTCCACAGGCTGCAGATGCTTGGCAAGAAATCCCGCTCCTTGCTCAAGGACACGAATCCCCACCGATGCCGACCGTCATCCCCCGCCACCGAGCTCCCCGTACCTGGTACCAGGAATACGCCCGGTCCGACGGGTCGATGAGGATGGTGATGATCTTGGCCTTGGGGATGAGGGAAGCAGCTCTCTTGGGAGCTTCCTCAGAGTGGAAATAGTTGGCACTTTTCTCGAAGAGGAGGTCGGTGGTCACGTTGGAAGGAGTGGGGAAGAAACTCATGTACCTGGGAGGGGAGGAGACCTGTTAGAATCAGCAGCAGCACAAAAGGGCCGTGTCCCTGCGCTTCCCATTGAAAAGGTGGATTTTCGGACATAATCCTGCAGAAGCAAAATTGAATTTCTCCACTCACTCCAGGCTGGAATAAGGGGAATGAATCTTGGCTCTTAGGTGGTGCTGGTAATAGCTAAAGCCACCCCGAAGTCAGGTAATTAGGCCTTTCCTTTGACAGATGGGATTTCTGCTAATAAGTCCGGTGTCAAAGGGATATCTTTCACCGGTCTGGAGTGAGTTCAGTTTTAGCTGCAGGATAAAAAAAATGGGGAAAGCTTCAAAATGTCAGCCATTTAATTTTAACATTGCTGAAGTACTTCGTTTTGGAGCTGACAAATCTTTGCTTTTGGACGCTTTCGGAATGTGAGATTTGAATTTTGGCTTCGAATTCTGTTTAAAATTGATTGAATGGATTCTCATGGAGAGATGAATCAAACCTTACTTCATGAAAAGCCACTTTTGAAGGAAAAGGGTGTAACTCAGTGCAGATACAGAGATGCTGTTCAGCATGAAGACAGAAATGATGCCTGAGCTGGCTCTTGTATGAAAAATCTTGGTGTGAAAAATCAGGAAATTGTTACTGCAGCATCTAAACAAAATTAAGGACTTGATTAAATGTCCCATCATAACCAATTAGACTCTCCCTCCGTCTGATAATGCCAAGCATAACAAATTCATCAAGTAATTATGGTGGTGTCATACATGCTTCTGGAATTGTTCCATTGTCATTTTCCATGTATTAGTAATGAATTTGTTCTTCTCCTTACCAGTCAATTCCCTTGTGGTAGTTGTTGCCATTGAAGAACTGAACTTCCTCAAAAGTTTTTGGGCTGGGGAGGTTACTGATAATGGAAGGATGCATCAGAAGGAATAAATAAAGGGCTGTTGTTCCTAAGGTAACAAAAAAGGGATGCCATTAGAAATAGGAGAAAAAAGCACCTTTGACTTTATTCATTCCAGAAAGTTTCTAAAAGCTCTGACTGTGGGATGACGCTCTTGGGGCTCCCAGAACTGCACTTTTGTCCTCAGTGTGTTTTTCCTGGGAGTCTGTTCTGAGGAATGAATTGCCTGTCTCAGGGGCTATCCATCCTGTGTGCAATAAGTACACTTTAAAATCCCAGGAATGTTTTTTTTTTTTTATGGTGAATAAAGCAATTTTACTGCACAAACAGTTGTCCCTTTCTGTTGGCAGTGAAGGAGTAACTACAGAACTCCACAGGGATCAGAAGAGCACCATCTCCATGGCAGGGAGTTGTCTTCTCTTTACAGGACACAAACCCACGGGTACAAAACTTGGCTTACAAATTTATGGCTTCTTACCTGTTTTCTGGGGTCCTATCACCAGGAATTTGGGCAGGTGGTCGCAGGTTTTGTCTCTGGACCAAATGTCCCTGTGCCGTTTGTCGTCACACGGGTTCTGAGGGAGGAAAGGGGTTTGGGTTCATCGCACCACCCTAAATTTCTGCTTGAACGATCTTTGCAGGATCTAAATGCACAGCATTAGTTACACTGAGGAGTAAAACCCCACAGGGTGTGTCTAATAGTTTTGCATGGCTGAGGGTTAATTTCGGTCATTAGGAGAAAAGAGAAGGAAAAGAGGGGGGAAAAGAAAGATTAACACTTTGATTTAATCAAGCTTTTTTAAAACATTGATTTAATCAAGTTTCCATTTGAAGTTAAAAAGGAAACCTCTGAAGGCATTACTTTCTGGGGTGTCAAGATGCTTTTGGTTGACATGAGGATGCAAAAAGGAAGGACGAAATAGAAATGTGGGCTATTATTCATCCCCTTATCTTTCTACTACCCGTGAAGGCAAAATAAAACCCGGCGAGCAAAAGACCCCTTTTTACCTGAAGAAATTCTCATTCCAAGAGGCGGATTGTGATGGGAGGAGGGAGGGGATGTGGCATTTACCTGCCAGAGAGGGTCTGTCTGCTCCGGGAAGAGCTGGAAGTACTTGTGGGCCAGCTGGAGCGGGGGCAGCGTCTGCAGGTTGAGGTTGGTGGAGCTCTTGACGAAGCTGGCCAGGTTGGCAAAGGTGTAGAGGCCCAGGCGGTCATTGCCATAGTTGGACAGGTGGGTCATGAAGATGCTGATCTGGGAGGCAAGAGCGAGAGCCTCCAGTCATGGGACTCCTGGCAGCTTTGCCAGACCCTCTCCCCTCCCACCTGAACCCGAAAGAAGAGAGTGGAAAAGTTAAACTGGTCATGCTTCTCCTCCTCCTCTTTCCTTCCCTGTTCCTCGCCCCTGGGCAGGTGAGGTGCTGGCATATGGGACCCCTCTGCTCCTTGGATGTGCAGCCAAAGCTTCATTTCAGGGCTGAGGTGGTTAAACTCCAGCTGCAGGGCCTGGTTTACCTGTAGGCTGCCATTATTTAGGTTTATGAAGGTGCCATAAACTGGGTGTTGTTATTTTGCTCTCTCTCTCAGCACGTCAGCCTGGAATAGGATGGAATGGCAGTGGAATCTGATTCCAGCTGCAGGCAGGGGCTGGGGGTATGAGCCAAGAGTATTTAAGGGTCTGAGGACAGCTGATTCACAGGTAAATGGTTTGATTTGCAGAGAGATATCTGTGTGCAGGTGAGCCCTGGTTTGGATGATGGGGAATGGGAAGTGTGAGCTTATAAAGTGATGTGCAGGCAGAAGGGGAGAGACTGCAGGAGAGCACATGCCCCTTCCTCTTTGGAAAGCTGCAGCAGGAGACACGTCCAGGTCAGTGACTTGTGGTTTCTTTTCCTCTCTAATGTCCTGGGGGGAGCTGGATGTAGTTTGAGGCAATCCTTGGAATATCAAGGTGTGTGCTGTTGTTGCTGAGGGTAGTTTATGGCTGGAAACCAGGTGGGCTGTCCTGGCACCCTGGTCCTTGAGTTAGAGCTCTGGAAACACGTGTCTCAGCTGGGTGGCACCCAGGCTTCCCAGCAGCTAAATTGGCGGGAAGGGCTGAGTCTCAAAATTTGGGACCTTCCTGCCTAAAATGTCTGTAAAATACTCAGATGTGTCTCGGGAAGGTTGTTACCACTGATCCACCTGGAGATGAAGTTTTCCCTTTGTTTTTTTTTGCAATCCCAAGCTTGTCCAGAGCACACTGTGCTCTCCTGACTTTCAAAATCCCTGTGGGATAACAAGCCACAAGCTTCCCACTCTCCCCGTCTCGCTCTGCCAACGTGGTGCTTCTCTAAATGAGAGTCCACAAGGTTTAAAAACACGTCCATTAGTTTGTTAAATTATTAACAAGGCTTTTAGTACTTCTATAAGGTGCAGACAGATGGAGCTTAGGAGAGTGTCCCTCATGGCCCCTCTGCAGTGGGTTTGCAGTGTGCACACTTTATCCCACTGAAAGCAATTTATCCCTCACTTTTATTCTGTTCTGAGCCTCTGTTGAGCCAAGGTTGGCAACTGTGCAAGTTCTTTTTGCTGTTGGCTTGACTCGGTGGATTCCAGAGCCAGTGCATTTTATGACCAAAAGTATTTGACACAGAATGAACATGAAAAATTACCCTAAACTTGGCGTGTGTTTCTGTGTAGTACCCCAGAAACTTATAGGGAAGGTAGTGAATCATCTTCTCCCCCAGAAAACCCAACACAAACTTATCCTTCCTGGTTTAGAGTTCAGCTCCTCAAAACGTGACAAGTGCTTCCTGCAAACTAAGTGATGAAAACACTTGTAGGAAATGTTAATGGGGGATATAATCCTGTCTCTGAAGTGGTTTTTGATGAGTGCTCACAGGTCTGCCAATGACATTTAATATTATTTGCAGCAAATGAAGTTCTGGAGGTAAATCTGTGTGCTCCTCGTGCTTTGTTTACCCTTGAAAATGGAGGAGACTTTTTTTCAATGTTAAGTTAATACCTATTTCCTACAAGTACCTTTATTTCAGGAGTTTCATTGGGCTGCAAACCCATTTAAAAGATCCAATTGATCGATTTTTATGGAGTCAAAAGATCTTGGACCTCTCTCCTGACTCCTTTTGCTCCGTTGATCTTTTTTGAAGTGAGAAACCCCCAGATCTGATGCATTATTCATGACATAAAAACAGGGCTAATTCTTTGTTATCTACCTCCAAATCACTTGAGACAAAGGAGGGGGGTTTTTACTGTTAGTGTTTACAGCATGGATGGGCACTAAAGTCTGCTTCCATGCACATGCATCAATCCATGGAAAATGCAACGGGCTGGGGCTGGGGCTGGGGAATTACATGGATCTGAATGGAGACCTGTGGCCCTCAGACCATGGAAATTCGGATTTTTACTGTTGTAATGAGCTTTTCCCTCCTGTTTTCTGCTGCCTGCTCTGTACTAACGTTTCAGAGGTGCCCTCAGTGGTCTGCAGTAGCTGTGTTCTCAAGAAAGAGGTGACAGGACAACAGAGGTCCTAAATTTCTGAGAGCACCTGTGAAGTTAATGTGCCATTCTGGCTGCTAAATCATATTATTTCCACTAGGCTGGGTGGGCAGAGGGAAAGAAAGGTATTTTACACAGCCTTCACTTGACAGACCCCAACAGAAACCACATTCTGCCTTGGGCTGTTTACCAGCTCCTCTGCTCCTAAACCATAATATTTGGTGAGTGACTGATTGACGAACCTGAACTGGTCACACCGATGACATGAGATTAATTTACAAACAATGGCAGCACCACCACACCATTTCACTCTCTGGTTCCTGTTTCCAGGGCTCTTTAAAATCAGTTCTATCCAGAAATTATGCATCTACAGTGTATTCTGAACCTGTAATTTTTGCATATGCGTGCTTGTGTTATATATAAAATGAAATGTAGATTAGGTAGCAGAGAAAAACAAAGGGCTTGTTTCGAAATTATTGGACTATAAACCAATATTGGAGTGCCCTGAAACTGCCTTCTGTGCTCACACTTGATGCACAGCTATTAATGCAGAGTGTAGAGGTTTGTTTCCTCCTGTAATTGCCAAACTTAGTATAGTCTTGGCAAAAAGCACGTAGTTTTGGACAAAGATTATCCACCTGCCTCTGGAGGGCACTAGGATGTTAGTCTACTCTGAGACTGTAAAACATGTTTGGTTTTTTTGGGAGGTTTGCTCTGGAGAACTGCCAACTGCTGTAGGTCCTGGAGTGTGGACAGAGCTTTAAAGAAGAGTTTGTGAGAAGTGTTGAACTCAGTGGGGTTTTCAGACTGATCCACCCCTGTTAGTGCTCCAGCTTCCAGCTGAAATGGCCCCCAATCTCAAGGATGGCAATCCCACATGGGGAATAAAACATTGGATGATTTCTTGATGTTGATGCTTGAAACTCTTCTTATCTGTCGATCAAGCACTTGCCATGGAGAAGTCAACAACAAAACTTATGTGTAAATGTGCTCCACTTCATTCTCTCAGCCATTCCAGAATTAAATAGGATCAGTGTTCCCTTTTAGGTCCTTTCCTCCTGCTCCTCGTTTGGCCCCGACCCATTGCTGGACAGCCCATGATCCAGAGATAGGGCCCATGTGGGAATCCTGCTCCTCTAAGAGGAATTTGTTGCTCACTGTCTTCAAGAACATTTTCCCTTGCTTTTGCACCTTTTCAGTAAGATTTGCAAGGGAGGGAGGGATTAATGCACGCAAAACAACCCGGGGGTACAGCTCAGCCTCGTGCATGACAGAGACACGCTGGGAAATCCATGGAGGTGCATTTCCTGCTCAGCTCCTCTCCTGCGTGCAGATTTCCCAGAAAAATGAAGTTTGCTGTTCCACCTTTTCCCGTCGTGCTCAGAAAATGCCGCCTGGCTGCTCCAAGAGGGAACTCTCCTAACGGGATCTTGCTGTTGTCCGTCTGGATGCCCGATGGGATGTCACAGCTGAGGAATGCCCGACTGCCAAGTGTTCCCTTGCTAACCCGGAGCAGCTCCGTGCCAGGCTGGACGTGCCTCCTTCCCTTTGGAGTGTTTCATCCATTTCCCAGCCTGAGCGGCCTCCCGTTGTGGGTTACAGACTTGGTACCTTGTGATTCATCCCGGGGATGAATCCCGGGACGCTCAGGTCCTTCACGCAGCTCTTTGTGCGGCAGCGCCCGGAGGAAGCGGGGAAGGGAGAGTTTTGTGTTGACAGAGCACTAATTTGAATAATGACAAATCGTGTCTCTGGAATTCGGCGCTATTCATATTCATGACCCTTCTGCCGCCGAAGCGAAATCATTTATACGCCTCAAAATCACCGCCTGGTTGTTTTTTTTTTTTTTTTTAACTTTTACTCTATTTCCTCTCTGCACATCTTTTTAGATTTGAACCTTCTCGACAGGATAATCAAATATTTTCCAAACATGATATCTCTAAAGAAAGCAACAAAGGCAGTGTCTGGAAAGAAACATTTTTGCCTTTGATCGAAGGGGAAACAAAAAGCGGTTGAATGATGTTTTATTTCCCGTGCCCATATTCATGACTGGGTCTGTTTTCCAGCCCAAGTGTTCCCAGGGATGGGAGGGGAAGCTGCTGTCCATCAGTGGTGGGACGTGGCCTTGGGACAGCTGTACAAAAGAGCATCTATGTTGTTTTAAAATTCCCTATTCAAAGAGCGAAATTGTTTCTCATTTACCCGGGAACGCTTTCTACTTTTCCATTATTTAGTTGCTGTGCTTTAAATGAATTCTTTATTATTGACAGAAAAATGCTGTGCGTTGTTTCCTTTCCCCTGTGAGAATAAAGCTGCTAGGTTTGCTTTTTTATTTTTATTTTCTAATATTTATCCAAGTTCTGCTTCTGAAATAAAGGCCGAGTCATGACCATATTCCAACACAGCAGCTGTTTCCCAGGTTATACACATTTTTGACACCATGGATGTGCAGGGTCCAAGATGAAGGAAACTTGTTAGGAAGTTCCAATCCATCAGTTCCATCTATTAGTTATATATTTATTTTTTTTTAAAAAGTCTGCAATTAAATAAAATGGCTTTCTTTTTTTACTATGAGGGCATGTGAAATTCCTGATATAGTAATTTGTTTTCTTGCCATCTATGTTTTCTCATTGAAAAGACTTCCTTAGACTGTAAAATCCCTCAGAAAAAAAAAAAAAAATCTATTCAGTTCAGGCTCAAGAATAAACCCAAGTTCAAATTAAAGAAGTAGAGCAGATTAAACTGGTTTTGGGTACAACTGGCTTAAATCACACTCAACATGAAGCAGGGCTATAGAGGCAAAAAAAAAAAGGTCAAAATGGTTTTTAATTTGGATAAGACATTTCTCTTTAATGTGGTTAAACAAGGCCTGGCTCTAACTGTGCTTGGGATGATGGGATGGACTGTGCCTGTTATCCTTGACATGGCCCTTCATAGTCTACAGGCAGAGGAAGGAAAAGTCTCTTCTTGTGAACTCTAAGGAAGAGTTTGCACCGGGATATTTGCTTTAGAAGTGCAAGGAAATGCCAGGCAGGTTGATATAGATTGGAGATGCAGGAAATTTATCACTTTGTTTTTCTAACTCTTCTCCTGTCATGTTGCTATTCCAGCAGTTTTCTGAAGAGCTGACGGCTCTGCGTTATGGAGTGTTCATAAATGATGATTAATTAATCCATTTTGGTGGCCTACCCTGAGCAAACAAACCTCGGAGTTAATTTAATTCTCCACTCTTGCTTTCAGAGGAAAAAAAAACCAACCAAAAACCCAGCATTTTCAGTTCACTAGAGGATATAATATTCTCCAATCAGCCACTTCCCAATTAATTTTGACTGGCGAACGCAGCGAGGAGATTTTGCTCTTGTCCATTTGCTTCTATTAAGGATTCGTTTTCAATAATCAGGGAATTCTGAGTCAGCTGCTTTTTTACCTTAAAGGCTTGCTCCTGACACTTTAATAAATTCGTGGGTGGTGTGGGCTGGAAGGTAACAGATTCCCTCCCTCTCTCTTGGCCCAGTAACCCCCTTGCTGGATGCAGTTGTTTGTTGCTATTTCTGCCATCACCCAACTTGCTGGGGAGTAGTTCTGCTAAAATAAGTGTGGTGTGGAGCATCAGCCTGCACAAAACAGGGAAATGTCGTGAAAGAAGGAAAGAGGGGATGTGTTATCCTTCAGATATTTTCTTCATGCTCCGAGTTTCGAGCTAATTAGTTTCTAAATCTGCTCCTGGAGGCTCGAGTTTCCACGGGATAATATTTTTCCTGTGCCAGCTCTGTGCAGCTGGGGTAGCCATGTGGGATGAGGGGGGAAAATAATGATTTACAAAGAGCAGAAAAGAAGAGTCAAAAGCCTGAGGAAGGTTGGAGTTGGTTCGGTGCGTTTGTGACCACTAAGATAAATTCTGATGAACTCGCTAACGAAACTCCCTTTTAATTTGGTAGACTGAACATTTCCCTCTTGTCGGGTTGGAGAGGGACACATCTGTCCCTGTAGGCAATACCTTGCTAATTGCAGCTCAAGAAATATTGACTTTTTTTAGTGGGGAGGTTGCTTCCTTTTTTTTTTTTTTTTCCCTGTCTCCAAATTATGCTGAGATGCTCAATTCACAGGGCCCTTAGTAGAGCTGCATTATGAATTACTTTTGGATTGCAGCACATTTCCTCCAATGCCCAAGGTTATTTTTTATTCTTTCTGCAGCTCTGCTCAGAGAAACAAAGCAAATAAGAAGAAAAATATTATCAACACTCAAGATGTTTCATAATAACACTCCCAAATCTCTTGTGGAAGGTATAAATTAACCCCTCTCTGCATTTACTTTTAATATGCTGAAGCAATAACGTGTGATTCTCATCTGTTTCTGTGATGAGGGAGAGCAGGAAACAAGAAGAAGATCTTCCAAGTGTGGCCCATGTGGGACATGGAGAACCCAGCTCCAACGGGCTGGGAATGAGCAATAACCCTTTAGTTACGGTGAGAGTTTAAAAATGTAAATGCATTTAAGTGGCCTTCAAAATTAAAAGCATCCCCTGCCACTTCCAGGGGAGTTGGAATAATAATGAACATTATTATTCTGGGCTGCCTGTAGCTTCTGCTGAGTGGAGTTCAAAGTTACCTTTCAATCGCCAGCCTGGTTTCGCTCTCGCCAGCCAAATTCCAGCGAAAGGAGCTAATCTTCCTGAAATTCATCTGCCACACTCCACCTCCAGCTAAAGCTTCTTAGGGATGTTTGATTGAAGGGGGAAGAGGAGTCTGAAGAAGTGTTTAACTTTTCCCTCTTTCTGCTGCTTTTCTGTCTTTATGGACTTTAGAAATGGGCTGAGCTCTCGGTGGGCAAATACGTCGTGTCTTGTTGGTTTTGTGGACAAAAGGAGTGTTGTGCAGGGTGTGCCTGACTCTAGATCCTCTGTGGTGAGGCAGCAGTAGATCTAGAGGAGAGAGATTTATATATATGTGTATATATAAATAAAAGGCAATAATGGCCTGTGCATATTGTCATGGTGGAACTATGGAAAGGAGTTAGAGGGAGATGGAATAAAAACAGACTGTGCTGTCACTTGCTGGCTTAATAAAAAGCTCTCTGGATTAAAGAGGTGGGTTTTTTTAGGAGAAATGACTCTCTGGCTGTTGTTTGCAGGGGCAATAATATTTAAGGTTGTATTTATTAGCTTATCTTGGCTGTTAAATGTTTATGGCTGTTGTTTATGGCCTGTGGAGCAGGGGAGTAAAGGAGACGAGCCAGCAGACAGATAGTGGGAGACCCTGTGGCTGCTGGAGAGGTGATAAATGGAACAATTTGTAAAAGCACCCTTTAAATATGTCAGGGCTTTCCCCAGGAGGCTGAATGAAGGGCAACAGTCAGGGAACATGGGCTGAACCCACTTAGTTTTGAGCCTGACATGTGGAGGTGGAAAATCCCCCTTAAAACTTCAACTCCTGTGGAGATTTTTTTGCTTTTTGCTGCTGGAAGCATTTCAGTTTGGAAATTGTGTGTTACCAGAGGGTTGATTTTAGTGCTGCTTAACTTGTCTTTCTCTATGGAGTGTGTCAAAATCAGAAGTGCATGGAAAGTTGATGGGAATGTGTTTAAACAGAAAGGGGAGGCCGAGAAAAGGAACCTGGCACAGAACTGCTGAAGTGAGCAGAGAAGAAGGGGGCTTTGGATATATTCTGTGAGAAGAAGAAGTCATTCTAAAGGACAATTAAGCTAAGTAAATAATGAGAAGTAGAATTAAAAAAAAAACACGAAAATTAATGTAATGCCATAAAAAAAATTAATTTTAATTATAATTAGATTAGGCACAAAACCAGTTTTTTCAGCTTTGACTGACTGAAGTTTTAGATGTCATATTTTCCCTTCCCTTCTTTCTACTGATTGTGGTGGCTTTGCTGCTCTGCTTTCACTGCTGATGTGGAAGTGCTGATGCCACGACTTTTGGGAGGTCTGTCCTAATTAAGCTGTAGTGAATAACTGGGGTTTGATGTTTGTCAGACCACATAGTAAATAACATCAGAGATGATAAAACTTATCACTGATTAAACATCCAGCTTTTGCCTGGCAAGGGAGAGAGATAAAAACATTTCAGCTGAACGTTTCATTGCTTGGGGGAAACCCCAAGAAGGCAATAATATCTCATTTTCTACCCCAAAGTGTGCCTGTATTTCTTATTTGTGCATCCAACTGAAGCTCCTCGTTATTGTTCTGAGCCTCCAAATGAAGGAGACCCTTCGGAGGGGAGCTGGATTGATACCTTGTGGAAGAGTTTCGCTGTTTGGGTTTGTTTCAAGCCCAGTCTGTTATCCGAGACTTTCCCACTACCTTTAATGAGCTTTGCTTTGAAGTGTTTATGCAAAGAATCAGTCCCCCCCAAACTGCAGACTCCCTGCATTAGCTGGAGCCTGGAAAGATCTGGCTGGGATTCCTGTCACCTTCATTAAAACTCAAAGGAAAGTTGGTTTGATTTCTGTCGGTCTTGGTGGAATTTATCCCTCCTCTGCCTGCTACTAAATCATCTCTGCCAGACATGACTCATCTTCAGGATTCATAAATTAGAAAGTGAAAATATCTCTCTGAGCCACAGAGTGCTCAGGAGCAGCCATTTAAAAAGAAAAAAAAAATCCCTTCGGAAGATCCCCTTGACAGTCTCTCTGCAAAGTCTTTGTTCCAATGCAGTGTCACTTGGGCACTTTCTAATTTAACCAACTGCATGGAAGTGCAAACATTTTTTGCTGTTTGAGCTTAATATTTGTTTGTGATACATTTGCTGGATTTGCTGATTATGACCCAAGTAAGGGACAAGATTCCTGTAAACCCCTCTTGAAATAAATGTTTCCTCTCAAACTGTAATCCACAGCCAAAGGAGGTGCTGTGCTGATTGCTGATTTTAGTCAAGGCACTGGGATTATTCCTGAAGTTTGAAACAGTCTGAGAAAGTCTGTCTTGAACTCTGTGTGTGGGAGATACATGTAATAATTCTATTTACTGGAGTGTAAATTGTGGCTTTTCACTTCTGGAAGCCTAGCCTGTAAATAATGTGGAGCTGAACTGAACTACAACCAGGTGTACTCTTATTCTCCCTGACCAGTGAGTATATTTGGTACTGGTTATCCAAGCTGATATCCAAACACTAAGGAAGCTTATTAATGAGGGGAGGTGTGTGAAAAGCTTCCAGGGTATAAGATGGGAAGTGTCCTGCTGCTATTGCAGCGTGTGCTGCTGCCAGTTTGGAGAACACATCCCATTCAAAGCATACCTTTTTAATCCAGCTGAATTGGCACCTGGCCAGTGGAATAGGCACTGTATTGATTCTTTTCAGACCCTGGATTTTGGGTACTAACTTGTGAGCTTTTGCAAGCTAACCACTGAAACACTACACTTTTGCACTGAATAAAAGAAAAGTCTTCCCTTCCATAAAAGTGGGAGGGGGAGATTTAAACATTAAGAGTAAAGAGAAGCTGTTCTTTTCAAATGCCACATGACAATATATATTGCACTCCCAAGTTATTGGGACATAGATTGGCTGAGGAATTTGGGCTGTTGTAAGGAGCACTCATGGAGTGAAAACATGCTTTATGGGGAGAAAAGTCATCCTGAGAGAACTGCAAGAGATAGGATAAAGAACAGGGATGTATTTTATTCTCAAATTAGGTGTCATGTGGGTGGTACAGGCAAATTCCTGATGGAAATGTCCCATTTCTTTAAGCCCACTGAATCTGGCTCGGATGCCAGCTTAGCTCCCCAGCCAAAATTTTTACCCCCAAGCATCTAATTATATAATACCAAAAAAAAAAAAAAAAGAAAATCTATATTTAGGTGTCTAAATAAAGGTGACCTGGATTTGAGAGTCAGCTCCACCTGAAGTTTCTTTAGCTCTGCAGAGGAGTCAATGAGTGCTGCAATTTAAACCCACTGAAAATGAGGCCACCTGGCAAGACAAGGGACATTTATCTTGTGACTAGCGCAGCTTCTTTGGGAGGACCTGGACCAAGGGAGGACAAAATAACTGATCTATGGCTTTTTTGTTTTGTTGTCCTTGCTCCTTGCACCTTTAGGCTGCTGTCTTAAATGGCATCAGACTTTTTAGCTGCTCAAAACCTGTTTTTAAGAGCCAGTGGTGGAGGAATGATGTGAGGCCTGAGCCCTGAGGTTTCCACCGAGCTGTGTCACGAGTGCCTGAGGAGCCAAGCTTGTGGAAGAAAGGAAAAGAGGAATAAGATCACAGGTTTTTCTACCCTTGCTGTCTCAAACAAGTTTCTTCCCAGTTTCACTAGGAAGATGAAATTCATGCATTTTCCAGGAACTTGTTGCATACAGCTGTAGTTCAAAATAGGCAGAAGGCATTGTTCTCCTTTCTTCTCAAACTGCTCGTTACCCCTGAGCAAGTGGTCCTGCTTTTTATTTCCCAAACAAGGTCCAGGAAAACTGATCTCCCTCCCTCCCTCTTCCCTGTTAGTCCAAAAAAAATAGCAAAAGAAGGTACCTACGGGATTCAGGAGAATGGTGAGGAACAGTTCACCTCCTCGGATACTTTTGTCCAGCTCCTGAGGACCCCCAGGATATTCCTTGTAAAAAATGGTGTGAGTGAAAAGGCCACAGGTCTGTCGAGGGAGCACCTGAGAACAAAAGAACAGCACCTTATAGGGATTGCCTAATCCATGCAGAGACGTAACTGACCTGGGAAAGGACTTTTGTCTCCCTTAATTCAATATTTTGATGTTTTTACTCGGTGAAAACAACAAACTGAACCCACATTCAGCAGAGCATTTGGATATGTGTAAACACACTGCTGATTTTGAGTCTATTCCGGTAGGAATTGGACTCTGTGCAGGAGCTTGGGGTTAGGACATTCCTTCTGCCTTGTTTAGGGGATCACAATTTTGGCTTGATGTGCACGGGGAATATTCAGGTCTGCTGGGACTTGAAACCATCCCGGGACCTGCCCTTGAAATGTGGGACAGGCCAAATAATTTTATACATTTTCCTGCCCTCTGTGCACTTTGAAGTGTGTGTGAGGAGCCTTCTCTCTCCTCACACACGTGCAAGGGCCTGGAGCAGTCGGGCAGGTGTCCCAATCCCTGGCTCTGGGAATTTCCGAAGCCAAGCCGACACCGGGGCCTTGGAGAAGTGTCCTCCTCGCAGGAGGAGATTACTTACACCTGCTCACCTTCCCAGGTGATGGATTTCTAATCCTTTCATGCATAAAGATGAAGCAGAGCTGGAAACACAGGTCTTAGGCAGTTTAATGACTTTCCCAGAGTTGATAGCTGGTGGCACCACAAGCACGTTTGCAGTTGCCTGAGTTCGTATGACTATTTTTTTTCTCCCCTCTGCTAAACTGGCTGCACTGCTTTGGCTTCCTTACAAATCCTGTATCACTGGGAATTTTAGTGGTGGCTGGGAAAGCTGAAGCCCAGCAAGCCCAGCCCCGTTGGGAGGCCCTGCAGTACAAGTGTCTGAACATGGAAATGCAGTGTACCATGATGCCATTGTGGATGAAGCCCCGTCTGTACCGTGCAGGCTTCAGGTGTGGATACTCTTCCGTGCTGGTCACTCGGATGTGCCAGACCTTCTTCCAGGCCTCGTACAGCTGGATGTGCACGGGATAGACCCCGGAGTGGTGCGGAGCCACCGCGTAGCCCATGCCGGTCGGGATGCCGTGCTCCTGCAAGGCAGCACAGGAGGAACGTGTTTTAGGGAGGAAAAAAAACCCAGGGAATTATTCAGAGCTTTGTTTTTCCTGCCCACGGTGCAGTTGGAGTGTCCTTAGGCTGACTTGTGCCTGTTGTGTTTCACACAAGCTGAAAATGGAGGGAACTGGAGCTACAGGTTGGCAACTCCAGAGGAATAAATCATCCTCCTGGATTATGTTACGTCACTGTTGCACGGAAGAGATTTGCCATGTATTTGAATACCCATCCTGCCTGTTTGGCCCTGTTTAAAGGTTATCCAGTAAACCAGTGCTAAGCCATCAAACAGCATTAGGGCAGTAAACAGATGGAAAAAAAATTGTTGCAGTGACATACGTGGGATTTTGTTTCCTATTTCTGGAATAAGAGCAAGATTCCTCCCCTGTTTAATAAGTAAATAAATATTCCTCGTAGCTTCTGAACTGCTTATTTTTTAACATGGTATTAAGGTGGAAGCAAAAAAAAAAAAAAAAGCCAGACTCCTTTTTCATTTCATAAATATTTATATTTGGCTCAATTTCTATGTGGAAATATGTGCACTTTCATGAATATAATCTATAGGTTATCTTGAAAATATCTTCTGAAGGCACAAATTCATTTTATTCCTAGTACTGCAGGATACATCAGCTCTTTTCCATTCCTGTAAAATTGATGTGCAGAGGGAAATGGCCAAAATATGAGAAGATTATATGAGGTTTTGTGTCCTTCCTCTTGCCCACATTATCCATTGATTACTTTAATTCCAGGAACAGCAGGTTCTGCTGGGCATCTTCAAGTACTTAACAAAGAAAGGGTTTTGATTCACTGACAAAAATTAAGTTAAATCTGTAGGGAACACTTGTTCCAACATCACATAATGCAACCACTTAAAATTATCCATTCCTTACTAGTAAAGATCTTGAGTTACTGGCTGATCTTGTAAAAGAGAAACCCAAACTCCCCCTTTCACAATTTGCTGAGAACAAGATGTAATTTCAGCCTATTAATGCTATTACCTACTTGAGAGGCATGAGTCAGTTTAGGGGGGAAATGAGGGATAGCTCTACAATGAGAAATGTTAAATCACCCTGTTCCCTATTTTTTTTTTAGCCACGAATGCGTATAAAGGAAAAAAAAATCTGTACCTAAAGGTTTCATAAAGTCTGGCCATTTATTACCCTGCCCGAGTGGTCTGTGACGCTCACGCTGTTAAACTGATAACTTAAATATCCTGGGTCAACTTGAATCTGCAATCCTGCTCCAGGCCTGTGCTAGGGAGTGCACAGAACCCGAAATGGGAGGCAAATGTGTCCCGGGGCAGATAATGAACACCCTGCCCTGAACGGCAGATCCAAAGGGAGGAATCTGGCTGGGTATGCGCAAGATCCTGTTTATCTGCTTACTACTTGATGCTGGTGTTGCCATGGCAACGGGATGGTGACATGGTAATCTGCCATTCACAAATAAAATGAGGCAGCTTTTCGTGAGTTCTCGACATGAAAAGGAAACGAGCCTCTGAATACAAAGCTGCTCACTCCATAGCTCATCCCACAAATACATGGCAGGCACTCGGATACCCGGCATGGCTTTAAGGAGAAACAACTAACAGACAATCACATTTCCTTTGGTCAGTTCTATTTGCAGTTTGCTCGGGAAAATTAAATGCTGTGTGTCCTGACTGCCCAGGACGGTGTTATCCTATATGTGCAGACCATTTACAGGCCATTTTTAGAGGCAGTCTCTTGTGGGCATCTCTCCTTCCCAACACTGAGTGCAGATATTAATAGTGAGGCAAATTAGACACTTTTCATCACGTGTAGATACTTTGCCTTTGATATGTGGTCACTGGGCTTCACGTTCTTGGTATTTAATTGGTGTATTAAAAGCCCGTGGTTTCCTTGTGGTTTGAGCAGCTCCGAAGTTTCGGGCCGAGGAAGTGCTAATGTGCATCTGTAGTTGGTTTATAAGAGGAGATTGAAGCCAAGGAGTGTTTCTGTAAAGGTTCTGAATTGATTTGTTTTGTATCTGTTTCTTTCTCCATATCAGATCACAGCTCCCTTGACAGTCAGTGAGAGTTTTTTTTCCCTCCTGTGCTTTGGGCACGTGCACTCACAAACGAGCCCAGAAGATAATCACTGAGCAAACGAATCAAGGGATGAAATCAAGAGCTACAGGCTTTGGATTAAATATATTCTACTTGGTTTTGTCAGATAGGGATGTACGAAAAGGAGGAGGAAGAATATCTTGTTATTGATGGCCGTGCAAACTCGGTTTGGTTTATTTTTGGAATATGTGCTATCAGAGACTTCTGCTTGAGGAATTTGTTTACCTATTGGTGTATCCATTGCATTGCCTACAAACAAAGACAATAATACTTGAGGTATTATCAGTTTGCACAGTTTAATCCAAGGCTCAGTGTCTTTAAAGGGTTTTGGGATCCTCTGAAACAAATGCGCGTGGAAGGGAGTCCTTTGAAGGCTGTTGATTTTACTAAGCCCCAGATACACAGAGGTGGCCATATCTGCACTGGAATCAAGGCAATTATTTACCTAATTAGCAATTAGTTCTGTGTGTACAAAACTGTTCAGGTGTCCAATTCCTACACGTGTTCTACATGTGCTTTGTCAGTCCCAAGCCTGATACTCTCTTGCACGGAGAAATGGCTGTGATGGGACTTGGGTGCAGGTTTCCTGACAGTGTGATCTGGTTTAGTTTTCTTCTAAAATGATAAAGGCAGGAGGAGCCAACAGGTCTTAACAAACAGAATTTTTGTGTCTTATTTGGGATCTTAAGCAACCTTGACTGTTGTTCTTGGATGTAAAGATGTGCACTCCCTTCCTGAAGACCCCGTTACCTTCTTAGTCGTGTTTGAAACAAAATGAGCAGAGAAATACCACACTAGGCGAGGAATTAATGTGATCACACTTCCACAGAATTACTGCAGCTTTCCTTGCAGAAACTCACACAAAGTGTCATCTCTACCTGCAGCTAAAACAGGAGGTGGGGAAATACGGTCGATAAATGAGAAACGCAAGAGGAAATGGCATCAGCATCAAGCTGTGTCCCCCTGAGCGTAATACTAAATGAAAATATTAGAAAACAAACAAAACACGTGTAACATCAAGCAGATTTTACAGGTATTGTCCCAGATCTCTAATTTAAATTTGGATCCACGTTGTGAAGTCAAAGAATAATGAGAAGGGGTTTGCTTTAACTTGGAGGACTTGGAGAAGTGCAGCTGTGGAATGGGGAGTTTCTTTCCCAAGTAATACATGATGCTAAGGATGTGAAATCCAGGGAGGAATCAAACCCACTCCAAAGTCGTGGCTGGGACCTCCCTGATAGCCGTCAGGAAGGCTGTCATAGCGGGAAGATGAATTTCTCCCACAAGAGAGACTTTCACAGGAAGCCTTTTGAAAAGAAATGTTCTCGTAAGTAAATTGTACAGCTCATATAGATTCAAGGTCAAGGGGTTGGTACAACCCCTGCCCAAATGTTAGCAGGAAATAAAAGTGTAATAACAGCAGCCTTTCACTCACATCAGCTCCTTATTTATAGGCACCCTAAGGAGTCCCTACCCTTCAGGAGATGGGCTTTATCTTTCTGGAGTTGAAGTTAAAAACAGACTCTATTACCAGCTCTGTTTTCAGGCTATGCTATAGATTTTACTCCTAGAGGTGGTTTGACCTAGAGGACTTCATGTTTCCTGAAAGCATGAGGAGAATTTCCCCATAGGTTTAAAGATGAAGGGACTGTGTATTTTTGAGATATGGATTATTTAAAAAATGACTCTTGCATTTAAATTCTCGACTCTGTTTGGGTCTATGGGCCAGGCTACACAAAAGGCCATGCCAGGAATGAGGCTGACAGCAACTGTAGGAAGGAAGAGAAGTCATCCAAAATGCCTCTATACTAACAGGAGACGGGAAAGGGGGAAGTCTGGCAAGAAGACTAAACAGTTAACCAATTTTTAATTAATTTTCTTTAAAGGTTGTTAGGAAAACATTTTCATAAACAAGGCAATAAATTGCTTCCAACTGCTCGTTCAGGCATCTGCCTCTGCCTTTTTCCCCATGTGCCTTGGCTCATGTGAGGGGTGGGAGGAGGGGGCCCGGCCTCTGGGAGATGGGAAGGGCTGAGATTCCTGTTCCCAGAGCATCTGGGAAAGCCCCACTGTGTCACTCTGCTCCTCTGAGTGGCTCTGGTTGCTTGGCATTCCTTGGCCTCCTCACAGACCACACAGTGTCTCTACCAATGCCAGCATTTGGTAGATTCCAGGTTTTCTTTGTCCTGCTCAGTAAGCCAGTAGAATTACCCTGAAAGGGCTGTAAATAGTACAAGTGCTCTGAGCTCTGGGCCATGGGAGGAGGATGGAACAGAAACCGCATTATCTGGCATGATTAGCAAAAGGTTAGCTATGTAAAAAGCATATTTTCAAGCAGCTCATTTTAAAAAAGCACAGTGAAATCCAGCAGCTTCCCTCATTTGCTTTGTCAAGATTTCTCCCAAACCATACACGTGTAGGGTTCACTGCAGCTTTCTCCCTCCCCTAGTGAGGATGTTTGTGCCAGACTTCAGGGAACTGATAACCTGTGTACAAACTCCTTCCTAAAGCTTAAAAGGTCAGCTGGTACCTGCTGAGTTCCCACTGCTTCTGTTCCCTGTGATCTCACAAGGATGCTTGGATGAGGGGCTGCTCCCTCCCCAGAAAACCTAGAAAAGGCTAAGACAAAATTCAGCCCAAGTCTGAGTCACTGAAAGGCTCTTTTTGGGCTCAGTTTCTAACCTTTCTGCCTTTGCTTATCTATGTAGATGCACAGGTGTCATATACAAAGGTGTCCTAGTGAATCTTTTGGGAACTTTTACTCACTATTGCAAATTCTTTGTTGAGGATCATCTGCTCCACCAGCGAGGACTCGTTGTGGAAGAGGTGGGGCTGCATGTGACTCCACATGTGGGGAAACCACCAGAACTCATCCACTGATCTCAACAGCAAGTCATCACCTTCATCCTCCTCCTCAGTCCCTGCAAGAGAAAGAAAGGGAGGGGGAAAAAATGGTAATAGAAAAGCAACAGCAAAAAAAAGGCCCATAATTGGTTTTTAAACACAGGAGAAGCTGCCATAAAACCTGGTGTCCTTGCCCTGAGTGTCTCACTGTGCTCGGGGTGTATCACACAAGGCTAAAAAAAAAAATAGGAGGCGTTGTTGTTTTTTTTTTAGTGTATGTGATCTTAAAAGCCCAACCTCCCCCTTTTCTCTATTGGCCTAATTTTAATGCCACACTGTCTTTACATCACCATAACCTGACGACTTGGATTTAGTGGGACAAAACAGTGTCAGGAATATTAATGCTGGTTGCCAGGTCTTTTGAAAGCTGGACAAAGGATGACGCTGGATCAGTATTAAAGCAGGACAGGTTCAGCATATGTCTGCTATTTTCCATTTTGTCCTGATAATAATGTCACTGTTAAATACAAAATACTCTTAATAAAGACAACATATGGGTGATAATGAAATCTTATCAATGCCACCCCTCCATCCCCCTTGTAACTGCCTCTTTATTAGCCTTGGTTAATTGAAATCTGATAATTTTTGGTGAAGTGTGAAACAAGTTTGCAATAGTTTCAGAATATAATTAGGTGGAAAGCATGCAGCAGCAATGGCAAAGGGCTCCCAAATGTTTACTAGGGCTCAGTATTCATTCAGTTTTTGCCAGATTTAATCTTGAAGTCAAACCAATCAAACCTCCTGTGCTAGTGAGGAGGATCTGCTTCAGGCAGAAGAGAGGATGTGTGGTTATATCCCAGAAAACCTTCCATCTGGGGAAGGGTACCATGCTTCTCCCACCCTCTGCACATGTGTGTGCCCTGCTTTTTAAACTGGAAAGGCACAGTGACATTCCAGTAACTTCACCCTCAGATAACTCCACGACGTTTGGTTTATTAGCAGCTCTCCTCTGTGTTCCTTTACCATTTAAACGCTTTCATTTTGCTCCAGTGGAAGGAATAATTGCCAAAATCGGGGTAGTGAGGCAAACACAGAGATCTTGTCTTCTTACGAGCCTTTTTAATGTGTTGCAAAAATCACTGGGAGAAAATGCTGCACGGATGTCAGTGTTTAGTTGGCAGGAACAGGCAGAGATGCCTGTTCAGTGCATGCACTTGAGCTCTTTGCTTTTATTATTCCCTTCTGCAGTGGTTTTTGAAGAATGCCACTACACAAGGAGAGCATTCCTTTGAAACTTTCTCCCGGAGTCCCTGAATCCCTTTGCTCCCCTCGCTCTGCCAGTTCTAAGGAAGTTGCTCCCACTGATGGAAGTGTTGCTGGAAAAAAGAAAACAACCTTGTTTACCAGGTAATTCCTTACTGGAAAGAAAGGAGGGGTGGCTGTTCCCTCTGTATCCTGCATTTGTTGAGTGACTGCCGACTTGTTTTCTGGGATGTGTGGTTCACCTGCAGTCACTCAGGCACGTGCAAGGGAAGAAACTTAACACAAGCTTTCAAAATAGGACAGAGGAGAGAGAAAATGGGGCTTGTGAAGCAAGTGAAGATATTTTTGATAAGCCAAAGGCAGGGATGAAGAGGAAAAAAGTGGCTATTTGAAATATATAAAGAACTACAATCATCTCACAGAAGATTTAGGTCAGAGTATAATTTAGTGCCTTACTAGCTTTTGAAGCAGAGTGTGGTTCTTGAAATAACGTCATTATTAAAACCTATGCTTTAAAATCCTATTTTTTCCTACTCATTACTCATACAACTAATCAAACTTTGCACTTTTTTTTACTGTGACAAAAATCAAACAAGATGAATCATAACACTTTCCAGTGTGAAGAGAAACAGCCCCATCCTGTAATGGCAGAGCTGAAGGAGAGAGGTTGGAAGTTTAACAGTTGGTGGTGGTGTTGCTTTTGAGGACAAATTTCTTTGCAAACCTTGGGAAAGAGTATTGTTCGAGTTTATGAAGTCTTAAGTTGTGGTGTTTCAAAAATAATCTCATGTCGAGTTTTAATGGAGCATTTGGTGGGTGCTTACATTGTTTAAATATTTTTGCCCAATCCCTTACTCAGAGTACTGGAGGCAAAACCTGGGATTTTGAGGTTTAATTTCTTGTACCATCAACACTGTTTATGTGACTTTCTTCATTTTAACCTGAAATCATACACCTGCTTTGGGATGTGGAGCGCTCTTTACACAGGTCATAATTCCAAGTTCGTTTGTGCATCGTGAGTAATCCCAATATTTTAAAACCTTTTTGTCAGTGGTGTTAAATCTGCAGTGTGGAGTTTTGCAGTGCCACAGAGGGGATGGTGTTGGGGAGATGAGCAGCGTTGCTGATGTGTCAGCTGTTGTGGTACAGATGTCAGCAACGTCTTTGGATGAAAACGTATCACTGTTAAATCTGCCAACACATCCCCACACTCATCTC
The DNA here is from genome assembly GCF_001604755.1 of Lepidothrix coronata. Lineage (NCBI taxonomy): Eukaryota > Metazoa > Chordata > Aves > Passeriformes > Pipridae > Lepidothrix > Lepidothrix coronata. Next base: position 865,777 of record NW_016690296.1, read on the forward strand.
CCTCCTGCAGTTTTAAAATGATCCAAGTCTTGGAAAGGAGAACAAACTCACACATTAAGGAAGTCAATAAGGCACAGCAGTTGCAGCCTGCTAATAAAACACGTTGAATATCTGATGCTAAAAGCGCCTCTGGGTAAACAAGCCACATTTCCAGTAATTAAAGAACACCTTTCCATGCTTTATTTATAACGAGTCAATAAAGTGTATATTGCATGGAGAATACTTTGAAACCTTCCCACTCAGCTGATATGACAAAACACCATCTCCAACCTGTAAATGAAGTGTTCAGTTAAAAACCCAGCTGCACCACTGAGTCCAGGTCCCCTCACGGAGGCGACGACATCCTTCAACTTGGAAGTGCCTCTGTGCTATTTCTGGGAGCCTGGAGAGCCTTAGGAGGATGGCACACATGCATATTCTTCTATTTTCTCTGTTATATTTCAGCATTGTATCAGCTGATGGCAGTGTACAGGGTGTTGGGATGAAGGAAGGAAAAATATATTGGTGGGTCAGAGGGTTGACTTGCAGACAGGCTGTGTGTTTTCTGCCAGCCACTGTCTAGTATGTCATAATATTCATTACAAAAATCATCCCTTTCTCCATCTCCGCCCTTCCTTGGACCACTTTTCTCCACAGTGGACACTAACAGCCACAGCCAAGCAGCTCCTGCTTTCTAGCAGCTCAGCACCTCAGGCTATTTTTGTTTGGTTTCTTGTATGAAGTGTGTGTCCAATTAATCTCCAGAAGGAGTAACTACACAGGCAGGTCGAGATGAAGTGAGGAGAACACTGTAGTTCTGTCTCCAAAGTTGCTCTCTGATCACAGGTCTGCCACTGCCTTGTTATATGACTCCAGGCAAGTAATTCCATCTCTCTCCCCCTCTCATTTTTCTCAGGCTCTCCACCCTGTACCCTCGGTCTGTTGGGTTTCCTGGCAGCAGTTGCTCAGCATTATGTGCTTGCACAAGGGGAAAACAACCTGGACTTAGGGACAGGGGGACAAATACATCATTTTGGTTGCCTTCTCCCTGCTCAGCCCTCGAAGGCTTCCTCGTCTCCCTTCTCCCAGGGTGACCTGCCTTCCTCCACAGCTGCCTCATGGTCTATGGAAGCAGGGACTGCATCATTCCCAGCTTTTAAACTCACCCTCCCATCCTCTTGCTGCCTCCTCTGCTCCAGATGAGCATCCCAGCTTCCCTGAGTGTGCTGAATGTCACTGAATGTGCTGACACCTGAGGAATTTGGAGCTGGTCCTCCAAGGTGGGAAGGGTATGGGGTTAGGAAAGGAGAAGGACAGGAGGTTCTCCCTTGCAGTGAGTCTCTTTTGGCAAAAGATCCGCCAGGGATCCTCATGGCTGAGTGGCAGTGGAGGGAAGTCTGAGTGGAGGTGCAGCAAAGTGTTAAGGAGGAGGCAAAAGAGGAGGAAAAGACATAAAATGTTTAAAAAGGGCTATTGTGCTGGGGAGAGATGGAGCAAAAATGAGAAAGGGGCCGTGAGGAGGAGGAGGAGGAGAAGTAAAAGTGCCTAATGTTCCATGGGAACAGTGCAAGTGTGCAGCCTGTTACTGCCCCCGGTGTGGAGAGAGCAGGGTTTCAGGACAAATTCCTTTTCATGTTGTTTTCCTTTTATCATCCCTCCTGATCTGCAGATCCCTGAGACAGATCACCTTCACAGGCACGACAAAATCTTGTGCATCCATTCAAATGCTTCTGCCTCTTCAGAGGTTATGAAACAGGATTTTTCCAATCTTTTATATTTCATCATGCCAGGAAAAAAAACCCTTAGCACGTCTTCTGTGCTGTCCTGTGGAATTAAAGATAACTCAGCAGCTACTGTGCCTCCTTTATCACTCAGAGATTTACTACCACACATCTTTCAGGAAAATACCAAGGGCATCCTCATGGACCTGAGCAGCTCATCCATAGTGCACCTTTACCCCTTTGGACACTGGCTGCTAAACTGGGGGAACATGTATTTCCCACTGCTCCACTGGCTCACTGTGTTATTTAAAAAGGGCATGTTTAAAGCTAGGTTTGAAATTCTGTCCCCTATTTAACTGCAGCTACCTGAGAGCATGAAGTTCCTTCTTACCTGTGTGGTAAAATTTTCCTGAAAATCCAAGGTTGAAGGTAAAATTTGCAACCTGAGTGCGCAGTAAATTTTGAGTCTCTAGTAAAGCCTGAAATAAATAAGAAATTAAGATGCATTTAGAAAAGTTGATATTGATTTTTGGAATGCCTCGTTTTAAAACTTGTGTCCAGCTGAGGAGATACAAAAAAAGAAGATACTGTTAAAATGCTTCACATTTTATTTTGGGCTCATTCTTTTTTATGAGACTGTTACATCAGGGTCTGATGGTCTAGAAATGCTGTACCTAAGTACCCAAGGAGGGGATGGTTCTGTGGCTTGGACCAAGATATTATCCACTGTGGCAGTGATCTATGGCAGGACTTGCATCCAGCCATTCAGAGGCAGCAATACACTGGCTCATCAAGTCCCCCCTGCTCTGGGTTATTACTGAAGCTTGATAAAATGTGCTTAAAACCCGAAGTAAAATAAGGAATACTACTTGCCATCCAGACAGGGAGGCACTGGGGTTTACTTACCTGCAGAAACGTTATGGATTGTGTCTGAATAGCAAACTGAGGCCTGAGTATGAATGAGCAAAACTCCAGTTTTTATCAACAGTACAAGTGATGTCCAGGTCAGGAAATAAATCCCTGTCTAAATATTTTTAGTCTCTCCTCCAGGTAAAAGATTGGCCCACTCTAAATGAAATGGAGGGAAAGGGTGTTGCTTATGGAGGAAATAGGTGTAGTCCTGATCAGCAATCCATTTTTTTCCTTGGACATGTTTCCAGTTACTAGAGAAGGAGAAAGGATGGTTCGGGCTGTGTGAGCTATTTACATTTACTATGAGTTGTCAACCTGGCACTGCTTCTAAAGCTGCTCCTTGTGCACTTCCAGTCACCAGCCCACAGAATGTGAGCGAGCTACGTGTGAGATGGGCAGTGCATTTATCTCCCTATTGGTCTTGCCAGTGCCGGATGGGTTATAAACTCTTATTTTCATCAATTTTCGGTGTCTCCATTATGTGGCTCTCGAGAACTTTTCCTGTTATCTATTAATAACATTTCTATCGATCACGTTCCTGCCGAGTTCAGCGATAAAATGACTGCGGTGCTTTCCACACGCTCTCCCAGCCCAGCTAACGCTGTCCCTCGTTTGAAAAAAATTACATTTTGTGTGGTCATTACTAATTTCGCTTAACATTCCGGGAAAATAGGGTTTTTTTTGCCTTTTTGCTGAGCCCACTGCTCTGATTTAAACTGCAACCACCACCACCACCTCCACCTGGGACAGTAAACCAAAGTTATCTCCGGTCCGGTGTAAATGATGACACCGGGTTTAAGCAGCTGAGGTGTGTGAGTGTGACACAAAAGGTTGGCAGGCGTTGTGCCTCTGCCTTCATTTTTTAAATAGAACCATTTATTAGGAGGCAAAGGAAGGTGTAAAGCAAAGAGGGTGTTTACCAGCTGCAGCAGCCACCAAGCAAATTCCTCTCCTTGCTAAAGGAAATGAAGTAATGCAAGGACAGTAAATCTTGTGCTTTAGCATTAAATATTAAGGTAGCAGTATGGTTTGCAGCCTGTCTTGCCAGACATTTAGTAAGTTGATTGTCTCAGCCCTGTGACAATTTCACATGTGGGACTATATTTACATAATATATAACAACTAAACGCTCACTAAAATGTAAAACCTCAGAGATCAACACCACTGTTAGCTGAGACATTGAGGAGAACCCCCAGCTGGCAAAACCTGGCACTAAATTGACACCATTAAAGTCAGACGCACGGCATCTGAGTCATTGCATTTTAGAGCATCATTTTCCAAGCTGTGTACAGCATTTTAGATACGTTGAGAAAGACTGATGGGCCGAGCAAAATCGATTTAATTTCCCTTTGAGGAAAGAACATCTCGAGAAATTACCGTCACTTAACATATAGTGCAAGGAGGTGCACGAAACGATCATCATTCTATCAGCCTGGCTTTTCCCTCTCCTTTCCCTCACATCTCCATAAGATGACAGAAGTGCAGGATGGGCAGGAGCCTTCCCGCCCGGTGAGGTCTCACTGAAAACACAGAGCAAAGATTAAGATGTAAATCCCATAACCTGCAGCGTGTCAAGCGTTTTTCTCTGTCTAAAGGGCACATCTGTCACTCAAACTGGATCTGGCTTGATCCTAAAGACTTTTTTTTTTCATTGCCATTTCCATATATGCATATTAATTTATATAATGTGCAGCCAAATTTCAGTTTTGTGACCTCACCTCTTTTCAGTACTAAGAAGATCTTGTCAGCTAAACCAGTCCAAACTTATTTTGTCACTACTTGACTGTTTGGGGGAAGGGGAGTGATGTCTTCTACATCTTTAATTATGAAAAAACAGTTAAATAGATCATACTTAATCATTCTCCAAGGAAAGAACCACGGAACTCACCTGCACATGGAACACGTTTCCATGCCAGGCTAAGCAAACAGTGGGTGTTTTTTAAGGTAACCTAAGCTGTTCTTTCAAACACAAACCCTTAATTGCCTGGAATCTCTCAAAAACTCACGGTTTTCATTCCATTAATTGATTCTTTGCTTTGTCAATGAAGCTTCTCTCTGACACCCACAAGACACAGTTTCTTCTTTATGTTCCATTTACATCCAGCAGCCTTTTACATTAATCCATATAATTACCTTTTGTGGATTTGAAGTTGCCATGTCTTTATTCTTCATAATTGGTGCATCTATTAGGAAGAAGTGATATTTTCCTGCTCTGTCCTTTTTAATTATAACTCTGTCCTTCATTTACATAATAAAGTTTTTGGGGCGATTTCTGCAGGAACATTTCATGCCTAATAGGAAGCAATTTGCTTTCCTTCATTAAGTACATTAAAACTTCATGCCCCAGACATCATTGACTGTAAACATTTGATTCTGCTCGAATTTAATGCACCAAGGCATTTTGCTCTGCCATATTAGGTTTATTTATGTGCTCTGCTCTGGATTGTTAGCTGCTAATGAGACTTGGGCTCTTATTGCTCTAAGGCCTGAGCACTAACCTCATTTTAATGAGTTCATTATTTGCTGCCTCCTGAATGGAAGACAACAAATTTTCCTTTTAATTAAAGGTCAAAACACCTCTGGCTAAGGAAAGTGTAGAGGTTATCAAATCCTCAGAGAAGGGAGAAGAATGGCCATTTCTGATTTTGGTGCCAAGCATGGGCAGGCCAGGCTGAGGTAGGAGGTGTTTCTCTGGGGAGCAAAACTCCGAATCTAAGCTAAGTGATAACAACACTAAAATGTGGTACTAGTTAAAAAAAAAAACAACCACAAACAAAACCAAACCTGAAAGTCAGCCAAAGTAATTAAAGAGGCTTTACTCCTCACCCAAAGGTCCGGATGGATCAATAGTGCTGCTGAAGCGTGAGCCCTTCTTTGCATGTGCAATGATTTATAGGGTGAAGAGGGCAGAGCCAGATTAATTGAGCCAACAAAACGTAAGCTCATATTTCTTATGGGGGAAAGTGAGGCAAAAGTGGTCAGTGCTGGGGCCGTTTGTAGGAGACAGGTGGGAAGTGCAGCCCTGGGTTTGTGTGTGTGTGCGAGTGCTCCGACAGGGGGTTGGAAGCACAAATGGAAACTTTAGTTAAACCAAAAAAAGGTTAATGATGGGTAATACTACACAGATCCTTGTGTTCTCTCTAGCATTCCATACCTGGTCACCATCCTAGGGGCAGGCTGGCCAATACTGGTTCATGGGCAGGGAAAGTGTTCGAGACAGGAAGGGCAGAAAGCCCAAGACGTCATTAAAGCTCCTGGTCAAACATGCGCCCTTCCAGAGGCAACACTGGGAATGGGAATTTTGAGAAGCAGCAAAACCTCAAGGTCCTGGAGGTTCCTGTCCCTGTGGTGATGATGCCCAGAGTGCCCAGCCTGTGGGGCATTGCAGGCATTTCATTCCATGCCCAAGGAAACACGATTCTGAGTCACTCTAGAGCCTGTCCATGAGGGCTGCACAGTGTGGAGGGCAGATGAGAAAGGATGTAGCTCTTCACTCCGTTTGGAAGGAGATCAAGGGAAGGAGGGGAAGTCAGATATTCCTGTTTTCCATTGCATCTGTAATTTGCTGTCATCTTGAATTATTTTGCTTGCACAAACTCGTTCTAGGAAGTGCTTCTGGCGTGGGAGGATGTGCCAGTGCCTGGCATCCCAGGGGTACTTGGCCAAGGTTACGTTGTCCCATCACCTGCTGAGGCATATGACTGAGAATCTTGTCAAAAATGGGCTCACTTGCCATTACTCAAAGTCATTATTCATTTGGGAGCAGATCCTAGTGCTGGAAAGCGATTCCACTGCTGCAGGTTTTTTCTGTCTCACGTGTGTGTATATAATATCTATATATATGCTCACTAGATACACTTTTCTATTTCTTTGTATGTGCTGGAGATAGAAAATATGTGCAAATATTTGCACATATCTAACTTCGACATTACCTCTGCTTTGAGCAGGGGCTTAGATTAGATCACCTCCAGAAATCCCTTCCAACCAAAATTGGTTTTCGCTTCAAGACAGTTTTCTCAGGCTTCTCTGGCACATAGCTGTTATTAATGCCAAGAAGTCTTTTAATGCATTTATTCATTTTTGTCCCTAACATCTGTCCTTAGTGCTTTTGCAGTTATAGAGCCCTGAGGTTCATTCCCAAGCTGTTCCTTGCAGCAATTTGCTGGTGGTCTGTGGAAAGTTGGAGGACTACAAAGTAGTAGTTTTGCTCTTGATTTCCAACTGAAAATTTGTAGGGAATAAAAAAAAGCAGAGAATGTTTTCAGCGGTGTTTCTCTGCACTGCAAGCAGCTGCTGTCAGGATGTGATTTTTTTTTTTTTTTTAATGCCCCCTCCCGCCCCTGCCCAATCCCCGAAAACCAAGCCAAGAAAAAAAAAAAAATTAAAAAATCTGACCATGCCTGATGTGGTCTTGGCAATTTTCAAAGCCAGTGGAACCGGAATTGATAGGAATACCACAAAATAGTTATAATCATAGTAAAGATTGGAAGGAAGGTGTACAATAATAACTAGCCACTTCTTTTTTTAATTCTGATAGGAAAACTGAATATTGTAAAGAAAAAAAGTGCTGTCTGGCCTGACATCACTGACGAGGTCACTGCAAGACCAGGATTCTGGGTTTCTTATTTTCAGCTTTCAGTTTGGAGCCCAAATTTCTATCATAAGGGGGACAATCAGCTCAGCTGTATCTGCACTTGTTAAAACACGGCTTGGGGAGGAATTACAAACCCCCTGAAGCCGAGGGGATGATTTCTGTGTGGGGAGGATTTCAACCCCTTCACGTGCTTGTAAGGGATAATACCACAGAGCAGGAATCGTGAGGAATTCACATTATTGACGCACTGGCTGGAGTCTGAAAGGAGTTTAGGGGTTGAAGTTAGTCCAGTCTTTAGTGGGATTTTGCAGTCCCTCACACTGTGTGCCTGTGCCAAGCCTGGCTGGAATAGCTGGTAACCAGGGCCCGGGGCAGCTGCCAACCCTCACGGATTCGTGTTCCCTCTGGAGACACTTTTCACCCAATGCTTTACACACATGGTGTCATTCCCAGTCCTGGCTGCCAGAGCACTCAGCACAGCAGGATTTGGCCCTTGTCCTGCCTTCCTGAGAGGTAGGATTGCACTTGTTGTGTATTTATTTCTGTGAAGTGCTATGCTAATCTATGGTGCCATATAAATAATTAATAGGCAGCTCTGGGATGGGGCTGAGCACAGCCAGCTCTGTCTGCAGATCCATTTTTTATTATAGAGCTATTACTTGAGTTCTGTTCAGCATTTCCCCCGAGTTGGCTGCCTTTGTGTGAGGTCTGAGAGGATGTGTGGGTTTATTTGAAGCAAGAAGAAAGTGATGATTTGCACTCGTGTGTAATATGTTTATTGCAAACAGAGAAATTTATTTTTCCTTTATGAGTGGAATACCCAGTTTATCAGCTCTACTTCTGCTGCTGTTTTGTAACTCTGTCCTAAAGTCAGGAAACTGCCAGGAGTCTACTTGCCTTTAATTCAGCACAGAGGAATGCATCTGTCCCAGCAAAGGTTCAGCTTGTTTCAGCTGAATGGGATTGAATGGGGTGGTATTGCATCAAATCTACTACCTACTCATGACTGACTGGTTAATAACAACTCTGAGAACTCTGAGGGTGCCTTTTGGTGAAGTATTAGACGAGAGATGATGCTGGAATTGTGCCACAGATACCCCAGCAAGTGAGAGCACCTTGACCAACTGCTCACGTGTGGGTGCGCAGACATATAAAAATATCCATGGAAATTGTTCAGTCCCTCTTCTTGGAAAAAGGAATTCATGGCCTTGTTAGAACACCTAGCAGCAAAAAGCTCAAATGAAGAGCAAGGGGACAGGCTAACAGGGCAAAAGGTACAAATTAAAAGTAAAGAGCACGAATAAAAAGCAGGGTTTGTTTTAACCAGGGCCACACAGATGAGTTAATGCAACTGCTTCCCATTCTCCAGCCGTGTCTGGCTGGGGAAGATCAAAGGCATTGGGCAGGGCTGGGAGCATGCACAGGACCTGCTGCTGGTCCCACAGGAGCAGGGAATGGTTGCAGCGGTTCCCTGCCAGCAGTGATTGCTGTCCTGTGTCGGCGCTGCCTGCTGAAAAGATTTACAGCCTCTTTGGGAAATCACTGAGGGGCTCCAATATCAGTCACTGCCGATTCTGAAGGATTTTTTAGGAATACTAAGCAAATCTGCTGACAAATCCTGGAAGGGGGAAACCAGCAGGTGCCCAGGCTGAGAATGGGCGGTGGTTCCCGGGGGCTGTGGGGACCCTGCTGGCTCAAGGCCCAGGGCTGGCCAGGATCCTTCCCCTCAGGTTCCTGCAGCCGGGACAGGAGCTGGGGGCACTTCCAGCAGAGCAGTGAAGGGCTTTAGAGCTTATTTCTTATCAGTTCAAAAGCTGAAGCATTTTCAGCGAAAGAAATCTGTTGCAGAAAGGCCCTTCAGGCTGGGGAAGCAGGAGGAGGCAGGTGGGGTTCGTCTGTCTCCGGTTCCATTGCAGAGCTGGCAAGGAAGAGGCCCGAAAGGCAGAGGCAGAACCATCGTCTCAGCTCTGATCAATCACCAAAATAACCCCTAAAACAAGTATTGAACGAGAAAACCGTCTCGAGGCTTTAAAGGGACCAACCACATCAGGGTTTAAAATAGTGTGTTAATAAAAAATTCAGGCTCAGTGGTCATGATCCTGTTGCAGCAAAGTGTACTGTGTCAGCCACTGTGCTGCATGTCACCAACAGGAAAACCCAGGGAGGAGTTTAGGAATGTTTAGGCCATGCCAAAGAAAGATCAAAGTCTCCCCTTCTTTGGCACAAGACAAATACAGAATAAAAGACAATTAGCAGCAACAACTGCAGTTTGGTTTAGTTGTGTGTGCTTGCTTTATCTTGTTTCTTGGTTGTTCAGAATTGCTTCCTTAAGCAAAAAAAAAACCCCAAAAACAAAAACCCCCAACTTGTTATAGGTGGGCACTCAGTTGCTGTAAATTATTTAAGGACTGGTCTAATGGAGACTACTTTATTTATCTTCTTTCATTTGTGGATTTGGATCTACTAAGCTTTAATCAGAGTAGTTTTCTGTTCCTTTACCGCCCTTGGAAATAATTTACTTGGAAAACTTGTCATAAAAATAAAACTTCCTTAAAGTTCTCAGCATGGACATTTATCTCAAAATTCTGAACTCCTACCAGCAATCTCAAATTTCTGCTTTAATTTACTGCTTTACAAACTAACTGATGTATATGCTTTGTGCTGGGGAATTAAGCTTTATTTTTTTTTTCCAGCACAGTTTCAATCATAAGGAGAGATTGGAAGAGGTGATATATTGAAAATTCAGGTCTGTCCTTCAGCTTTTGGAATGGGCGTGTTGGCACAGTGATGGATAGATCCAGTGGCTCCAAGAGAGTACCTCCATATGTTTAAATAAGAGCTTCTAAAGCTTTTAAATGGGGAGGGGGGGGAAATGAACTCACAGCAGGTACTAATTTCTCTTTTCCTGTTGTCAGTGGTAAAAAACAGGAATGTCCAAAATATCCAATCCGAGAGCAGAAACACACCTTTCCTTGGCAATTTTTTTCATCTGTGAACAGATATTTTTAAACTCCCGTGCTCAGTATTTCCAATTTTGTTGTCCTTCCTATCATTCATTGCTATTTTTCCTTACAACCTCTTCTAAAGTATGTAATGGGAATACCAGATCAGTCACTCAAATAATTACTATTCACCTGCAGCCTGTGTGCTTTGTTAATTTTTTTTCCCCTATGCAAGTGTGTGCACTGCCCACCCTCTCCATGAAAATCAGAAACCGGGGATGCCCAGAGAACTGAAAACTGGAGTTTGCAAAATCCATCCCAGAAAACCCTCCTGCCTTATTATCCTTCCCAGTTTGAAGGATAATGAGTGAGTTGTCCAGTGAGAAGGAAGCTGGAAGATCCAAAGCAATGTTAAGTTTCTACTCAATTCTCTTGAATGGAAACATCAAAGGCCAGGATGTTCTCCAATAAAATCAATCCAGATCACCAACTGGGGCTGGAACATTTGAAATCAAGCACCTCAGAAATTCCAGCAGGTTACTTTTTCATAAAACTGAGGAGTTATAGAGAAAAGTGACAATGGATCTCTCTAACAGTCAAAGGAAATGGTTCAGGTTAAAAAGTATCATGACACCTCTCCAAAAGCTCCCTGAGCAGGGAAGAGGATCACCTGGCTCTCCAGGCCCTGGAACAGACCCTGAGCGAGGACAATACCTGCTCCTGCCCCAGCAGTGGGAGGTCACCAGGGAATTTCGGCCACCAGAGAGAAAAAGAGGTTTGGGTCAAATTTCCTACTGTCTGATGGAGCTCATCCCTTTCTAGATGCTGCTAAATCATTCCTGACAGGGATGACTTTATCCCCAGGGCTTCCAAAACTGCTTCTGACAAACAACCTTGTTTGGTGTTGGAATGTATTGGATTTCCTGGAGCACTGTGCATCCATCCACAATATTTTCTGTTAGGAAGGTGTGGCTGTGTTCTCCTCGAGCTCCTCATCCCTGATTTCCTAAGTGACACAGGACCAGTGCTGTGCTGTGCCTGAGAACACCAGGTGAATTATTTGGCAGGGAAAGAGAACATTTCCAACAGGCATTTTTTTACAGAGAGTGGTTACTGATGTCTTTTGTGATGTGTTTTCTCGGCTGCTTGGAAGAGAATGGGAGCATAATTCTGAAATCTCTCATTCCTTTGCCCAACTTATCATTTGTATGAGAACACATTCCCATGGTGGATAGAGCCTTCCACAGGGAATAGTTCTTGGGGAAAGCTGTGGCCTGCATCCTAGAAGAAGGGTATGTCTTCTGAGAGTATAAATGTCTGATGACAACGGTAATACAGTGAGAAATCAGTGTTTCTGATGTTTGTGGGCCCTTCATAAGTCTCAAAACAGCCGAAATTTTGGGGTTTTCTCTGTTCTCACACGTATGAGAATACTGGTTGTCAAACTTTATGGTGAATAGATCTCTAGGACTTAGGAAGAGGGAGGAGAGCTGGGCTTACCAGCACATTAAATACTTGCATAGCATTGTCTCAGAAAACAAAAGAAGCACAGGAAGGTTGTTTAAAAAAGATCCCTATTTCAAACCATTCCCATGCATTTCGGTGGCAAGGCATTACTGAGTCAGTTCCCTTTTACATCTAATTGCTTTTGATCTTAATCATTAAAGGCAGAACTTTTTTTCTCTAAATATTCCCATTGAAAACTGTAGAAAAGTATGAATCCATGTGAAGTATGAATCCATGTAACACAGGATCATCAAACAGAGAAAAATATGTTCAGCCAACCATTCACCTTTTAATTTTAGTTGTTACACTAAATTTCCACTCCTTTCTGAAGTGAGGGATTCTATTACTCTCCTAGCTGAAGGGTAATGCCATAATTTTATTTTACACGGGAGTAGCTGTTTAAAAATCATAAATCCTGACTTGCTGGGATGGGTTTCACTTGGCTCATGCTCTGCTAGACAAACAGGATCCTTGGGCAAGGTGTACATCCAAATCCTGAAAGTAATCTGCAACAAGACATAGGTGGTACTTTTCCATTGTGGAAAATATTCCTTGTTCCTCAGGCTCTTCCATGGGCTCTGCATTCCCTCTTCTTTGCCCCCTGCTGGGGTTTAGCACCCCCCCAAAGGTTACAGAACCAGGAACCAGCCCCTGAAATGACTTAAACCAGAATATTGTTGCTGGGCTTTGAAATGCACCTGCTGCCTGAAATTCCCTCTGGTCTTTAAATTGGGGCTCCTCTGCAACACCCACCTTGGAATATTTACAGCAGGGATGGGGAGCTTTTATTTCCTGATAATGTGCTGGCAGCATGTTCCCAGTTACAGGAGAAATAATAGTGAGAGCATATGGGGAAACTGTATTCCCTTTCCTAATAACAAATACAGTGGAATCACACTTTATAATGCCACAGACATATTTGTTTATGATGCACATAAATCCTGGGATATGTTACCAGGAAGACACATGCAGAGCTTTTTTTTTATTAAAGCATTCGCATTCTGCAGAGGAACCTTTTTTTTTTGATGTAATTCATTATTATTATTATTATTATTATTTTATTATTATTATTAACCATGCAGAGGGTATCCTCAGCAGTTCTCACTTAAGCCTGGAACTCCATCAAAGATTTCCTAAATTAATACTATTATGGAGTATTTAGCCTCTATTAATTATAGATTCATATAGATTAATGCTTATTTATCCGTGTATATTCAGTTAATTCCCGAACATTTGTGCTAATTTGTTTAAAAACTTACAGTAAATATTATTACAAAGGAGGTTTTCAGTCCTTGTAGCCCTTGGGGATTAAATGTTACTGGAAAATGGAGAGAGCGTGGCGCTGATCCAGCTTTGATCCTCATCCCTTGGGCCTCTCTCCCACGTCCTGCTTTTCCCCAGGCCCGACCTGCAGCCCGGGTGATTTGCCCTGTTCAAACAACTGGAACTCCACCAAAAAAGCACTTGTGCTCTGCAGAATCACTGACAGCTTTAAGAGCCAATATTTCATGAGGTTTGGGGAAGGCAAGCAAATCCAGTCTGCTGTCAAAAATGTGAATTCCAACATCCTTTATCCTGCCTTTACTTGAAGGGCCGATGTTTTGGGGTGAAAAACATACAGGTGCTTGAAGCCCATGGCTTTAATTCAATCTGAATTTAGTTCAAGTATAATATCAAGACAATTTTTAGAAATTGCCTCAGTGTTGGTATTTGGGATTTAATATGTAAAAGCTACATTAATAATTCTGGCTTTTACATGAAATGAAGAGGCAGTATAAACCTGAAATATCCATCGCCTGGGATATTCTCATATTAAAGAAGTCTCTCAGCAGAGTGTGAATTATTTTCATTTTTTTTAATTTCTGGAAGATCAGCAATTCCAAAGCTCCATTTAATTATGATCTTTGGAATACTTTTTTTTTTTTTTTTAATATTCTACAAACTGCCCACTTTTGCTTTAGTCTGCCAGAGCAGATGAGCTGGCAGAACATAATTTTGTTTGAATCGTATTCTGGTGAAACATTCTGCATTTAATAAATCAACATTTTGCCACGAGAAGCTGTTTCACTGGAGCAGTCCAAGTTGATGGAGTAGCAAGAATATAAACTTCATTTTCCTCTGCATTGCCACTTTGCCATTATGGAAGGATTTTTCACCCGATTTAGTCCAAGGATAAATGGCTACGCAAGTTGGAAGGAAGGGAAACTAAAATCCTAATCTCAAATCCTTTAAATTTTTCCATGCCTTGGTCAGAAAGTATTGGGAAGGTGGTATTAGTGGGAATTGAAAGAAGGAACAAAAACACAGAGAAGAGTAAGGTTTGCAGACATTTAGAGGCATTGTCCTGGCTTGGTAAATGATGTTTATGATTTAAAAAATTAATTATCCATGGTTTTATTTCCTAAACAAGACAAACTCTGGGCTCTAAGCAGGGAAAGGTGCTCATGGAGAAGCCCTCAGTGGAAGGACACCACGCTGCCCTGGTAGGCCTTCTGTGCCAGCCTTAACTGGAAATACAGGAGCCTTTTGTCAGCTGCTCCACTCATCAGTGATAAATGGTGGAGTTTTTACACCAGGACACTCCAGTGCATCCAGTGTGGTGCAGTAAATCAAACCCTAACCAACAAAAACACTGCCCAGAAAGCTCCAGAGTGCTTCAACTAATGCACTGGTTTGCAGGAAATCGTGAATAGCTTATCCTCTGATTTTCTTGCAAATTTTGGAAATGAAAGTCTACTTGGAACAGAATAAAAAAAGTTTTGTTTTCTTCCTGAAATTTCTGGAGAGAAATTCCTAACCGTTATGAAATATTATCTATAAAATAGTGTAATTGTTGAAATGATAAATAACAGTATTTAGTATTTCCATTGCAAATTTAGAAGTTTTGTCAATCTGTTTAAATTAATAAGTAGTCTTATATCAAAATTTTATAAACGCCTAAGAGACCAAAAATATTCTTTTGTGCCTTTTTTTTTTTTTTTTGAGAAACGAATTAATAGCAATCAAAAATCATTTTTATCTAAGTGGTGTAGGACGGGCGAGTGTTTTTTACAGTGTGCTATTCAGCAGTAAAGACAAGAATGTGAAAAATATACGACTTTAATAAAGAAAAAGACACTTAAACTGTAAGGTCCTGTGCAGGTGAATCTCTTAAACAGTGCCTTTGGTGCTCCTGGCTCCACCAGGAGGAGGCTGAGGATGCACAAGCTGCAATTTGGTAACTTTTCCCTAAAAGCCCTTAATGTTATTCTGCCTGTGTGGAAAGGAGACAGGTGGAGATGTGAAACATCATAAGCAAAAGCAGTAATTGGAGGGGTCTTTGGCCACAGTCACAGAGAAGATAAAGATCATAGGATTTGGGTTGTGGGAGTATATATGTATGTAGGTATAAGGATGGATGGGTGGACAGGTGTATAGATATGTCTAAGGATTTGAAGCCAGACACAGTCAAATATATTTGTTTTCATGCTACATTATGATACAGAGATGGACAGAAAATGCCCAGTTAATTATTTAATTTAAACAACTGAACTTTCAAATTTCTCCTTTTCTCTCTGAGGTTTTCTCCACTACTCATCTGTTTGTCCATCCTTCTGTCTCTTCCCCCTTTTCCCACTTTCCCATCATTTGAATAATGCCAGCGGTGCCAAGCTGAGCTTTTGCTCTAAGTGTTCCTTCTGCTCACATTTGGATGACAAAGGCATATTTAAAGTTCACTTAAGTAACACTGCTCCTGGAGGCACTGCATTATACATGGCATGCAGGGTAATGTGTTTATTGCTGCATCAAGTGCTTTTAAGGCAATAATTAGGACTGCTCTTGCAGCCTGCACTGCCTGGCCTTTCTACAAGGCTGTTTCATCATTCCACAGTGGTATTTTGTTGGGCAGGAAGCAATTGTTATTGCTCTTTTTTAACTAATATGCCTTGATTTAAAGCTCAGGTTAATGCAGGTCTCTTGAGGGGCTGCTATAAAGCTCGAGTTTTTGGCTCCTATGGGTTCCCTAAATGAAACTAAATTAAGTAGAGCACCACGTGTGTCCTGGAAATATACTCCAGTATGACACAACCTATGACTTCAGAGTTATTTTGGAGAGGGGATTCAAGAAATCAGTACAAATCCAGGAAATCGGTGGAAGTGTAGCCAAGGGAACGTGTCACCAGGCAGTGGTGCTGAGTCAGGCTGTGAGCACTAGAAATCTCTGAGTGAGACCAATAACTGAAAAAAACTGCCCATTCCATATTTGAAAATGCATCGTGCCGGTTTTTTTTTTTAACATTTCAAAATGGTTAATCTTTTTCAAAATTAACTCCTTGTTAAATAGCCGGGAGGATGATTTTTCTCCGATTTTTTCTTTTTTTTAAATTCATTTTCTTGCTTCATGGGAGATTCAACTTTTTTCCCATCCCTTCCAGATTTGAGATGATTCTGTGGTGCTTGTACAAACGCTATCGAATTGGACTGCTTGGAGTCATGTAACCCTGCAGACCAAAAACCAGTGTGTCCTCTGGGACAGGAGAACACCGAGTGAGTTCTCAGACGTTCGGGAAAAATCTCGCTTAGACCACGTGACAGAGCGTGAGACACGTGGAAGGAATGTAATTGTTTAACCAATGAAAGAGCTAGAAAATTACAGCCACCAGAATTTGTTATCTGTCAGGACCTACCAAACCTTCAGTGGGAACCTGGCAGAGGAGAGAACCCCAAATCTATTATCATTCGGGGAGGGTACTTGGATACGCAGTCAATCCATCAGGCTGCCAAGGAGGGAAAATAAATGTTTTGCTGGTGGCAAAGGAATTGTGGTTTTTAACTACGGTGGTACTGAAATTCTGAATGAAAGAACAGTCTATTGAAACAAAAGAAGTATGGAACATTTGGTGTGATGTATCTTGACAGGGCACTTGAGCAGTATTCAACACTCAAATTATTACAGAAAGAATTGGGTGATTCAGGAGACCCAGACAAGGAAAATATTGAATGAACTGTCATCTCCGATGAAGCAGAATGGAGCAGACACTCCCATTTTTAAAAAGATCATCTGATTATTAAGGTTTTCTTATAATGCCTCTCAGCTACTATTTAAATTCATTTTTAAATGCTTTAGGACCTTCCAAAAGTGGGAACTCCAGAATTTCACTTCGTCGTGCTCTTCACTGCCGCTCTCAAGTGCTTTAAAAGGTGACATTAGTGCCACACAGCCTGTAATGACTGATGCTGGGCTGTCTCCTCTGGCCTCCTGTGCTCATTCATCTCCTGCTTTTGCTTTCTCCCTGAACTGCCCGTTGATCTGGGCCTTATTAGAAGGGTAGAGGGATGATTATTTTATCTCACATCATCAGCAGCGAAGCAACTGCTCTTTGCAGCTTGTGCTGAAGGAAAAAGCCCCAGATGAATGAATAATCAAAAGGGGTTTGTTTCCTGTGTCTCTTTATAGCACAGGGAGTTTTGAGTGTTGCCCAAGCACTGGGGATTTAGGGGATTACAGTGAGGACATTTGGAAGCACCTGGATGCAGACTGAGGTGCTGGGCTGCTGTAGCTTTGCCACAACCTTCCCTGCAGTTCAGTGTGAGTGTAGGATGGGTACCAGGGCCTCAGAAACCTGAGCTAGAAATCCAAGTCTCCATTGCCATCTGCCCTGCCTCTTTGCCCACAGCAGCACAGAGAGCTTTGCTCGCCCTGTGCCCACCCACAGCTGTGTACCAACTGATCACTCTGCCATGCCTGGGGATGTGGCCCAGACATGTCCAGTTATTCCACCTGAAAGCAGTTGTCCTTGCTCAAAGATCAGGAAAAGCAAGTGCTGGAGATATTCAGTTGTTGAGCTCAGCCTCCTGCTGAGCCAGTACTCTTTAATTTGGAATTACCATAAAAGATGCAACTCCAACATGAATTCTTGCCTTTAAAATACCGAAATGAGCCAAAAATCACAGCCTTTAAGTGTTCCAGGCATTTTAATGATGGTGAAGGTCAAAGACAAAGTGCAGACTGTGGCAGTGAGGAGGTGTCAGAGACTAATGCAATTCTTATTTTCACTGAGGCAAGTGGAGCTCAGAGTGGAAGAAGGGGGGAGAACACAAGATGGGCTGCAAGGAGAAGGAAGGACTGCAGTCAGCAGTAACACAAATAACATTCCAAAGCTCCATCATTTTGTAGTGTCCCAGAAAGCCCAAGGATGCTCTTGCCCTTGTGGCAGCAATTTAGAGGAATAGAGAAAAGGGAAGCATGGCCTTTAGAGAAGGGGCTGTGTGATATGGTGGCGCTGGGCTGAGCAATTCCTCTTTGATTATCTACCAGCTCCACCTGGGAGAGGTAGGGAAGAGAGGGAAGCAGGTGATTCCTAACAGAGTCCACCTGGAAGAAGGCTATAAAAGGGGAGTTGTTGCTCTGTTGGTGCAGTGTAAATTCTTGAGCTAAGAGGAGGATAGAAAGTGAGAGGCTAATGCTTTTTAGTCTGTTTAGATTTTTAAAAAAAACTCACTTTGTTTTATTTATTAAAGAATAAATTCCCTAGCTTGCAATGTGCTCTTGCAGGGTTTTTGAGTTAACATTAGAAAGTGTATTTGAGAAAGGTGCTGAAAAATCCCTGGTCGCTGCGTTGAGCTCTTCCTGGGTGAGTAAATATTGTTCTATCTCATACTACAGCAACAAAAAGTAGAAAGGCTTGAGCAAGTTCTTACTCCCTGTTTGGGTAGTGCAGCTTTGCTTGTGCTCAGTGAAAAAGAAACTTTAAAGGTGAAAGTTTTGTATTTTTTCTGTGTGGCACTTCCAGGCACAGCATAACCAGATGTTTCTAAGAGTTTTTTGCTAAATCACTGATGCCCGTGATACTGGACTTTTGTGTGGTTGGGAACCAATACCATTTGCAAGTACACAAAATCAGTAATTCTGCAGATTAGCTGATGACTTCTTTTTCCTTCTAAAAACAAGCACTGAGATAATATATTGGCAGGCAGGAAAGGGAGACATTCATTTGCAGAGGCTTGCTAGGCTCAAGATAGATCTCTGCAAAGCTTGGGAAAATAGCTTTCTGTGGCTCTGCTGAGTTCCTGTTTAATTACTGAGCCAGACATGACCTTGCACAACTTGTACAACACAAGGGACCAGGAGATCTTCTGTGGTAAACACAGCCCATAATAACTCTGTTCTTTAATCTCTGTTTCTCTAGCTGATGCCACCCTTTATAAAACTACATATTATCCCTGAAGCGCCTAATTGAGGAAAGGCTTTGTGAGGGAATAAAAACATTGGAGTTGCAGGAAGTAATTACAGGGGAACAGGTTGACTTGTGTTATCATGGTTACATACTAATATTGTTATCAGAAGACTCATTTCTGGTTGTGTCCTCTGGGTTGGCAGTCATGTTTGGTCACTCAAGAGGTTGAACAGGGTGATGTTATTTAGTGGTATTTTTCACCCAGGTTAGGAGGGGTGTAATTGTTTACTTGCTTTTTTCTGCATGCACCTGATGTGTATTAAAGCATTTCCAGGGGACTTGGGTGTGCCTGGCACCTTAGGAGAGCCTAACAGAGAGTCCCTCTAGCTCTGCAAAGTGAACCCTCTCTGAAGAGCTGGACACAGCCACTCCTTCATGGCAATGCTTTGGCATCACTTAAATATCAGCCTCTTAAATACTTCTTGTTTCTGTCTCTTGAGCAGAGCTGCTCTGCCTTAGGGGGTGAAGGCAGGTCCACTGGTTCTCAACTGCCTCCTTCCCCAAGTGACTGGGGAGATTGTTCTCTAACTGGCTGTAATTATCTTTTTCTGTAAGCTAATCAAAGTGCACTCTGATTTCGGTGTTATGTTCATTAGCAAGTGCTCTGGTTTGTGTGTTAATGCGTTCTGGGAACGTCCAGTCTCTGAGAATGGACCGAGGTGAGCAGCAAGTGTTTGTGAGACACCCCGAGGAACAAATCTGTGCCACGTAACTCATTTGAAATTAAGCCACAGAATATTTACAGGTGGTCAAGTTGGAGGTGGATTTATGTGTGGACATTCATTTAAAGAGGGAGATGAACTCTTTATTGTCCCCAGAAGAGCACTTGATGGGAAGGCTGGTTCTGAGCCTGTGCCTGTCAAAGATTCCTCCCCATGGTTTGTGTTTGTGGCATGATTCTTGTCTGAGGTGAGGAGAGGGTTTATCTCATGAGTGGCACTGTTGGTGGTTTTGTGATGAAAGTGGGCAGCTATGTTGGCACTGGAGAAATGTGGGAAGAATGAAAGCTTCCCTTTGTACCTTGACTCAAACATACTCCATAAAGGAACGCTCACCACGCATTCCTTGCAGAAAGTCTGGGATCATGGCAAATCTTCCTTGTTGCTGTCTAGATGCTCAGCAGTGTGGACTGGTGGGTTTTCAGATGGCTAAATGTGCGTGCAGCATATAAAAATAATGCTGAATGCTTTTAACAGCAGCCAGCTCCTACTCAGGCCCCTGGATCTGGAGTTCTTTGCCATGTCTCCTATACTGAGCGTGGAAGTGTGGCTGCTCTGCCAAGCACAGGAGGAAAGGTTTGCCTGGTAATGTTGTTGATTGCTGGGTAATAAAGGAGGTGACTTGTTATTTTTTTAAGCATAATGAGATTATTCCAGTGAACAGTATGACCTGAATCTCCAAGTGTCTCTCTGTGGACTCTCCTCTGCTGGTAATGGGGGCTCTTTAACCGGTGTGGAATAATAATAGACTTCCTTAGTGGAGCAAACCACGTCAGAGAGACGCTCTCAAAAATGTGCAGGCGGAAAGCTATTGCTGGAAAACTTGTTTCACAATTGCCTTCTCAGTTAATTTCCTCTTGTATCCAAGCCCTTTCTCAGAGCATTTTCCCTGATATTTCCAGAGAGAGAGAGCACTTGATCACTGAGCTTGTGCACAGTGCTCAGATCTCACAGACACCAGGCACTCCAAATCAGCCCTGATGAGCATTTACATGCCTGGTTTGGCTAATAGAATTAGCCAAACTGTTCTGATGTGCAAAATGGTTTTAATTGTATATGAGGATATTGCTTTTGCTGGGTGTTTTGGTACGTCAGTGGTCCGGATGAGGAGGCAGATGAATACAGAAATTGTAGACACGGAAATAAGAATTTAGAAGTTAAATAGAAATGTGCATTTCAAAACAAAAGGCTTCCTTATTGTCCTTGAAAGCATTGGGGTATTTACAGAAAAAAACCCCTCTAGAATAAAGGCTTGAGAATGTGCTATTGCATGTTTAAGGACTTCAATTAATCTCTGAATGTGATTCCCACATGTAGAAAATTACAAGGAAATAACTGTCATGCTATAGAGTTGTGTCTATTCTTTCCAAGTTGCACACATCTTTGAAAATTACTGTGAACAAATCTAGTGGCATCCCTGGATACTCCAGATCATCAAATAGGTGTAAAGGAGCCCCTGAAGCCCTGTTGGCTTTTCACTGTGTCTGATGGTTATGTCACTTGCTCCAGTGTATGCTGTGCTTCCATCCTGTCACTGATACCTTTAAATGCTCAACTCAAATTTGGGCTGTAACTTTTTCAGGCTTTTTTTTTTTTCTTTTTCTCTTTTCGTTCTTTCTCAATACAGTGATAGTGAGGTTTAAGAAGGCAACCATCTTGTATTGTTCTGTCTACTGTACAGGAATAGTGAAAGAAATAATACAGGAAAGGCCTATAAATGATATTTTTTTATGTATATGTCCCCCACATACATGTGTATGCCCCTCCATACATCCACAGGTGCATCTCTGGATGTGTGTGGGCAAACAGGCTTCTAAAATAATCTCAGGTTGTGGTTTCTGTATCTGCTGGCTGCAGTTGTGCACTTTCAGCCTTGATCAGGAAATGGAGCTTTCCAGCTTTTTCAAGCTTTTTGTCTGGTTTTAAACATCCATTTGCACACACGTGTGTCTGGGATGGTATCCTCCAATCCTTGCCTTACCTTCACATCGTTGACGTTCATCCTCGTTCCCTCCTTCCCGACGAAGATGTCGTCGATGTCCACCAGAATGTACCTATCCAAGGACAGCGTGAGCTTCTTTCCCGACAGGAAAGAGATGGCGTCGATAAAGATCAGTTTGTGCAACCAGAAGGTCAGGTTGTTTCCAAAGAGGACTCTCTGGATCCCGTCATGGAGCCCCAGGTCCTGGATGACGGTCGGGTACAGAGCAGCCCTGGGCAGCGCCGGGGGGGTGGCTCTGGAGGGCTGCAGCTCCGTTAAAAGCACGGGTTGGTAGGTGGAATGGTTGAACTGGAACACTGTCCAGTCCTCCCCGGGCAGGGGCCCTTTCTCAGCCCTCGGTGCCTTGGTGATGCGCAGCAGGGGCGACTGGGGGTTCACCACGCAGTCCTTGAGGGCCACATTATTGTAGAGGTGTAAGGGCAGCCCTTTCAGTTTGGTGCTCGGGGAGCTGTTCTCGTTGGCTTTATGAAAACCAATTATGCTAACACTGTATTCCACACAGTATTTTTCCAGGAGCTCTCTATTCCAGGAGTCCATGGATACGTACTTTAAAATATTCTCGTATATAACAATCGTGTATTTCCCTCTTCCGTTGTCTGTGAGAGGGGGAATATCCCCCTTGGCTGGCGCTATGACCATGTGGTACCGGAATCTGCTGGACTCAAGGATGGCTATGATGTCTTGCCCCAGCTGGGAGTACTGGCTCTCCACAAACAGCAGGACAGTGGGATCGGTTTTGGACGGATCAATTGGCTTGGCTGTTCTCATCTCCACAGACCTGTAGGGCAGAAGCTGGAGGGGTTCACACTCTGCTTCTCTGGTGGTTTCCACGAGGGTCATTTCCTGCTTGTATCCAGTGTAGAGGAAGTAGGCAGAGATGAGGATGCTGGCCAAGCAGAAGGCTGCCAGGAGAATGACCAGCGTTCGGAAACTTCTGCGGAGCTTCACGATTAGATTCATCTTTCGCAGGACTTCCAGCTGCGGTTGGACCTGCCGCTTTTCCGGTTCTCTCTCTTCCTAAAGTGCCATGGGAATGAGGAGCTGCAGAGGTGCCGATTCCCCTTCCGAGACGTTCATGTGACCATTGCAGAGCATTTATGAAGCTGTCAGGGAGGTTGTAAAGCTGTCGGAGCGGGAAGTCAAAGGATCCGGAAAGCTAAATTGAAAGAGGTTTTCTCAGAATGCGGCAGCTGCCAATAATCAATGAAGAGAACTCTCAACATTATCTGCAACGAGAAGTAAAAGAAGAGAAAGTAAAATAAAATCCATAAAGCAATTAAAAACACACGTTAATAAGGCTGGTGATTGATGCTGGTAATCTGAGTTGAGAGGGAAGTTTGCGAGCAGCTCAAGGAGCACTCAGTGTCACTTTGCTTTCTTGATGCACTAGGAGAGGCTGCATCAAACAGCTCTGCTCTGTTCTCAGGGTATAAAGTCTAACCATAACTTTTTGAGGATGTGTATCTATTTATCAGCATTTCTTGTCTGAAATGGTTTGTTGCTTTTGCAAATGAGAATGACTGAAGATGGTAGGGCAAAATTAGGAAAAAGTAAATGTTATTTAAACATGGGGACGTGTTCCATGTCAAGCTGCTTAAGTATTTTGAAGGGGTGATAAATTCTGTGTTGGACTGGGAAATTAATGTGACCAAGGTGAAAGACACGAGAGGACTTTGAGGAAAGACTTGTAGGACTTGTCTCTCCAGTTTCCATTCCGTACTTGGAGTGATCAGTACTTCACAGTCGTTTTAAGGAGCAATAAAGGTTGTGCAGGCGTCTTCCAAGTGGATGAGCAGGCTGTTAAAACTGCAAGGTGCAGCTGTGCGTGCCTCTGCCTCCATCAGGGATCAAAGGGAGGTGCTATGTAGAGCGAAAAGTACCACATGGGAGTTTTGTGAGTGTTGGGTGGGCACAGAGATGCGTGTCCTGGTCTGTGACACCCGCAGCTGAAGGACTGGGGGGTCCCTGCATGGATGAAGTACAAGGTGCTCAAACCTCACTGCCTGGCAGGCTCTGAAGCTCTTGTGCCATTCCTGGTAGTTCTCCCTGCAGTCCTGACAAATTGCCATTGGTAACAGTAAACCATATGACTCAGAGGCAGTTGGAGCTCACTAAATAAATAACCCGTGCTGTTCTATGGATTTATAAAGGAATTAACATCTTCCTGAATTATTTATGTTGTTTGGCTGTGGGAACAGTGCAAGATGGTAAACAATGGATAATTTTGGAACTGCAAGGAAGAAGTGCTTTTTCCAGGCAGATACTTGGCAGTTGATGTGTCCTCCTCTAACAACTCGGGTTACACGTTTTGAGTTTTATTCCGAAAACTATTCATTTGTCTTAAGCTTTGCACCTATAACTGGAAAATGCTTGTAGGAAGCATTTAGAGAGAGGGAGTTGTTGCTGAGGCCGTTTGTGGCTTTGCCAGGTTGGGGTTTGTGTCTGATTTACCCTCCTCAGTTGGAAGTGTGCTGGGAGATTGATCCCCCTGGATTGTGGGCTGTTCCATCAGTGACCCTGCTGTGTGTGTCACAGGCGGAGAGTTTACCCGTGCACAGAAGTGAACAGAAACGAGAAAAATGTCCTGCATTTACTGATTCCTTACGTGTGAGAGAAGAAATATAAAAGAAATCACAGCCATCACAAGGAAATTAAAATCATCCTGATAATTTTAGGAGTATTTGCCCCGCTTTGGCGCTTCCCTTGTTCCGCGGTTCTGTCTGCTTGCCGGGATTTCGCATCTTATTAAACCTCCAATTAAGATTTCCTCAGAAGATAAAACTGGATCAAGTGAAGCGTCCTCTGTTGAGCCCGTGTTCGAGTAGTGGTGACGTTGATGAGTCGCTCAGCCCGACTCCCGAGCTTTCCCAGTTCAGGAGAGCAGCTCTCCGTGGGAAGGGCAGCCTCGAGGGGTGGGGGGGTGGGTGATCTGCCCCCCTAAAACAGCCGATTGCAACAAGCCTTGGTTGTGTTGGCGTGAGACAGGCAGGCGTCTTGGAAAAAAATAATTGAACCCCCTGTCGGACTCTGCATCCTCCGCTTGCTTTCGGCACTAGAGGGCAATGTATTCTTGCTTTTTAGAGCCAACACCTGCTCTCCCCTCGGCTCCAGAGCGCACAGCCCTGCCCGCGGGCACGCTCCCTCCAGGAGGGGCTCCGAAATCCCCAGGGCAGGTAGAACGTCTTAATTAAGACTCCTGTGTTTAAAATTAAATAAAACCCAGGGCTTCTGCTCTAAGAAATGTGCTGCTAAATCACCCTGAGTACTTAGCAAATGTTTCAGCCCACACCTGTAGCACGAGGGAATAGCATGCAAGGAGACCTAAAATTGCACATTTTCCCCTCAGAATAGCATGCAAGGAGACCTAAAATGGCACTTTTCCCCCTCAGTCTGCGGTCCTGCTGGATCTCCTGGGTACTGCTACTGCAAGCTGTCAAAATCAACTTCACAAATACTATTGCTTGTATTACTAAAATGAGAAGCTTCTGACTTTATAGAAGCCAAAACAAAACTACGTCTTCATCCCACTGGTAAAATCTCTTCCAGTTAAAATATTAATAATCAGGTTTAATGTAAACTACTATCTGTTGTACGCAGATGTTATAACAGGTGCAAGCATTCTCACTTACCTAGATGTCTAAATACTGGAATTGATAAGGAATTTAAACTTCCCTATGGAAACCTGGCATTGGAGCAGACCTTCCTTTTAGTTTGCACATTTTGTTTGAACTGCTCTGTTGAACTGATTATACCGTTCAGTAAAAAAAAAGAAAAAAGAATAGTGTGAAGTAATTAAAGTTTATGAAAATAAATCAGCTATATTAGCCATTAGTGGGACATTTTCCAAGGCATAATTGGAAGTTAAGTGCCATTTGTGCCTTTGAAACTCTCCCCCTTAAAGTTCAACAGCTTTATATTCGCTCAGAAATTCAAAGACCTTTGGAGAGTTCCTGTGCTATATTAATTTGAAAAACATGAAAATAGGCCATATTTCATAATTAGTGTTACTAATGGAGTTTTAGAAACCGGTATTTGAGGTCCTGTGTTCCTACGGTCACTGATGAGCGCTCATTGACTCCTCAGGGGGGTCAAGCCCAAAGCTGGGCACACTTTGGTCAGGGAATCAAGGAATTGGCCCTCAGTAGATCTTCAGTTGTGGGGCCTTTCCCCAGCAAGAGCAGAGCTCTGCAGTGTAACTCTGTTGTGATGTCAGACATCTGCAGGGACTGTAATTTTTCTTTAATTCGGGCAGCTGAAGAAAAACGGAGGTTTAAAAATTGCTGCCTCTTTGCTAAATAATACTTCCTTCTTTCCCCCTGCAAATGCATTTGATTGATGGCTGAAGTGTACTGATTTGGAAGATGATTGATTGGGAGATTAGGACTCGACTATTTAAAACCGATAGCACGATAGTGAAGAGAAACAGCCTCTTATTAACACCATGTGTTAACGCTGCAGCGGGAATTAAAGCTGCGATCCTCTTGTGCTCCAGTTCCTACCCACAGACCTTCTCCCAGAGCTCGGTGGTGGAACAAGCAGGGTAAGAGCATGTGGCTGATGACAGCCCTGAGGAGAGGAGTGGGACACTTGTACCGGAGCACTGTGGTCATTCCTAATCTCCCGTCTGCACCGGAGTGTGTCGCTGGGAGTCATTCACCTGGAGGCAGGGCCAGAGGTTTCCTTTCATCTTACTCCAGCATCAGTCAGAAGTCAGAATGGCTTTATTTTCTATATGTAAGACTTCCCTTTAGGCTAAAAATCTAATGTAAACCCTTCCCTCTTTTCCTTCCTTCCTAAGCTCGTATGACTCCTGCCGTGTACCAGCAGCCCAATGAATCATGGTACCTGCTTGCTGCTCCTTGCATGTGACTCCTCATTCATTACAGAAACAAGTGACTGAGTTGAGTGATATACGACTCCTGCTGACCATTAGCAAAAATTCAGGGTTTCTGTTCACTGCAGAGGAAAAAAAAACCACCAGCTTTTTTTTTTTTTTTCTTTTTCCTTCCAGAAAAGTTTCTAAGAGGCATTTTTAGGGAGCTCACAGAACTTATATGCTTCTTGAAATTATCTTTTTTTTTTTTCTTTCTCAGGCTTAAGGTTGTAATGTGTTCTGTGCTTATAAGTGTGGCTTTGCTCATAAGGGGTGTTGCTGACAGCTGCTCATAGCTCACCACAAGGATTTAGAAAACTCTTTTACCTAGACAAGGGCAGCTTCTCAGCTGGTAAAAGCTGTTGCAGGTCTTCTGGCTTCTGTTTTATGATTTCTGAGTGAAGAGGCTGCTCAGCACTTTGATCTCTACTGTTTGTTTTCAATGCATAATCATCTGTAAGTGAAACCATCAGTTTTTCAGTATTTTCAGCAGTTTGGTCAGTCTGTAGTGCACATGTAATCTTGTGTGATTTCAGAAAGCTAAATGATGCCAGAGGGTGAAGTCAATAATCAATGAATATAAAGCAAAGTGTTTGAAATACCTCAACTCACGCACTCAGTGAAAGTGGAGTGGTCTTAGCGTGAAACAATACTTGGAAGGGAGCTGTTTGACCCTTCTGGCTTCTCTCTCTCTGTGGCTTTCAGCTTTTCCAGATGATTTCAGAAATTGGAGCTTTGAAAAAGGCTCCCTGTAGCAGAGTGGCTGGAGGTATCTTTGGAGATGGGTTTTACACATGTACATATGATGCTTTTAGACAGGCAACTATACCTTCTGCAGGAATTCTACAGGAATTGGTGGGAACCTTTTGCAGATGGGAACTAATGGGACTGTTCCTTCTGCAAATCCTCCCTCACAGATTCGTTGCCTCCTTTGTTTCCCCAGCTCGCATGTAACACTTGGTGTTGCTTTACTTGTGGCACAAATGTATTACAAGAGTTAACTAAACCACACTTGTGGTGAATGTTGCCTGATGTGCCTCAGCACTTCTTTCTTCTGACCCATTAACTTCCAACAGCCCCACAGTCATTTGGACCACCCAGGAACTCCCATAAATATTCCATCCCTGATGTTCCGGTGCCGTTTCCTCCAAATGTCACAATTTATGGATCTCTGACGCCTCAGTACTTCTGAACATAATAAGCAGTTGTAATATTTCCTCAGAAATAGCTGACTGCTGATTTCTCTGGAGTGTCAGGCGTGGAAGCTCCTGGAAACCAGTGATTTAGGTACAGTCCTAGGAGAACCATGTGTGAAGAGAGAGCCTATATGTGTATTTCTTGTTTATTGACAGAGTGACTCTAGTCACCGTCATAACAAGCAGCTGTTAGTGACCACATTCACTGAGCAGCTCCATAGGCTGTGTGGTGATATCAAAATATATTAGTTTATGAAAATTACCAAAATATATGCATTTTGATGTCATTGGGCAAAACACTTTATCTCTGTGTCCAGATTTAAAATGATGTAAGAATAATTTAAAAGTACCTTAGTTTTCAATGTATTTGTTCATCTTGCCTGAGTGATGGTGATAAGATCTGTCATTTTAACCAGTAACTCCCCAAAAATTCAAAGAGCTGAAGAGCATTATTTGGCACAGGCCTGACTTTTCCAAGGTCGCTTGGCAGCCCCTTGGCAGCTGAGCTGGAAGCAACAGCCACTTGCTCTTGCATGACGCCCTTCAGCAGATGTTTACAACCCTCATGACATCTGTAGGAAAGTAGCTTGAGCCACCAAGGATGAAAGGAAGGTGTTGAGAGCTGATGTGAAGGTCAGAAGCTTATTGCTAAAGCCATGATGACAGAGCCAAAATGTCACGGCAGAAAGTTGCGCCTGCAATCACAGCAGAGATGGTGAAGTGTGTGACCTACAGGACTGAGTCCTTGGAGTTGATGCTTTGCCTTCCCAGTGGGATTAATGGGAGGTGCAGATGGAATTAATGTGCTCTGACTGCCCCAGTCCTTTTGAAGGAAGCTGGTGAATAAAAACAGGCTCCACATGTTGTCCTGAGGCTGCTCACAAAACATTTCTCCTGACTGGGTGCAACAAATCTTCTGCTCTCACTTGGTTAATGGCTCTTCATCACTTTTCAATTCATAGTTTAATGCTTCAATGGAAGCCAATTTGAATTCATTTAGCTTTTCAAATGAAACTTTTGTGAGATATTGTATCAGAAGTTTTATTACAGTCCATCTATTCTGCCACCGTTTTCTGCTTTTATAAGGCTGTCAATTAGTTATCCAGTTCCAATAGAATGATTTGTGTTGTGAATTCAGCTGAGAGACAACATTTGTGCAATGTAATGGCTGCCTAACTAGAACTCCTTAAAGGCAATCAATGCAGTAGTCAAACCTTGTACATCTTGTTTGATTGTATATACGAGGTAAGGCATTAAAAAAAAAATAATTTCAGAACCTTTTTATAGTTCTACCAGAATCTAAATATCTGCAGATTTTCTGTGTCAATTTTGGAT
Source organism: Lepidothrix coronata (assembly GCF_001604755.1). Classification (NCBI taxonomy): domain Eukaryota; kingdom Metazoa; phylum Chordata; class Aves; order Passeriformes; family Pipridae; genus Lepidothrix; species Lepidothrix coronata. The sequence continues at coordinate 894,773 of NW_016690296.1, forward strand.
GTTTACCAAGGATTGCAGATTTGGTGGATGACTGTTGAAACTTTACTTTTTGGAGGTTTTTTAGACAAAAAAAGTTTGAAAGCTCCCTTTTTAATGAAGAGATCCTTTGCCTACAAGATACAGTCACAGGCTCTGGAATAGTCTGTTAGAAACTAAACTATATTTGCTCTTTTTTTTTTTTTTAAGTAGTTAATGGTTTCTCACACTGTCTGTTCTCCTATTGCTTTTATAGGACCTAAAAATCTTTGCCACCATGTGAGATAATTAAAATGTGTCCACCCTGATATCAATGACAATATATTTCCCCAAATAACATGTTTTGTGGTGTCTATATCCTGTCACAGGGGCTATTTGTGAGAAAGTCAGATGTGGTCACATCTGTGCTGGGAATTAAAAGGAGGCCACTAACTTATTTCAGAGGGGCCACTGCTGACACATAGTGATGATCTATTGCTACTGCAAAGGAAGTCTATTTAAACCCAGATAACCAAGACTTTGTACCTAAATCTTCAGAGCAGCACGTTTTACCACATGAAATTTAAACAGGGGTTTATTCTGAGTTTACTCAAGCCTGGTTCCAGCCAGCCATAAAGCGTTTTTTAGCTCTGTATACATTAATTCTCATTATAACAACATCCCTTTATTTACTCTTTAAGTAATTTCTGCTGGAGTCCCCTTGCCCAGTCTTTGTCCTCGCTGGCTGAAGGGTTTTGTGATCACTGAGAGGATCTGGTAGAAAAATGGGGAGAATACACAGGGTTTGGTCCCAGCAACCTCTGATCAGAGCAGAGGCTGGAGCATCATTTAAGCCCCCAGTGCTGGTGACAACCTGGCAGGTCTGGGCAAATAGTGGCTTTCAAGCAAAGAAAAGCAAACAGAGTAACCAGTCCTTTAAAACAGGCAAGGTGGGTTTTTTTGGGAACCAGTTATGGCTGCACATATTATTGTAGTCAGTAAAACTAATCTACACAGAGCAACCTGATGATGCACTGAAAATACTACAATGCCCAACAGGCTATATCTCACTTTAATGTGCTTAAGCATTGCAGACAAGACAGTCTGAGGAAGTGTTATGGAAGATTATTAATACAAATTCAACTCCTGATCTGGAAATGATTGGGTGGGTATTGTTTGCCTATTAAGAGGACTAATGCCTGATGGGGAGAGGATAAGGCAGGGAGCTGAACCTCTGATTTCTTTCTGCCGCCACCATCACGTTTTGCTCTCTGGAGGCCACTGGCTTTTTCTGGTACTCTAGTTTTTCTGTCTGTGTCGGGGGAATATTACTCTTTTCTACCTTTACATGCCCATCAGCTGTAAAATGTTCTGAGATTATTCATGTTTGGTGCAAGTGTGTATAGTGTGGACATTGCAAAGGGTGCATTTGGGAAAGCCAGTGCAAAATCCACACTTTCATGTACAGTCAGATGTTTTTGCAGAGCTTGCTTCCTTTTTCCTATTCCTTGTACCCTTTTTCTTATTCCTGGTTAAATTCCTTTGTGTTTATTTCTGCCACTGTTTTCATGGGGTTTCTCTGCAAGAAGCCACTTTGTCAGTCAAATGAAAGATCTCTTTAGAGATTTCTGGTGTGTCATCTGTGACCTATAGATACTGGTTTTTCTTTTGGTTCCAAATATAAACAAATGTTTCCTTTCCAAAGATGTATTCTTTGTTTTGTCTAGATAAAGTTCAATTGGGAAATGCCACTAGTAGGATAAGGGTCCTGCTTAGGAATTCAAGGGATTTTTTTTTGTTGAGTCACACTGAGCTCAGAGACTGGAACTAGAACTAATAGCATTAGGGCTCTGTGACAGAGTAGAGAGGCTTTGATTAACCTCTTGTTTTCATGAAAAATCTCTGTTTATTGAACTACTGAGGCATTAACTTAGATTTGAAGGGGGGAGGGTGTGGAATAAAAAAAAATCCAGATGGTTGTCAAAGACTTTCCGAGTGCCCCTGAATTAGGATGGGATTAGTTATGTCTCTTTACATCCCTATACTCTCCCGTGGGCTGGGTGCACAACTGTAATTGTGTTTTCCAACATGCATGTCCCTGGTGTATCATGGGAGAGAAAATCCTGGCTTTCTGATTTATGGTTGGTTTACACACCAACAGAATGATGTCTCATTAGTTGACAGAATGGTATGTTCTAATCCATAAAGCTCTGTTTTAGGCAACATATACATAGATGCTTAAATTTTCTGCCTGAGCATAAATATCTTTCCATGGAGGAAAAAGCCTTTTTGGAGGCACTTCAGCTAAAAATCTGAATGTGCAGGATGATTGCTGCTGATTCATGCAGGCTCCAAGGCTGGTGGAGAGTTGGTCTTATGGAAGTCTGAGTTGTGGCAGGTGTTTTGAGCTGTGCATGGCTTGCTTTGCTTGTTACGTGGACAGTGCATGTCACAGAGTTCCCTTTAATTTTGATTGTTCAGGTACAAATTACAGCAACATACAATTCTGCAGGTGATTCATTCATCAGGCTTCTGATGCATGGTTCCACCCTGAACAGTATGGGGGTAGAATAGTGAAAAAATTTAAAATTGCAAACCAAACACAGTCTACTGACTAGTCATGAATAAAAATGCTCTGGTCTGTTATACCAGCTATTTAGGTGGATAAAGTGCAGGTAGTCTGGCAAAATATCCAGGCAGATGGCCCTGCTTTAGTTTAAATTTAAAAAAAAAAATAATCTCTGAGGGCTTTAAAATCAATTGTGACCAGTAAGTCTAATTTCTGTATCTTACCCAGAGGCCTGGATACTGAATCTTCCTCTCATTTCCAAAAATTTCCCTGTGAAGCACTGACCACCTGCCCTCTCCTCTGGTGGTTTAGGGGGTGATAAATATCCCAGTGAGAGAGAATAAAGTCAAGAATACCCTGAGGCTCTGGAACTTGAGCTCTGGGCTTCTCCTTGCAAAATATGGTCCCACGCAAAGGCAAAGATGTTGGATGAAACCTCCCCTGAAACTGGAACATGGAGGTGGGTGCATATTTCATGACAGACTGTTTTAACTTCCCAACCAGTCGCCTCTTTTATGGCCAGGAGCTACTATTAATTATTAATCAGAACACTTATTAATACACTAAGAGCTAAATGCAATCCTTTCAGTGGATGCCTGGCAGAGTGTGGGGCGGAATAAGTAGCTGTGGATGGTCCTGCAGGAGGGGAGGTTTTGCACAGGTCTGCTCAGGGAAGAGCCTGGTCACATTCTTCTCTCTGCTGTGTGTCTCAGCTTCCAAGGAGGAAGAGGAAATCCCTTGCTCCTTGCTTCCCTCCTCATGAAAGAAGCCCCCCCCTGCCCTGGCTTCTGCTTCTGTGTTTGCTCTGGCTCTGAAAACCCATCCTGACAGCAGAGGAGGGAGGGTTCATTTGCTCACCTGGGGAGAGCAGTTGTGACCCCTCCTGTAGCCAGAGGGAAGGAAATGGGTTTAAATAGTTCTCTATTCCTTTTGGAATTGAGTTTAAATCGTCTCATGGCCGTAAGTGACTTCTGGTGGTGAGGAGTTTTCCCCATCAAACACTGTCATGGTTTCTACACTGGTGTGCTGCTGCCATGGGATTCTGGTGGCATCACTGTTTAGGTAAAATATTATTATTTTTCAGTTGCAGCTGTTCATTTCAGAAGAATCTGTGATTCCATTGTAATCATTCCTGACAGTAGTTGTAACAAATGTTTTGGATTGATGTGAATGATTTTCATTTCTTCCAGCACCCGATTCTTTTAATAGCTCAATTTTTCGAATTTAAATGCTGACATAGATGGAGAATTAATTCTGTATTTCTCTCTAACACTCTTCTGGGTGGCTTACCTTCCTGAGGAGCATTGCTTTAACATCTTGGTAGGACTTGTTGCTGTGATATGAGCCTTCTTCAGCCTATCTCAAAATGTGGGACAGGACACTTTGATTAGTGTCTCATGCAATTGCCAGCACAGAGACCCTCCTTCTCCCATAGTCCAGCCCCTCAACCCACTCCAATGGTCCTCAACTGCATCCCAGGCCTGAGAACAAGGGATTTGCTGGCCTGCCACCTTACACTGTACTCCTTAACACCTGCAAATGGTTTCAAACCCAAGCTCCCCTCACCAAGCATGGAGAGCCCTTGGCTCACCTTAAGCTCAGTGCCCTGCTCCTGCCATGACTCCACAGGCTGGGGAAATTGCAGTTTTCTGCACAATTCCAAGTGAACTTTTCCTTCAGCCATCCAGACCCCAGCTTGCATTGCTTTGCTGCCCTTAGTCCAAGGTTTGCTTTGTTCAGAAAAGCCAGTTTCACAGGTATGGAAAGCAGGTCCTTGGATGCACCTTTGAAGCTGAAGAGAGGCATCCCTGTCCATGACAGAGGAGTTGGAACTAAATGATCTTTAGGGTCCCTCCCAACCCAAACCACTCTGTGCTTCTGTGATTATGAAAGCTTTGCAAAGCAAACACCTGATGGAAGCAAACATCAGTGCATATGTGCAGCTGAAACTCAGCCAGCCCCTATGGTCATAGGGGCAATCAAACCCAAATTGTTTGTGGGCTAAATCAGAAAGATTTGGAACAGAAATTATGTGGAGTTTTTTTGTTTTGTTTTTTTTTGGTAAAAGATCATGGTATTCTTTCCCTTATTGCTTGGAGAAAAATGGGAAAAATCTTCTTCTGGGGGCACATGGCTAAATGCAATTTTTTGTTTATCTAACTGAAAACTCCTGGGTCACAACTAATAGTAACTCATCAGCATTTTCCTTGCTCAGTATTGCCATGGGTTTGCAATATATGGCCACATTTTCCTCAAAGTATCTCATTATACTGCTGGGATAATTCCTGTACTGTAAACCTTAGAAAACCCCATCTTTACTATTAGCATATTTTTCTCCCACTTGTGCTGAGTGATGGTTGAACTCTAGAGGAGCTCATGATTCCTGCATGCTGCCACATCAGCTGAGCTTGCTCATTGCCATTACAAAGAGTGATATAGCAGATACCACAACCTCTAAACATCCATAAAGTTTTAATAGGACTTCCAGAACTTGATAGTGTGAGTTAACAGGGTGTTCAGACTGAAATGGAGTTAAATGTTGGAATGTATATATATATATGTGTGTGTGTGTGTATATGTGCAAGTGGTCAGTCACTCAAGCATTCTGCTTTAATCTAACCCTTTGCATCTGATTTACTGCAATAAAATGAAAGTTAGAGGAGTATTTCTCCAGCCTCACAGAAGAGGGTGGTGTCAACAAGACATTAAGATAATCCTGCTTTCATTTCTGGGGCTTTCAGACATTAGGCATCTATTATGAATCAAAAAAACCGGCCATGTTCTGAGGAAATGGCACAGAAAACTAATACACAGCCTTAAACTTCTGCACAGAGCAATGCCATTAGGAACATCTAATCTAATTGGGCAGATCATATTATCTGCAGTGATAAGATTCAGAAGAAAACTGGAAGCCGGGAATTTTCTTAGTTAAAAGCAACTTGGCATTTCACACACCACCCCCTCCCCTTCCTTCAGAGCAGCATTTCGGAAAGCGAGTCAGACAGTGCAGCTGGGGGAACTCAGAAATGGGCACGAGGGAAGTGTACAGGCATGGTGGGGCAAGACAGGGAAGCGCCTGGAAAACCTTGCCAACTATTGAAACTTTGTGAACAGGGGGATTCTGCTACCCTTCCACAAGCTGAACGTCTTGTAGCAGGAGGGTCTTAATTAAAACTGCCGAAGAAACGGGGTGAAAACGACTTTATCTTTTTCTCTGATGATATTCAGGGCTAGAAATGGCAGAGTAACCTGCTACATGAGGTAGGCCAGACTCTGCAGCATTTATTCCCGGGGTGGGAGGGTTCAAGCGTGATTGAGAACTGCAGAAGTTAGTAATGGTAAATTTGGTAGAATGGCATGGTAAATTCCCTGGGGAGAAGAGAACTCAGTGAGTGTGGGGTTCTGTATGTATGTGTGCTGACACTACTGTAGTGCTTGTAGGAAGGGACTTATTCACCTCTAAACACCCCTCCCATGAGTGTTCATTCCCAGCAGCAATGACTTGGAGCTGCTGTGCCAGCTGGAAGGTAAAAACACAGGGCTGCTGCTGGACTCTGGCTCTGTAGTGTCTGAAGAGCACACACTGATTTCTTCAGTTTGCCTCTCTCTGCCTGAAACAACCCTTGCTTCCACACTATGAATGGCCATGCTCTTTAAAAAAAAATAAATGTTGCTGACAGATGTTGTTTGGTATCAAAAGTGCTGCAAGAGAGCAGACCTGTAGGTCTTGGCTTCCTCACAGTACAATTACTCTTACTTTAAAGAGTGCATGTTTAATACATACCCAAGCTTTCACTCTGTGATTTTAATACAGTAGTTCTGCTTAACTTTGCTAGATGGTAGGAAAGTAAAGCAAAGGATATGGAGTGGACTAAAGAACTGCAACAGCATCCTCTTTTCCCCCACACATAACTTCCCATGCTCTGCCTTCCGGGATCTTTCATATATTTAGGCAGACAAGTTTCCCGTCAGAGATTGTGCATTTATTTACATCGAGGGCACTTGCATGCAAACGTGGCAAAGACTATCCCAAACTTTCCTATAATCCTTGGAATGCCAGGCTCTAGGCAGCTTTCTGAGGTGTACTCGCTGTGCATAGGTTCGAGGCACATTGTCTGACACGCTGTGTAGGTATTTGTACCTGCTCTGCACTGCTTTCTAGCCTGAGCACAGGCACTGTCTGTGTGGCTGTGTGAATATATCCCCAGAAGTATAGGTTCAGAAGCTGAACAGTAGCTTACCTAGAGAAGAATTGCTCTTGCTAGCGTGCAGGAGAGAGACATCTGCTATTCAAAGCTCTTCACACGGCTCCAGGTAAACTAGGGAGAGTTTTCAGCTGACAGCAGCTGTCTGAGCGGCATCCCAGGAAGGCTCCTCTTGCTCCAGCCCCAGTGACTGAACTCTGCCGGCACGGTCACATCTCATTTACACACAGACCGTCCTTTTCAAAGCGAGCGGCCAGCTGGAACGATTCGAACCCCTGCTCAGCACACCGTTGAGAACGCAGCTTCCTCCCTGGGCACGGGGATGGCTCCGGGGAGCAAGCAAGCTCCGGCGGGAAGGCAGCGAGAACTGTTCGACCGCCCCAAGCGCAGCCGCTCCCGTCGGCGCTGCCGGCGCTGCCGCTCGGCTCCCGTTGGCCGGAGTCAGCCTCCTCTCCCGCGGATCTCCAGGAGTATCGGGGCGGCTTCGCAGGGCTGTGATTGGCAGAAGCGGCCGATTCCTCCCGCTAATCAACCCGCAGACTTTCAAGGACTCGGAGCCGCTCTGATGTCATTCCAGCCGGAGGGGGGATGATGCTTCACGCGAGGACGCGGCGGTGGAGGCTAATTGGGAGATGAGCTGCATCCCTCTGCCACCGCCGTGATTGATTAGATGCTCCGCCAGGATTTGCATAATCTGTCATTGTGCAGTTGGACCACCTCCCCTCCTGCCCGCCCAAAATGCGGGAGGGAAGTGCCACTTCCAGCTTCTGGTTTTACACCTGGAGCCTGCGAGAGAAAGCCTGGGAGAAAAGAAAAGTTGAGAGGGTCATTTTCCTGACGGGAGGAAGCTTGAGCCCCCAGTTGGCCCTCACCATCTCCAGATGCTAAAGGAGGCTCAACAAAATCACAGTGCTGGAAGACTTTTCGGTTCCTACTCTTTGCTAGGTCATTGATAAGATCACCTGGTACAGCAAAAGGTGGGTTTTAGTGTGTGACCGAAATCAAGCAGAGGTCACCCAGCAAGTGGGTTACAAGTGAAGTCCCTGATAGCAGCAAATATTCGGTGCTCAGAGTTGCAAAGTGTTTTCCTACTCTACGTGACAGAAGTTCCACCTATTTGTTGCATAATTCCTTATTAAAATCCTTTATCTCCTCCAGCTAGAGATGAAAACCTGCCTCCATAGCCAAGAAACATGATTGCTATGTGACTTTTAAATTATATTACAGAGGGAAAACTAAACACTTTCTATATTAAAAGAATTAGATTTTATTCCAATCTAATTTTCAATTTTTGCCAGCTTGACACCTTTCACTCCAAAACTGTTCTTTGTACAATACACCTTGGAATTGAAATTCAGCCAATTCAGTGCAGCAAATGTGAGGAGAAAATAGTTTTGTTCAAGGAGACTGGAACAAACCCATTCTGAGATGATGAATGACGCTGTAAACTCAGATTTGAATCATAGGAGGGTCAGCTCAACCTTTCATGTTTCCAAGACAGTGTAAATAAATGGTGTTCCATGCAGTTTCCCATTTGCATCCTTCAGCTGGGACCTGCTACATGAAGAGCTGTTTGCTCTCTGTGAATATCCAAGCTTCAAAGATGGTAGATACTCCTAACTGGGGACTAATTGATTCCTTCTGGCTAAATTAGAAACTGAGGGAAAATTAAAATTCAGAGAATGTCTGAGTCATTTCCTGCAATTTCTAATTACAAAGCACTCGCTGGGGGTCTTTTAAAAATGCCTTATGCCTACGGCTGGCTATGGATTTGGGATTTGTTTTCCAGAGGCTGTTGTGGCCGTTGGGTGTGAGGTTCCCACTGCAACTGAGTGGTGAGCAGGTCCCTCCTTGCATCCGGTGCGAACATTAGAGCTTCAATCAGGCTGTAAACTAAAATAGCCAAGTTGAGCTACAGGGGTTCTTCCCCCAAAAAAGGAAAACTTCTGGTGCAATTGGTCCCAAAACTGTGAGGGTTTCCCAGCCCTAATCTGATGGTGTGAAAAGAATAAATCTGGTTGCTTTGCTGCTCTTTGTACTCCCACACTTGGCTCGTGGCTGCAGTTGGAGCACTGGAGTGACCCCTGTGAGCAGAAGGGTTTGGCTGCAGGCCAGCTGTGCTGCTCCAGATGTGGTGGGAGCAGCGCTCTGCCCCTTGGAAGCTGCTGCTGCAGATGTTCCCAAGGCGGGCCAGCGGCCAAATGGTAACACACACTGTTGAGAGGGTTTTAATTCAGATGCTGAAGTCGCTCCCTGAACTGAAATCCTTGGCTTAAGCCCATGCCGTGCTGAGTGAATTCCACGTGGAGAAGCCTGGCTGTGGATTTGTGCTGCCTCGGTGTCTGTGTGCTTTGCTAGGGATTCATTTGGAGTGCCGGATCAGGGGAATGGCTGTGCCAGGGTCTGCCCTTATGAGGAATGTGTTGGAAATCAGTTGGCAGGATTGCTCCGACTGTGTGGAACAGAGAGAGCACACCAAGCCTTGGGAAAAAGTGCAATTTGAATTTTCACTTCTCTCTCCTTTGGGTAATAGAGAAAATTGAACTCTTCTTGCTCGGTCACAAATGCACTTGAGTTACCTAGAATGTCCTTCTGATCACGATAGAATTCTCACGCTCTGCTTTAAGGAAAAATATGCAAGGAAGAAAACAGAACAGCAAGAAACAGAAATTAAGTATGGATAGAGAGAAACAGGAAAGGATAAATTCTAGTAATATGAATACTGTATTAATGAGGTATCACTTTTATGCTGAAATCCTTGCCACAGGATGTGTGTTTTTCTGGCTCTTACCTGCAGCACAGATTTTGCATTAGCTGGTGGAAATTCTGTATCTGTTAGTCATTGTGTGATTTATTTCCCCCTCCCTGTATGGGTAGGCCATCACAACAGCCTATTCCTCCTATACTGGTAGTTGAAAAGTTAGAGGTGAAACTACCTATACTTTGCCCAAACTAGTATTACCTTTCTGAAACATGACTTTCTGGTTTTATAACTATGGGTTTGGTGGGGGTTTTTTTGTTTGGCTTTGTAGAGGGGTTTTTGGTTGGTTGGTTGGTTTTGGTTTTTTGCTGTTGTTGGTTTGTTTGGGTTGTGGAACTAAATGTTTCTATGTTCTGTCCAAATTTTCTTGGAGCTTGCACACCTATCCCTACATATGTGTTTTTGATGTATTCATCTTCACAGCACATTATGAGGTGGAAAAACACAACTCCTGCAGTTCTGTGCTTAGAAACATAGAATCATAGAAGCATTTAGGTTGGGAAAGACCTTTAAGGTTAGAGAGTCCAGCTGTTAACCCAGCACTGCCAGGGCCACCACTAAACCATGTTCCTAAATATGATCAATAGCAAGCAAGTCCTTTCAGAAATTAGTACATGTTACATGTGGTACCTCCCCGGTTCGCTCTTCTAGACTATCTAAAAACTCTGGAATGTTTGAACTGATGTTCTGTTGGTCTCATGCTGAGCTTTTGTGATCTCTGACTGCCCCCAGTCTTCTCACCTGTTATTTCAGTGCTCTGGTGACACTGTAGTAGGTACCTCCCTACTTCGCCTCTCCAAAACCACCTCAAAGCACTTGAAAATTAAGTTCATTACAATCCACAGAACTGTCTCTTTCAGCTAAAGACACATTTTTTGTCTTTATGGAAGGAAAGATAGCTTTTGACGCTGAACTTCACAATGAGTTGAGAAGAACAAAAAATGACTATTCCTGAAAGGACCAGCTTTTTCTTGAGCTTCTTATGAATTCGCCTGTGATTAAACAGCAGTTTCTTCTATTAAACACACAGAGCAGTGTCTTTTATTGAACACACAGAGCAGTGCCTCAGATGGTGTAAATTGTCAAAACATCCGTTGATTTCAGAGGAACTATGGCAACTTATAAGAGTTTTATAGATTAGACTTAATTCTCCAGCAGCTCCTTGACATATGCAGAACTTAAATACTCACATCAGAAGTGGAAAAAACATAAAGACATACCAGAATGTGGTTTGGGTTTTGTTGTTGGGGAGGTTTTTTTGGGGGTTTTGGGGGGGTTTTTTTTGAGTATTCATATAACTCATTAAGCAAAGTCTGTTTGGTTTTCCTGGTGTCTCAATAAGTTGTTGGGGTTTTTAATCTGAGTGTTTTGACTCTGACTCAAAACTTGTTAGAGGTTTTACGTGCTCAGAAATGTAGGGATGAAATATAGATAGACTTGGAGCTGGGTTTCATGCACCACAACTCAGTAAAGGCATTTGTGTCTTCTACTCTGAGTGCCTGCCTTGTCACAGGCTGTTCTTATTTCCCAGATGACAGGGGGGAATATGCTGCTGGTAGTTCACTTAAGCATGAAGCACTGATTTGCAACACCATCAACAGCAAAAATGCTGTGCACGGTCCTAAAGTAAAATAAAAAAAAAAAAAAAGGAGAAAAGAACTTAATTCCCTGACTGCTGACTTTCTCCAGCTGCACAGTCTCTAATTCAGCTTCTATTATCCTCCCTTGTTTATAGCTGGACACACTTCTGGAGATGATAAAGGCAAATCAGCGCACACCAGCTCTGTAATGACCTTTATCTTTTATTCCTTTGTAAGATAACTTTGATATCCTGCTGTGGCTTTGTTCCTGTAAGGCTTCGGATGTATTAGTTTCAGAAAGGGTGCTGATATAAACTAATGTTGAAATATCTGTTAAACCAACATACATTCATTAACATCCAGCATTAGAGCTGCTCCACATCTCTCTAATTACATTACTGTTTTATGTCTTAAGTGCTTACTCAACTATAAAAATATAAACTGTGGTCTTTCAAGGACTGTTACTGAGATACCATCAAAGCAAAAAGTGAGTTTGTGCTTGATCCACAGCCTGATCTGTGTCACCACTTCCTGAGTGACACTGAGAGCAAGGGTCCATGTTGTGTGAGAGAGAAGCATGTCTCTGTGTATCCATAAAGCCTTTGGGCTCTGTCCCACAATTTTCCTTACAGGATCCTTCCCGGGTTCAACTTTGGCCTGAAGTCAGCAGAAAGCTCCTGGGAAATAAATGGAGGTAGGACTGGAGCTTTAGAATGAGAAGAGCTTTTCCCCAGGTCACTTTGTTGTAGCAGGAGAGACTGAAGCACCAGAGAAGGTTTATGTTCTGCTCAGTCCCTTTGTGATTTGTGTTTGCACCTGTAACACCTCACAATGTGTGGGAGCTGTGTCCTGTTTGGTCTGTTCTCGTGATCACTCTTCTTGGGACCTCTTTGCTGATAAACAAGTCAATCTGTATTTGTAGATCCTTGCTAAAACTAAACTAAAAGCCAGGTGCAGGTCCAGACACCAGAAAAGCTTGCTGGTACCCCCACTGCACTCTGTCACAAATCTAGATCTGCACTCTGTCACAAATCTAGGTCTAGACACTGCAGCCATGCTCCCATTTCCCCTTTCTGTGGAAGCATAAAGAATCATTTGTCTTTCCTGTGTGACTCACAGAGGTTATGCTTCATCAGAGATCATCAGATGGTTTCTCTCATTCCCAGTATTCCAGACAGCAGCTGTTGTCATCCTGTTGTGCACCTGCCGTGGTGCTGGTCTCCAGTGCCTGCTCACAACCTGAGTTCAGGCTGGGGTAAATCAGTGCTATTTAAATGGTCACACATTCTGTACAGCAGTGCTTTACAGCACCTTGAGGAACTCCTTCCAAGCCTGGGCAGTACTCTGCCATTCCCCACATGAACTTCAGCAGATCTATCTATGAGCTCCTGATGATGTCTGGACAGCCCACCATGATTTGTTGCTGATTTGTGCTTTCCATAAAACGGAACCATTACCCCTGTATAATACCAGCATTGTTGTCACGTGTCAGCTGCTCATCTGAGCTTTGGTGGCTTTCTAAGTCAAGAGAGAACAGTGGGGTTTGTATCACTGTAGCATGTTGGTTTTCCTAATGGCTAAGTCAGCACTGCAGGTACATGCCTTGAGGATCCAGTGGTTAACAGCTCATGCAAGAGAACAGTATGAACAGCGAAGCTGCAGCAGGGCTGGTAAGATGTGCAGAGGAAGGTGGGGTAGGATGTGCAGAGGAAGGTGGGGTAGGATGTGCAGAGGAAGGTGGGGTAGGATGTGCAGAGGAAGGTGGCTTCTCACAAAGAGGAACACAAACCAGCTGCTACCAAAGCAGTGAGCACAAAGGAAATCATCCAAAAAATGAAGTGAGAGCACACAAATCTTACAACTAAGTATTTCTTCTTTGATTACAAAAAAAATAAAGGAGCTTGATCTCTTGGTTTAATGTTTTAAGAGTTGTGGTTTCTTTTTTTTAATTCTTTGAGTTAGTCAAACTGTGGAATGATTCGTAGACTAGCTTAATTACACCTGAGCTCCAGTGGGAGTCCCCTTTACCATGTCTGCAGAGGCTCTTCAAATACTCTGATCCACTTCTGAATAAAAGGTGAAACCAGGAATGACTTTCAAAGGAGAAACTACAAAGAGCATTTATCTTTCTCTTTGTACTTTTCTGTCCTTGCGATCTTGATATCAAACTTCCATTGCATTCTGAGGATGACTTTTTTCCCTAGGTTAGCTCTCATAAATATATCTTTTTATATACCATAATTTAAAACTGAAAAAAAGACCCTCAAAGTGAAAAATCCATTCTTAAACCACTCTCAGACTGGTGTTCTAGCATTACTGGAATAAATGGATCCTTTTACCCAGAGTGTTTTGTTTCAACTCTGAGCAATTTTTTTTTTAAATTTTAGATCATCCCATTATCATTTGTTTTCGGTTTATCTGGTGCTGGTACTCCAACTGGGGTGGGAAATCCTGATGTGGAACCAATCCTTTGTAAATGAGTTCCTGTTCTCTTCTCTGACCCTCTCCTTTCTCAATTGCCACTGCTCTGAGGCAGGTCCGTGGTGCTAAAAGAGGTCTTCCTTCTTTTAGGAAAATTGATGTCCTAGGCTGGTACTTTGGGAATGGGTTCTCTCTTGTGGGCCACAACACTTTCCAAAAGCCACCCCCAACCATGGAATGTGACACACGGCAGTAAAATGGGAAATGGAAGTATGCCCTCTGAGGTCTATTTTTAGACTGATGTGACTATGCTGTGTCACAAAATAAAAAATCCCAAACCAAACACACACAGAGCTGGGTTCAACAAAAGGGAGCCCAAAAGACTTGAAAATGTTGTAGTCTGACAAGGGAAACCAAGATCATGATGTTATATTTACGTTGAACTGAATTACATTTACTTTCTTTAGACATGTGAAATCTGTCTGCAACATCTGTTAGAACAGAGTTAATAAGCTAAAGAAATGCTTTTAGTGTCTAACTGCTATTGATTCACTTTTCCTGAGGTAGGAATTGCTTACAGACTTTCAGCACTGCTCCGAAAATATCAGGATGGCAGCAGGGTGGTTGGGGGTTTTTTTGGCTATGCAATACATTCAGTGTGAGCAACGTCCTCTGATCGTTGTTCTTCAAACAATCACCTTTGTACTGAGGTTTCTTTAAAAAATGTATTTTTCTCATGGGAAGAAAATAAAGGTAACTCGATTAAAATGATCAAAGAAAAACAAGGATGGGGTAATCAAGGGTGAGAGCACTCCAAGTGAATTAAGCTCTTGGTGTTTGACCATTGTACTCCTTTATCATGCCCATTCCTTCTTTACCCGTGGCACTCATGCTCAGCAGGTTACGTTGGAAAATATCTGTTTCTATCTTTTAATGACATTTTGGAACTGGTTCTTTGCTCTCTGAAGACTTTTGGGCACTTGGAAATAATATTCAAAATGTTATTGACCTATTCATACCGGTGATGTGTGGCTACTGGGCCGTGTGTATTTTGGTTTGTTTTGTTTATTTGTTGTTGTTTAAGCATAGCAGAGGGGCCTACACTCTTCAAGCAGGAGTCTGTGAACTGAAATTATCATATAAAAGCTAAACACCAATAATAGGTATTTGTTACAATGTGAAATGTAGGCTCAAAAGAAATGGATTAAATGAGGAGAGGATAGTAGGTTTTTTTTTCCTGGTGGCATAAAGCTTTTATGTTAAGAAGAAAAGTGTTTTAGGCAAGTAGATAGTATACTCAAGAAAATGAATAGGACAAAAGAACGGGAGCGTGCATATTTCAAATCTGTTACATCTTGGGCTCCCATAGAGGGCAATATTGTATAAAAGATAGTTTAAAGCCATGTATCAGGGGCTGCCAATCCATCTGTGTGGATGTACTTTAAGGAGAATTGCTGTTACTATAAATTTGATGCCACGTTTCCCTTCAGTCAGGCTGTGACTAATGCACACAATAATGCACACCCAGCCACAGAACAGCACCACCACGTTAAAGGTGAAGGGAATTAAGTTTGTAGATTACCCAGTTGTAAGTTGTAGGGGGGGAAAACGTCACGTTTTGGTTTACAATGCTCTGTTCAGCCTTTGAGTCACAGCAAGGGCTCTCCTTTAAAGTTGGTTCAAAAACTGATAAGAAAAAGCACCAAGTGGTGCCAGTCCTGGGAACAGGGTTTGTGGCAAGATTTGTCTGGGGTGCAGTGAAATCATCTGCATTTCTGATTCTGTCTGGTATTTCTTTCCTGTGGAATGCATGGGGGGGACTTATAATGCTTTTATTTACTTCTGTGCTTCCCTGGGTTTGATGTGTTGTCAGCACAAGGCTCTAGACTTCAGTCCCTGTCAGCCTCCTGGGTATTTGGAGCATGGAAAGGTCCATGCTCCTTTAAAATAACCTCATATACTAAATTTCTCTCCCGTATTTATTCACCTGCTTCATGAGCACTGCTGTAGAGTTGCATCTGAGTAAGCTGTTCACGTTATCTGTGCTGGACGTGAATGAGGGTACAGAGGTCTAAGTTTATCTGGAGTGATTGGAGAGAGGCAAGTTCCCCTTTTGGAGGAGTGGGAGCCTCATAGTTACATGTCTACAATTAAACAGTGTTAGTGTCCCCAGTGTTTCGGGCAATGACAATTATTTACAAATATCCTGAAGTAATTCAGCTGGATTGGAGGGGAGTGATTAAGTCTCAAATCCCCAGATTTTGACTGACATTTCCTCTGTATTACCTTGCCTAAGTTGTGTAAGTACAGTGATGGTTAAATTTATTTTCTCTTAATCTCTGTTCCAGCAGTGGCACTAATGACAAGCCCCACTGCAAATGCTGTACTCAACTCCAGAGTTCAGTCAGTGAGGCACTACTTGTTTCACTGTTTACCAACAGAAGTGGTCCAGGGAGACTTACAGTAGTTTCTCATTGCTGTCATCTTGGAAATCTTCATGGAGTAGGAAAGAAAAGCAACCAAGAGGAACAGAAACAGAAGTAGTTGTTCTGCCCGTTGCATATGTTGCACTGCCCCTGTAGGGATGAGAATTCTCTTTCCATCTGTCAAAGAATCATAGCAGAACAAAGGAGGACAGCAAGGATATTTTAGGTATCTGTGGTATGATCTCACTGGATGCCATAACTCGCTGGGGATGGACAGGAGGTGCAGGATAAATCCAGATTGTTGTGTGAGAAGTGACTGCAATGAGGTAAAGATAGTGACTCTGCAGTCCAAAAATACCTTTCTTTTGTAATGAGAGATGCCAAGGTTAATCCTGGTCCCAACAGCTGGCTTGGAAACAGCTCAGAGGTACAGTGAGGAGTGAAATAACAAAAATAAATCTTTGTCCAGAACTTCAGTATGGGCTAGCAAATATTTTTGGCATATAAATGATTTGGAGTTGTTTGGTTTTTTTTAATCTGAGTTAAATTTTCCATCCAGGTCTCGTACCTGAAGCCTGGTCCCCACCTGGGGGTCCAGGTGCAGCCTTAGGGGCTCTCCTGTTGCTGCTGGGGAAGTCTGTGCTGGCAGCCAGCACCTCCTCTCTGGAGCCATATGCCTCATTTTCTGCTCTCCACTGCTTCAGGAATCTGGAAAGAACGGGAAAGAGCAGGTTGTGGCTGTCGGTGCTAGTCAGGCTCCAAAAACAGGCAGATTCAATGAAAGAGAAGAATTATAGGGAAGTGCAGTTAATGGAAGGGTCTCTGCTCTGTAAATGACAATTTTCAGCTCTTAGCTAATATGATATTTGGCAGAGAGTGTTTTTCTGCACTTCTGGGGAGTTCACATCTCATTAATTTGCACGTTCAGTGCTTATTTAAAAGTGAGTTAATGACACTTTGTTGCACTTTGTATCCATCAATTTATATTATCCTTATTTAAAATAGCAATGAAGTATTTATGTATAACCATTTCTTGGATTTGAATATTTATGTTCTCAATAAACAGTGTTTAACACTGGTTAAATAATTAAACATTTCCAGCTTCTGTAAACACAGGAGGGAAAATAAATATTTCTGAACAACCCTCTGTATTGGTAAATAGAAGAATACATACATTAGATCCAAAGGAACAATTAAAAGTGAACTCTGATAAATTTATTGGAGGCTTTCCAGAATGACATGTTTTCTCTGGTCACACAGACTGCTCAAAGGGAGGATGAGAAAGAAGGGAGCTTAATATTTGCTTTGCAAGTATAATTTCTATTTTATTTAGGGCTAAATTGAGGCCTGACATTTCAAATGTTGTGTCACTACCAGAATTGCATCCTGCTGCGCTGGATTCAGACGTGGTGTTGACAGACATACACGTGGCCACTGGGCAACTGGAACCTCCAGCATTTAGTCAAAGAACTTCCTAATGTATGAAATCTCTCCCTTTCCTTCCTCCTTATTTATTTACTCCTTACTTGCTAAATGAGGCAAGAATCAAGAAGTCCATTTTTTCCTGTCTCACGTTCTACTTTAATGGACTGTATCAACCTTTCCCTTCCTGCTTTAGGCTGGGATGTAGTCACCATCTGATCCTCTTTCCTTTCTCCCTCTTCTGACTGTAGTCTGGAAAATGTAATGATCAATGAGAAAAGACTATAATCACACATTCCCTTTTTTGACAGAATGCAGATTTCAGTAAATTCCAGCTAACCAAAGCATATGTATTTCCAAGACTTAATTGGAAAACTAAATTAATCTTGTAATAGAAAACTCCAGCTCTGACTATAGAACAGCTACTGCCTCTAACACACTTGTCAAAAACCATGAACACGTTTTTAATAATATATTATTCAATAATCAATACCTCTCCAACACAGCTGTTCTTGGTACTGTTGTTATTTTACTGCTAATAAGTCATCAGTAATGACACTGCAATACAAAATGTACAGGGAAAATGAAGATGTGTCAATAGCACGTACTGCAAAATTATGTAAGCCATAAATAAGAGCACTAATTATGGCAGTGGAGCTGCCTTCCCTCAGGTACGAAGGAGGTGTGGGGTAGGGATATCAGTGTGTCCTTCAGAGCTCTGCTTTGCATAACTGCAGCCCATTGGCATAGCTCTGGGGTTTGGAGAGTCCCTCTGTAACCTGGACCTAAGAATTTTAGGTCCGTTGTAAAGCTCCATAATTTCCAAGGCTTTGCACGGGTTGGTGTGAGGAATTATAACGCTGCTTCTTGGACAACTGAAACCTGAGGTGTGGGTTAGTCATGCAAAAGATGAACTGAAGTTACAAGTTTAGAGGTTTCATTTCTAAGTGGTTGCTGCTTCACGGTGATGGGGCAAAAACCTCTTCAAGAACTTCTCGTTTTGACTTGCTTTCCATGGAAGTCGGGTGTGGAAACAGTGGGGAGGAAGTGTAATATTTGCATTTACGGTATAAGAATAGGGAATTATTTTGATCCCGTTATTTTCACAAGTTCTGCAGCTCTACCTGTGCCGACAGAGGGGGCCATGGGGGTGTGATCACCCCAGGGTGGCCCTGAGAACCCGTGGCCCCAGCTGGGCCCTGCAGGCAGTGGGGAATTGTGGAATTGCGGGGGGTCAAGTGCAGCAGCTGTCAGCTCTTCAACTCTCCTCCACAGCGCTGGGGCTGGAAGCTCTCCAGCTCCCAGACAAGCTCAGCCATCACACCAACATTCAGGAGCCCTGCTCACTCATTTCCTGCCTTTTCATCCCCATCTTTGCCTTTCAGAGGCACCACAATATGTCTGACAGGGATCCAGATTCCAGGGACACGTCTCTTCCGCCTCACGCGTCCCCACATTAACGAGGAGGGCACAAGGTTGCAAAATGGTGCATTTGGGACTATTTTTTTCTGTTACAGCTTTAGAGGTCTTGGTGTATGTTTGGGAGGCTGACTGCTTGGAAGGGAGAATTGGTCAAATTTATGTGTATTTTCACCTAAAGTTCACTTCTCATTAACTGCAGTGTGGGGATACTGAGATTCCTCTTGGGTAGAAATCATTTCACTTTGGGATAAATCAAAATTTGAGGGTGTGCGTGGTGTGACATACTTTCTATGACTCTAAGACCCTCTGTATCTCTTGCAATTAATATACTGACAGGACAAATTATCCTACTTTAAAACATAATGGAGAAGGCAAAAGGATTCAAGATAAACTTTTTTTTGAGTCTTTTAATTAAAAAGTCTTCATTGATTGTTATTCCTTGCCTTTCTTGTTATGTGGTTACACAGACATGCAGAGATGTTAGTAGCAGGAGATGCTGTTTAAGTCAGCATTTCACACCCACTTTTCAAGAAACCAAGACCTTTAAAAACAAAGATGCAAATCCAAGATGAGTCTCAGCCTTAAACTCAAGACAGGTAAACAGAAAAAGTCAGCAACATGCCAGGACACTGAACTCTCAGTCCCTCAGCTGTTCTGACAAAATCCACATTATTGTGCAGACAGGGCAGAAAGCCTCAAAACTGATTTAAGAAAATCACAGAAGTGATTGTTTGGATTTATTTGATTTTCCTGAGTCAGCAGGAAAAAGTATGTTTATTCTTGTGTCCATTGTGGGAACCAATTCTGTTTCATACCAAAAAAGCCCACATTCCATTTCAAGGAAATGGTATTGAATTTAGTTTTTAAATTAATTCCTCACCATTCAAAATTCAGTTTTCTGTTTGTCCATGACCAAAGAATATTCACAGGAAACAGGTTTATTTTATTGTACTTCAGTAATGCCATACAGCTTCTGTTCTCTCAGCAAAGTCAGCTGAAATAGAAACAGGTGTTTCAAACCCAGCAAGAAGATATGAATATGAAAACTCTGCTATTAGAAAGCAAAAAGCTCATTTTCTCAGTGTTTAAACTTACTTTCTCGTGGTTGCTATGGTACCATCTCTGCACCTAACTTATGGAGCTTTGAACTATATTAAAAAAAAAAGGCTTTTTGAAAAAAACAGGTCTGAACTAAACTTGAAACCCATGCGAGACCATCCAGTCAAGTTTTTATAGTGGATAAAAACTTGGTATTTAACAATATTTAAATTGTTCAGCCAGAGGAAACAGCGAGCCATTTCCTCAGGACATACTGGACCTTTTTTGTTTTTCCAACCCTTTTTACATACAATATCTTTTACTAAGCTTATACCACCAGCATTAACATTATTTGTTTCAGGAATAAGCAAGTTGCTGCTACTGATAACAGTAGTAACTGTTATACTCCTTAATATACATGAAAAACAGATCAAACTCTCAGTAAAATAATATTTGCATAATAGGAAAAGCCAGCCTACATTCAGATGATGTATCACAAGAGTGCTGGGCAAGTACTCTGGTATTCAGAAAGCAGAAAGCTAATACAGGCAAGTGGTCTAAAGATATTCAAAAGCTTTAATAAGCATATTAGTGAGATAAGAAATAGGGGGAAGAAAGAGACCTAAATACAGAAACCATGAAGTATTATTATGCGGTGCCTAATGGCAAAGAGGTGGACAGGATCACCTCCTCTGACTTATTTCATCTCCAGAGTGATTGTTTCTGTGAAGTGGAAATAAATAAAATTGCATACTGATAGATCCACCTCGCTGCTCTCGAAGCATCTTAAAAGAATCATTCCTCATGGAGGAATATTAGCCTTGCTGAAAATCCTTTCTCTCTTTCCTTCTGCTTTTGGACACCTGTGTGCATACACACATGCCTGCACTTGGGATGGATAATTCCTCTTTATGGCTTTGGAAGTCTCCCGTGTGATTCCTCAGTTTGGCTGTTTATCATGTGGCTGTCACTTCCATGCCTCCATACCGAAGCAATAAGGAAGGGATGCACTTGCTTATAAACATCATAGCTACAGTGACAGTAAAGATGGGAAGGAATTATTGAGTATTTAAAAGGTGCAATGGGCCGAAACCAGAAAAAAAGAAAATTCTTTTTATGCGTTAGGAGAAAAAGGCATTCTTGAGGGAAGGTCACTCTTACAGTGGAACAACTTAGTTAAAGAAAGTTCACCATAACTGTGGAGGTGGTGATGTGAATATCAGATATGGCGTGTGAGGAAATAGAAGGGTATAGAAAAAGAAAGCTGTAGTAAATATATTGTAGAAAATGTTAATGCACTGCTGAGCAGCCGGAGGGGAGAGCCCAGAATTCCTTCCCCATACTTGTGCTGTTTAACATTCTGCTCTTGTGACACCAGCAGCTGTTAATGGCAAGGGGAAGGGAGGCAGAACAAGATGATCTAGGAGGCCCCTTCCAGCTTTAACATCCCTGGGATTCATTTGGCTCCCTCTTGGCACAGGAGCGAACTCACCCTGCTCTGATTTATACATCCAAAGTTTGTATTTTAATACTCTTGCATGGAGGGGAAAGATATTACAGCCTGACAGGAACTTTAAAAAGTTCCTTGCCACGTGAAGAAGTGCATTCTTGCCTTTGTCACCAGGGATTGCTTATTTTCTGCCCACTGGCCACAAGTGCATTAAAGGCTCAGCGATGGTAACACCAGCAATAAATAATTATCCTAAGCTGCAATATATGCTGTGCAAAGACTTTTAGCCATCATAAAGATTACTTTCTCTGCTGTCAGATTTCCGTGCTGTGGAATTACCAGGATTTATATTACTGAAAAGAAAAAGCTGTCTGCTGATAAGATCACATATCAAAAATATGCAAAAATGTTCCCTTTACATTTGGCTAAGGCAGAGACTGCATTCTTCTTCTGCATCCTAATTTGGAGACCCAAAAAGTGGTGCTAATGTAGTGTCTCATCAGCCTTCATCCCCTGTGTTCAACCACCTACTTTTTCCACTCATAAAGTACGAGGAGGGGCTAATTTTGGTCTAGGGCCAGAGTGTGCTTTGAGCTGACATTAGTGTGCAGTTTGGGGTACTTGCTCATCTCTGGAACACCGAAACAGTCAGCTGGGAACACAATCTCTCCTTTCCTCCTATCATGCACGGTGAGCCAAATGCAGAAGAGAGTGGGAGGTGGAAAACAAGCAGCGTGTCCCTCTGCCTTCCCTTGAACAGCTCTGTGGAGCGCACTCGCTTCCCAAGGGTGCATCCCTTCCCAGGATATTAACAGAGACCATTTTCCTGGCAGATAAGTGTACCTGTTCTAACTCAGATCTCAGCAGCATAAACGGAGTGGACAATTTCCTCGCTCTTTTATGTTTAAGACTGCCATATCTGGGAAAAGCAGAGGTTTGGTTACCAGGGGGAGGCACATCATCAGGTGTTCTAAGTGATCATAGCTTCGTTGAGCATACTTTATGAAAAAGAGGGCCAGCCTCCGAGGATTATGATCTCCCTGTGCTTTCCTGGCATTCCCCTAGGGTGGTAAACAGCAATTACTTGCCCAGTGCAGACAGATGCATCCAAGATGTTCAAATTCCAGCAACTGCAAGGCAGCAGGTGGGGATAAATATGGGGGGGTTTTCCTGTTTATTTCTTGATTTCAGTCCTTATTTTTCCCAGAAGAACTTAGTTTTTGTGCTTTGTTTTCCTCAGTGATACACAATATTTGGGAAGCTTTATCTGCAAAAAACAGACCAGACTCTGTTCCACTTTGCAACTTCAATATGCAAATTCTCTTCCCTTTTAAAACTTAGATAGTTAAGAATACACACAATTCAGAATTTGTGAGGTCTTTGCATAGTGACCTTTTTATCTTATCTCTTCATCCTCCCCCCTCTAGGCCTTTAAACTCTCTTCTGTTGAGTCACTTTGTTACAAATTGTTTTTAAGTTTATGCAGGTTTCTCAGATTTCTTCTCAAACATCCCATAGAAAAGCCCAGGCAAATACACCTCAGTCTTAATTTCTTCCATCAACTGACTAAACATTCATACTTGGGATTCCTTTTTAATTTTCCCCTTCTGCCCTATTTTTGACCCCAGGTTGTAGGGCTGCTCTATTTCAGGTGACCTGATTGCTTTCTGAACTCTCAGTCCTCATCTTTCGATGTCCTCATCTTTCCGCTCTTCCAAAACCCTTAATATTGATGAATTCAGACAGGGGATCTCATGACACCCTCTGTATATAATTTACCCTGAGGTTTCTCTGGAAACAAAACTACTACTTGTTTGATCCTCTTGATTCAACCCCCTTCCTGCCTGGAGCAATGTACAGGTAATTAATTAGCAGCGCTCTGCTGCCACAGGGAAGGATGCTGCTGTGCTGAGGAGGCCACATACAAGCTCCTTCTCCCTGGCAGCCAGGCTCCTCTCATTTGGAGATGCTGGTGTTTAAGATTCGAGAAATTTGAGATCTAGTCAGGAGAAATGGTGAAATAATGGAATACAAATGAGGGATGAATAAAGCAGACGCATCGCAAGAGGGAAGTGCAAGCAGAGACACTGTCAGGCTTTTCAGTGAGACACACATTCAGAGGCATGGCAGCTTCAGTAAATTGCTTTTGTAATCTGTAATTTTACAAGGTTTTAAAAGTCTTGTTTTCTGAACTAGTAAAACTTGAAATGGAATATCAACACTCCCATTTCGCTACTTTTCCTATGAATTTGTTTTGAAACCATCAGCTTTTCTCTCCCCGCTGACTATTGTCGGGTACTTCACTAGAGCTATCAACACAAAATCTGCGTGTGACAAAACAGCCCTGCCACCGGCTGAAGCATTACTGGAGTCAGCTGTGTTAGACTCGATGCTGCCACACTCCATTAAGTGGCAGCTGCCACTCCAAGCCCACGGAGAGCGGAGCCCGAGGACTGCCACGCTCCCTCCGCAGAGCAGCACATTTCCCCCTCGGAAATGCCAGCGTGCTCAAGAGCTGCTGTTTGTGTCAGAGAAGGGTCTGAGCTTAGACATGGACTAGATCTAAGTTTTGCAGCTACTTCCTCTCTTAAGAGATTTAAGATCCAAAAGCAAAGGGAGATGGGAATGCAAAGATACGCTGGTTGTTCCCGCCGTCATCCTTCTCCCAGAAATGAGGAGCAGCCTTTCTTTGCAGAGGGACTGAGTGCTCTTGAGACCTTGGTGCTCTTCCCCCCCATCCAGGCTGCTCTTTCCAGGCCTGAGAATCCTGGATCAGATGCCAGCACGTCGGACAGCTGAAGGCAGCCCACTCCTTCAGGCTGTGTGCAGGTCGGGAAACCTGCCAACATGTCCACACCGACAGGATGAGGGAGTTGAAGGGAGCAGATCTGACAGCTCATACGTATGTGTTCCTTAACTATAGTCACTCTAAGTAGGTGTAAATTGCGTACATTTTAAGAACAAGCTCCTTGTTTTCATTGATGTGCCAGTGAATTTCTGGCAGTGTTCTTAAACATGATCATTTTGCATAAAAGACAAAAAGGCCTCCAAGGGAACTCGCACATCAAGTGCAGCCTAGTGTAGTCTTTAGGAATCCACTTGACCTTTAGCATTCCTTTTGTTCTGTGCCACGGTGTGTGTGTCCTGCAATGAACTGAGCTGCATCTAATGCCTGATTTCATCATCTTCTTGTACGTTGTCAGCCCCTTTAATTTTATACCTCTGGGCTGAAGCCCAGCATCTTGTTTGCAAGTTCAGATTCGTATCTGAAATGAACTTATGGCTCTAAAAGATTTTTCTTTCACTGCTTCTCCAAGCTCTTCTTTGTCAGCCTGCAGTTGGCAGTAACATGTATGACAAGGTTTTGATTTTTTATTCTTAGACCCCACTTCATTTATTCCACATTGCATGAAAAAATCCTGGTCCAGGCCCATAAAGTTGAGAAAATCCTTCTGAATCTCTAGGTTTTGTTCCTATATTTCTTTGTAATATCTTTCAGTCAATTAGACCAAAATTGTTGAATAAAGTAAAAATCTTGTCCTCATTATAATGATCTCAGCAAGGAACAGCAAATAAAGAATGAAAAATCTCCAGCACTGTGGGAGCATCCTGCACAACCTGAAGTCCAAGCATCTACCCTTTCATAAATACAGACAGAATGTGAAGTGCTAATGATACCTTGGACACAGAAAACAGATGACAGCAGGAGAATTTCTTGCCTGCATTACTCCAACAGAGCTTTTGAAAATAATTATACTTTCTTATGCGATTTCAATAGATCCTCACGCCTACTGTATTACGACTGCACAATTCCAAGTACGAAATCACTAATTAAAATGAATTCACAGCAAGGTTATTTACTGAAATGAAATAGTTGGGGTGGACACAGAACACTCTTGAGACTAACTTAGCCTTTCACCTATCAATAAAGCACAGTGGAAGGCGAAGAAGAAAAGAAAAGAAAAATAAAGGGTCCTGATTCCAAATTATTCTACTTTAGTTGGAGAGTTGAATTGCGGTTGATTGCCATGCAGGAAAATTATTTCACGACATTTCACTTTTCCACTGGCAAATGGGAGTCCTGTTCATACTGGAAGGCTCAAAAAGGAGGGGGAGTCGATGTGAAAAAGGTAGAAGCAGTGTTGAAAAACTGCTAAGCAGGGAAGCTGCTGCTGGCCCAGATGGGAGAAAGGGCAGTTGGCACTGAGAGCTGCCAGAGGACACATCAGCTGGGTACGTTCCCTGTCTGAGCAAAGCATGAGCTCACCAGTGGGAAACGGAGTAAACAAGGAGGTGCAGGGAGTATCCAATTGTGAGATGAATCTGTCATTGGAGCTGTGGGATGTGATTTCCTGTGCCAGCCCTGGTGAATATGACCCTTGGACTCTTATTGTAGAAACCTGTCACCAAAATGGATGGGAGAGTGTTTTATGTCCTGCGCTCTCCATCGCTGAGTTCTTTTGTGTTTGAACCGACTGTGTCAGTTCATCTTGTGGGATTATGATCGAAGCTATGAGCATTAGTTAAACCAGGCCTTTTGAAGCAACAGTTGCAGAACAGTTACAGCAATTAAATTTAGAATTTTGAATACAAGCATCAGGGCTCTGATTTTCTAAGAACTTGCATACAATCAAAAAGCAGCCTATATTGAGAGGGCCAAATGTTCCACCAAAATGTTCCTGTTGAGTGTTGGTTGCTCATGAATAATCGGAAGCCAAGAAATTAAACATTTTATGCACAAATATGACTGAATACCAAATATTTAACTGCAAGTTGAGTTCCTTGGTGTCTCCTACACACGGAGCCTGGAAATATTACAGAGCCATGCTGTGTTTTCTCAGTGTGTAACTTGTCACTGTACTTAGCACAGCTCACACATGGAGTAAATCAAGGTTGGTTGTTTTGCTAATTTATATGTTCTACAGGCTCTCTGGAACCAGGCTTAGCTTATAATATAACTGGAGGGGGAAAAAAAAGATAGTTGAAAAGATTGGAAAAGCTTTATCTTTGGCATTCCCCACGAAAAGCCTGAAGTTTTAAGACAGTTGTGGTTTTGGCTTCTCAATTTAAAGCATTTTCAAAGGATCCGGTTTTTAAGAAATGGACACACAGCACTTTGGCAAGACCTCTGCAACATGAAAACTGCTGGGACAAAGTCATCCCTGGCTGCAGACAGTCTCAGTTCTTGTGAACTGAGTGTGGATGTATCAGGGCAGTGGGAAAAATGCCAAGTGTCAGTAAGGAGGGTTGTATTTTCATTGCCAGGGTCTCTCCTGTTTGGTTTGGCATTCCTTAGGAAGTTTATTCCTGGACTGGTTAGCTACAATAGTATGCTGTAAGGTCTGTTAATCTGCTCAGCCTATAGGTGTCCTTGCCCTAAAGGGAATTTGCTCATCCATTTTTTTCCAGGAGAAAGTGGGGCTACAGTAAAGCTGCTTCTGTGTAGGAGGACCTGTAGCTTTAATTCCAGCTGAGGACACAGCTGCAGCTCAATCCATGTTATTTTGGCCGCACCAGTATTTTAAAGCAACAAAGAACTAGGTGGAAGGGTTTTCTGACAGCTCTAGCAATTAGGCAAATGCTAATCCAGACTTTCAGTGCTTTTTCAGGCACTTTTTAACACCTTTTACAGCATGCTGTCCTTTGCTCCTGTGCTTTCTGCTGGCAGTGCCTTCCATAATTACTGTCTTTTGCATAGGTCCCTTAAAATGGATAAAAATTACCCTGGTCATATTCATAATCTCTCATACATAATCCACTAAGTATTTACCTTCCATTTCATCTTGTTACAGCTAATGATTTTGTGATGGTCACTGTACAATCGTTTTGGAGGCTGCTAAAGTATTTCAAGTAACAATAATGTTTTTACAGCACCTGTGACTGACTTTGTTGAGCATGAACAAGGAGTCAGTCTTTCTATATTATATATGATTCTTTGCTTTTAGGTATTTTGCCAGGCACTTATATTATAACAAAATGCTGGTTTCCACCTCCAAATTTCATGTGAAACAAAGACTGAGCTGAAATCCCCTGGCTGTCTAAAATATGGCATGTCATACTTTTGGACAGGCTAAGAAAAGACTTGAAATCAAATAGGATCAAAAGGGGTTGTGCTTTCTTCCCTGAAAGGTGGGTAACAGGTCTCTTCATCACATTTTTATATTTCCATTAAGCAAATATGAATAACCACATGATGCAGCACTCTCTCCCCATTAGCAAATTGTCATGCCTGAATATAAATACCTGTGTACCTGAATGAAACTCCAGAGCAAGTGTTCTTCAAGGTAATTGAAAGGCTACCTTTTTTTTTTTAATCAGAATTTCTGAACAGTTGTTGTGTTGTTTGCCCTGATTAATTTACAGTGATTTTTTTTTTCCACTGGAAGTTTTGGTTCTTGACCTTACAGAGGGAAAGTTGTAGTCAGTGTCCTACATCTGTTCAGTGCAACTGTGCTTCTGCCCAGCCACACTGTGCTGTTGTTGAACATCACCTAAAATGACACCTGAAAAGCTGCTCCTGGAGGATTTGTATCTGCACTTAGGGCTGCACACATCCATTTAGCAGGTAAACAGGCATTTCCAGGGATACTTTAATGCCCTATTATTCTGCAAAACCAGATAAAGCAGCACTTTTATGGGTGAAGCTCAGAGGGGTTGCTTAATTATTTTGCTAGATGCTTACATAAAATCTTCTAAACTTCAAGAAATATATCTGATGTTCCATCATGTGACAGTAACATTGGTGCAGTGCTGACAGGAAAGGCTATAGGTGTACATCTGGGAATGTAATTTTCTGTTTATTTACTGGCTCATAGCAAGCTATCTTGTTTTCTCTCCTTTCCTTATTGTCTCTCCTGGTTTTGTTTCTTTTTTTATGGCTAGTAATTTGCTCTCAGGTGCTTGAACACTTTCTCTGTGTCCACCTTTCTACTATTCTTGCTGTGGATATGTTCTTAATTAGTGTTCCTAAATGCAGGTTTATAATTATGCCGTAGTAGGTGGAAAGGACTGAGGGAAAAACATAAAAGGGCATAATTAGATTCAAAGGAAACAAAAGAAAAAAAAGAAACTTCAAATGTTCTCACTTTCCATTAGGTTTTACCATTGATTTCTGCATTAGCTCATTCACAGTGGTCCTGAGTTTAAAGCTAAATTATGTCGCCCATTATAAGCAGGGAGCTTTAGACCTCAGTTCAGCCAAACTACTTAAATGTTTAAAGCTAAGCAAGTGCTTAATTTTGCTGTTGAGCTGGAATTTTAAAAGGCTTGTAGAGTTTCACAAGAACAGAATGAACACCTTAGTTTCAATCCTGTCATGGCTTTGCCTGGCCTGAATCAGATTTTGACAGCATCTTGTCTTACAAAAAAACTAAAAGAAATCGGCAGACAAACTATATATAGCAATATTTTCCTTTTGGAGTTGGCTTGGGAGTTTTTATATAATTGTGCTTAATAATTGTGGCTATTTCAGATAAGTGAGATAACTTTGTTCAAGTTGAAGAACAGATGGCATCTGCAGTGAAACAGAGTAAAAATTAGTCATGACCTCTTGTGAAATGCATAGAATAGGCCTCAGATGGCTGTATATGGTATATATTTGCTTGCTAAATCCCAACTGACAACTGAACCTAACCAGTTACCTGTAGAAAAAGATGAAATCTGATCCCATGGTGTTCTGTAATAAGGGACACAAAGCCAAAGCAAGAGCTACAGCTGAAATCTGAGCTCACAAAACTCAAATGCAAATATACTTGTAAGCCTCCACGTAATTTATTTGTTTTATTCCCTTGCAGAATGATAAAGTAACTTCCCCATTGCTTAGTGCCTCTGAATCTGATTATTTTTGCAAAGGTGCACTTCACTGAAACTGTTTAACTCAGTGCCAAATGAACATGTTATACAGGGGTTAATGCAATTTTGTTGTAATGGTTCCTGTTGCTTGTAGATCCTTCCACACAGTTGTACTCTTCAAGGAAGATACAGGGTATTTTTCAAAGTGATTAGATGAGACTGTTTCAGTGTCACCCTATTTCAGCAGAAACCATGACTATTTGCTAGAAGAAAGTACCCTGCCCAAAACACTGTTTGAATGAGCATCGTGAAGTTTGTGTTCTAGCTGTGATAATGAAAATTAGGAAAATACAGCCTGACAGATCTGCTGAGTAAAATTAGAAACAAGAATAATTCTGAGGCGTATGATTAGCTTAGAGAGAAAAAACCACTTCATTTCTGGGAGCGTGGTTGTTGACTTCAACCTTATCTAGAAGGGAAAGAATGTGGTACCTGGCTGGAGATGAGTCCCCCCCCTCAGTCTCCTCCCTAGCAAGAACGAGGCAGTACTGCAAATTTATGGATGAGGAATTTCCTTGTGAGGCTGCTGTCTAGATTTCTGCAGAAAGGAAGCCCACATATGTTCTGATGCAGACCTGAATGTTGGAATACTTTTCTTCATAGGCACAGGGCTACATCTAAACTCCGCTGGGTTTCTGTTTCTTAGAACTGGCTGTACCCGAGAACGCTGACAGAGGTGTGAGGGGCAGAGATAAAGTAGGAACCAGGGCCTCTTCTGTGGGGTCCTCTGCTCACAAAACCGGTTTATTTTTCCCTTGAATGAGGCAGTAAGCCAGAACAGAGACTGCATGGACATCAGGGAATTTAACCCTCAGCTGGCATGCTAGTCCTAAGCTCTCCAGTCAACACAATGGGAAAATCCCAGAAGACCCTGTTGAAATCCACATATCCATTTCTAAATTTCACAGGACATGGAAAACAGTGCTAAAGGCTGCAGTGCCACTGAGGCATCTTAAACTTGTAAAACAAGGGAAAATAAACACAGCCTAAAGTAATACCAAACAAGCACAGCATGTACCAAATTCTGATTTGGATTATGGAAATCTGCTCTGATGCTACAAAGAAGCAGAAAGAGAGAAGCAAAAGGGGAAAGTGTCTGTGTTTTACTGGCTGTTCTGCCTAAATAGAAACTTCAGCTAATTTTTAATTTGATATTTGGAACAGAAATATTCAGAGCTTTTCACTAAGTAAACCCTACATGAATCCAGGTGGTAGCTGGACTTCAATATGGTTGTGATGAAAGATATAAATTTAGATGTCCAGAGTAGGCTGGAATGTGATGTCTCTCTTAAAGAAACATATTTAATGTGGGTGCTGACAGAAACACTAATACAATTGATGCTGCCAGCTTACCATCCAAAAAAAGGAGAAAAACCACAAGGAACAAGACTCCTGCTTTAACTCAGTTAAGAGAATGAATCTTATTGTTACACAAATACTAAGGCTAAGAGGAGAAAAGCAACAGATGTGTCTTATTTTGTCTGTCTGGGTCTAAAGCTGTTATTTAAACAATATAAGCTTCCACACAGGATATTTGAGAAGGCCGTGTTTGGTTGTTTACTGTCTGGCATAGAAACAGGCATAGTGTAGAAAGTTTCCCTCTGTCTAGCTGCAAGTGTTGAGTTTCATTCACTTTAGAAGCCCAGATAAGCCTTGGCTTAAAAATCATAAACAAGGCATAATAACAGAGTTGGGCTGAGCTGGAAAGAGTTACAATCTAGTATTTTTCATGAAAATTAGTCTATAGCTTTCTCTTACCTGACAGGTTCTGTAATTTATAGATCTGCAGCATTTAAAGTTGTTGACTCAACCTTTCCCATGGCCAGAAAGAAGCCCTCGACTGGCCAGTGTGGACTATTTAAACCAAAAACCTCAATCCTTTTCAGCTTGGAACTTTTTAGAGCAGCACTATCTTTGTTCATTAAGAGATGAGGCAATACAATACAATTCTCTGGTGATTTTCTCTTCAGTCATAGAAATGAATCACAACCACTAAAATTAGATCAGGGCATCGACTTTAAAAGTTGAAGGCAGCCACAAGTGAGAAATAATACATCAAATTCTGCAGCTCATGGGTTCTTTGTAAGAGCAAATTTAAAGACAAAAGAGAATTAGGGCAAAGGAAGATCTAGTGCAAATCTGTGGAACTTTAACTTTTCAGAAAGATTTAGAGCTCGTCTTCCTAGTCATGTACATGCTGACAGTGCTGTGTGCAGGTAATGGAGGGTAGACCTGATTTCAGGTGACAAAAATTGCAGTGTTTAGAGAAGGTCAGATATTTTTTCCCCCTCATAATTTTATTTTTCACTTCTTGACTAGGAAAACAAAACAGATCTTATTGCAAACACCCTGCAATTGCTTGTAGGTCCTGAAGAGTGCTAAAACAACTCCATCTGCCCCGAAATCTTTAACTTATTTTAAATAGCATGCACCAATTTTTAAGCAAGTCTGATCTTCCCTAGCATTTAAAAGGCACATTTGAGGTTTAATTGAAGGAACACAAACGGAGAAATTAGACTGTAGGTTTACATTGCATTAGGTACTGTGTGAACACTCTTGCTCAGTGGTAAATATGAGGTTGTGTATTATTGTTCTGGAGACCCTTATTGCCTGTGGGATTAAAACAAAGGAGGGGCTGATCCAAAAATTTCTTATATGAAAGCAAAATCATAGAGTAGATACAAAACTTCTGTTAAAAACAGAACTTAAACCATCATATTTCCAAAAGTTGTAATTTCTTAATAATGGGAATTTGTGAGAAAAAGGTGAAGAACACTTGCTGTTTATCCATGTAGAGCCCCTTGGGAAGATAATAGAATCACAGACTGGTTTGGGTTGGAAGGGACCATTAAAGTCCAACCCCCCTGCAATGAGCAGGGGCATCTTCAGCTGGATCAGGTTGCTCAGAGCCCTGTCCAACCTGGCCCTGAATGTTTCCAGGGTTAGGGAATCTACCACCTCTTAGGCAGCCTCTCGGTCAGGTGGGACAAGGGAAAATCAGATCTATTTGTTTTATTAATCCATAGATCCCAAATGGATCAACATACAATCTGTAGCTATCTTACTGGGAACTTTTGTCTGTGATTTGGCTCATTTATACATTCCAAAAAAAACCATTGGGCTTGTTGATATTCTGCAGACATTTATTTTCAGGAACACCTCAGATGTAGTTTATGTCCCTGAATGATTATCCGTGAGAAGTGTACGGACATGGGACAAGTCTGAACAAAGTACAGTATTTGTTGTCTTTGGAATCCAAGTAGGGGAGTTATTTGCTGGATAAATCTGTGAGGTCATGCAACGCTCAAAATAAACTCTCCCTACAGGATTAAATATAAATTTTAATTGTTATGTGGCTGATATAATATCCTAATCAACATCTTATCCTGGGTTTATAGAGACGTTGTTATAAACATGCGGCTTTAACCTTCATTGATTTCAAGGACTCTGTCATTATCCATTTTCCAGGGTGAGGTCTCTAATTACTGAGCATTCTGGTGCTTAATTTCTTGTGATAAGGCTGAAACTAATAGATAAACGGTCTTGCATCATTCTGAGGACAAAATCATTTGTAGACAAAATGTATTTGAAAGAAAGATCTACAGATCATACCTAGAAACATACAATTCACATAGCAAAATACCATTTAAGCAGGGCTTGCCTATTGTTAGGCCCCCAGGAAGTGTCTTCTGAGTTTTTAGCACTGTGCTAAAACAGCTCCACCAAAGATGACCATTTCATTTCTTAGCCAAAAATCTAAGCACAAAGCTCATTGCACTAATGGGAAGTCTGCTTTATATTGAGGTGTTTTCTTTGGCTATTTGCTTTCAAAAAGGCAAGTGGGTTATAATTTCAAGTAGCTGTTTCTTTCTCTGTAAGAGTGCTGTAGCAGCTAATGTAAGCTGCTCACATGTCACACAATGAATACTTGTTTTTTTTGCAACTGATGTGAAACTTGTTTAATACCCTTTTTATCGCAATAGTCTGCTAGGGTGTTTTAAGTACATGCTAAGCACTTTACCTACCCTGAAAAGATTAGGCAAGACAGGGGCAAGAACTTTGAAATAAGCCTTCATCTTATTGAAAACACGTGCAAACTGTTATTTTTTCCATAACCGTGGAGATCTTCCAAACATTTATTTATTCCAAGTTCCATTTTGGAACACATGCATAGCCAAGAAAGAACTCTGTCAGAACAGGGCTTGTGTAAGCCCAGTTCTGTGTAATTCCCATCCATCAGTGCCATGGCACTGGCAGCCAAGTGTCCTGGACTCAGCTCATGCACTGCTTGTTACTCCTGAGTACAGATTTCCATCAGTGAAAAGTAAAGCCAGATGAACAACAATCAAGGCTTTTTTTGTGGCTGTTATAAAACTCTCTTTTTTTCTTTACCCTCTGCCCATGAGCAGCTATGTTTGAAACAGCTGGTCAGCCTCGGCTTAGGGAGCCTTGGGGGTTATTTATGTCATTGCTTTTCATTTTAACCATTCAGCAGTAGGACTAAATTGCAAAACTGGGGATGCCAAATTAAAAGTAAGTTCCTGTTCTGGCTTGCTATTTCTGCAGGTGTCAGCCTTTACAAAGCTGCACTTACACCTGACCCACTCCTTAAGTACCTTGTAATCAAGAGTGTGTCGTTGATCTGTCCCACCTCAGCACAGACCGTGTGACATTGTAGAATGCAGAATCTCTAGTGCCAGGGCTTAACAGGGCTCAAAAGGACATTTATTTCACATAAGAAAAGATGAAACAAATTATTTTGACCTATGTATTATGTGCTCAGTTGTGTGTGAAGTTAACGTAAAAATAGCACAGTCTTGCAGGAAAATGCTCTGACAATGCAAGAGGCTGAGTAATCTCTTTGTGTAGGAGAAACACCTCCTGAAAGGGATTCTGGTGTTGTAAGTCGGGCTTTGTCTGTGTATTCATCTGAGGTCTTAACTATATCTTTGTGAAGATGGTTTCATAGTATCTTGCAATGGAATTGTGTGGGTAACTTGGAACTAGTGGAAATCCATCAAGGAGCCTCTCCTAGTATGTATAAAATAATCTCTAATTCCAGAAACAGCAGTTTGGTGTTTAGGAACTCCTGGAAGATATGCCAGCATTCTACCTGCTGATAAAGTTACATCAGCTGGGAAAAGTCCGTAGATGTTGCATATTATAGATATCAGTGAACTAGATGGATCAAAACCACTTTGAATTCCTTTAGTAAGGACTATAATCCATCCTTTCTGAAAAGTCCTCTGATACCAATATTTTTATCCTTTTCCTCTTGTTACTGCATCACAGAAAGAGGGAACAGAAAATAAAGGCCCTCTTCTTAAATGCCGCAAAGAGTTGTGGTTCTGTTCCTTCCCAGCTATCAACTATTTCCTGGATTTTCTATTAATGGTGTAGGACACAGAGTTTTTGATCAAGATCAGATGTTTTGCTTCAGAGAGAAAGAGAGGGGGCTGTTATTTCCTGACAGCTAGCAGAGTTACTGCTGTAGCTTGAGGGGGTGAGACACAGATTCATTCCGGTGTCTGTCCCATGACATTTCAGGTGTCTATATAGGGTCCTGCTGTTTCTTACAGAAAAAAAACCCACCATGGAACTGGAAGTGTTGAGACTCCTAAATGCTCAAAAATAACTTGTCTAGTAAGTTATGTAATGCTAAGTGTGTTGATAATAGCCCCCCACTGATGTCTAACCTGTGCTGACAAAGAACAGGAGGGCTAGGAATGGCTGGTTTTGTGAGCTGTTCCTGTAGCTCAGATGTTGACTGAATGGGTTCACAAAGGTGATCCCTGCTGGGCCTGGTACGGGTGTGTGTAAAGTCAGCACCTAGACTGTACTCTTTGCATGGATACAATTACTGTAAGAGAAATGTAGAGCCCTTGCAGCAGCCGGAGCAAGAGCCTCCCCTACGCTGGGGCCATGCTCAGTGCGGGAGAACGGGGCGTGTGTGTGCGTCAGCAGAATCTGGAGCATGACTTGGATTTGCTATTAATCATTCATCTTTGCATGGAATCTTAACAAGGCCTTAGGCTCCACAGTGCCTCGTGTTTGGGCAGCCAACCCCTGCATTAGCATTCAGAGCCCATGCAGGTTGTCTGGGCTTTCTAGACAGCGCAAGGTTACGGCGGAGCTGTGCCCGGGCTGTGTCTCAGCGAGATGTGAGCGTGAGCCAAGTGCTGCAGTGACGTGGTGTTTGGCTGACTTCTGGAGTTGTTCAACACAGCCAAGACACCAAAGAAGTCTCCTGAAGTCAGACTGGCCAGTGCCCAGGTACTGGGAGCTATCTGAAGTCCAGGAGATGGTGAGTTCTGTCATGCACAAGATACTCCTCAAGAGGTGTCCCCTTCCACTGGTGAGCCTGGAGGCCATCTCCAGAGGGCTGAGATGATTTCGCTCAAGTCTTTGTAAAGCACAGCTGCCAAAGGAAGAGGACACACAGAACCCTTCCTCTCCTACTCTCCTCTTTATAGTATCTCAGTAAGTAAATCACTCAGGCACAGAAAACGCAGAATTGTTTTAATTTTCTGCTTTAGGTTTTTAAAACCTTCACTGTTCCCCCCTGCTCTAGGGGCTAGCATCAGTTTTGGAAGAATGACCAAATACCTCCCCCCCAACAAGTTTTACTTCAAAATTATTATCCAAATAACTGGGCCAGAGGGACACTACAGCAAAGAAGTGTTTAGTGTTTCTGGCAGGATTATTGATGGATCCCACAGTAGTTGGATGAGAGCTCTTTTTATTGACTCTGTGTTGTAATGAGGAGCCATAGATTCAGCAGCACATCTATCCTTCTAAATTAAAAGATGCATTACTTCTGAAAATGTGTTATTCTCTGTCTCCATACATATAGAAAGCAAATCCTGTATCTGCATTCAGATATGGTTGAAGCGATTCCTGTGTACAATATTTCCAGGATGCACATATCAGTGCACAAGCATGTGCAGTCAGATAGTAAAGTACTTGGGGATGTTTTGAAAGAAGAGCCACATAACTAATTGGTAGTAAACACTTTGTCTCCTAATGTCCTTTGTTGGATGCTCAGATTTAAGCCATGCCTTTCATTTTCCGCTGTGATTAAAACTAGGTGGCTGTTTAACTGCAAAAAGGCACAGTGCTAATGCTCAGCACTGTTTATCAAAACATGCATATGCATTTAATTCCTGTAAAGTGCAAGCCAGACTCTGATCAGAGCTCAAATCTTGAATGTGGACGCTGATTTTGATTAGTGGCACTTACACACTGAGGCACAGACATTTCATACTACACGATCTACATTTTAACTCCATTTGGCATAAAGGTAAAATCATTTTTCCTTGCATAAAAAACTGTAAATCAGATAAGAATTGATTATATTTGTTGGTTTAATGAAGTAAGATAGTGGATTTCTGACTAATGCATTGGAAAGTATTTATATAATAGAGAGTTTTGCCATCATAAATCACTTTGTGGTGAATGCAACAATTTTTTATTGGAGGTCACCAGAGTTAGCAGCAAAATCAATTCAAATCAAATCACAGAGCTGCTGTATACATCAGAGAACTGCAAAGGAATTAATACACTTACGTATTTGCTCACTGTGCATGCCTAAATTAAATATTAACAGTTTGCATGAAGATGAAGATGTCTTGCATTACAACCAGTTAATATGCTTTTAGGCCAGGCAGCCCAAGGTACCTGTTCAACAGAGATTGGTGGAGTTTACATTTAAAAAAGTAAACTACATCCTGCTGGCTAAAGAACATATTGATGGTGTTTTTCCACTATAAGGACCAGGATCCAGTTTTGAAAGTGTGATGAATTGCTCTCACGGTTAAATTACTTCTTTGGGCAAGAAAAGCTCATCTCTGAACTTTTAAACATTTTTTTATGTTGTCTCTGTTAATTCCCACAGAGCAAAATTGTTGCAGTGGGTGTTGTTGAAGCCATTTCTGCTTCTTCTACAGCTCGAGTTCGGAGTCTACCTCATAATTTTGGTTAATGAGCAAATTCTAAATTACAAGGGTTTTCCTTCTTTAGTTTTGATGGAACCTGGCACAAGGATAAATTGCATGGAGACATAGAATGATGGCTTTTAAACTTCCTTTTTTCAATAAAAACAGGAGCAATTCTCTGAAACAGAAAACTCTTATGTAGTTGTGAGGCAAAACCTAAAAAATCTGTGTCTTTTAATATTGTCTTTTTTTTTCATTTGGGAAAAATAAATGGACATTTAGTACTCAATCCATCCCAGGAAAAGGATCATCATGTATATTTACCAGACCTACAACTTGGCATACTTCTGCTGCTGAAGATAAGCCAGGGGCTTCCAGTACATATATTGTCAGACTTGAACTGCCAGTTCATATATCAGCAATATTTTGGACCTTCTAAACTATAGCCCTGTTCAACAGAAAGGCCTCTGAGCAGGGATCTTTCTGGAGTGCTCTGTTCAAAGAAGAAGCTGTAAGCTAAATGACAGGAATAATTATAACGTCAGATAGATTAACAGTCAGTTCCTGGCCATAGAACTATATATAGGGTGTATTTAAAGAGTGTGATGGAAATTTAAAAGCACAAACTCCAGCCAAATGGACTAAGTTTAAGCCTTTTCCTGGGTTCTGCAATTACAGAAATGTGATTAAACAACAGAGTGGTCACTAGGGGAATTAAATAAGGCGAGAACTCAGTCCACTTTTTTCTTACTCTTATGAGTTAAGCTTTAAGTCATGCACAAGGGACACTGAGAACCAAGTCTGCTCTTTATTTACACCTGTGGAGCTTCGTTTGGCCCTAAGCCTGAAATGCCATGAACAAAACAGAACCCCTTTTCCCTGGGCCGTGGCCCCTTGAGCACAGCAACGCAGTAAAACGGGAAGAAGCTACATAAAATTAGATGAAGAAAATCTTAAACCCATTCCTGAGACCTATAGACTTGCATGAATTAAACAAAATGACTTGGAAGTGTGCTAGATCTTTCCTTATATTTCACATCCCCGGAGATACAGGCTGCCATTTAGACAGACCATAAATAATCTGAGTCAAAATAGATCAGGCTAATCTGTAGCATTTCCAAGTTTCTGAGGTACCTGGTAAAAATGTAAATGAGCTTTTCCTTTCAGAAGCTAAAACTTGGTTATATAATTACATATCATGAATTATAAATGCATATATTTTAGATAGTTTTTGTATATACATAGATTATAGAGTTATTTGTTGTAAAATGTATATTATAAGTTACATAGAGGCACACAAATAATGTTTCTACACCAACGTATGATTAAGGTATGATTAAGAAACAAATCCACATTTAACAGTTACAATGAGTGTTTCCTTCCAACCCTTGTTAACCCCTATTTTGCTTTGCTTGCAAATTGTGATGTTCCAAAGGCTGAGAGAAGGCTGTGCTTAGAAACATGCTGTTAAAATTCCTATAGGACAGGAATAAGCCAGGGGCCTACTGGGAGCTGACTAATGGAGTGTTCCCTTGTACGAACACCCAGTGTGGTGCAGGCTGAAATCTGAGTGTTGTACATCATACCGACAAAAAGCTGATTCTTAATGCTAGAATTAACTTGACTTCTGTGAAACATTCATGACTTGCAATCTCCTTTACTGTGTTTTGCTGGAAAAGCCATGCCTGATGTCTTCTGCTGTAACGCATTTAAGTTTAATGTGACTGAACTGGATTCTGCAAAGTGGGTAGGCACTATTTCCTGTGCTAAATTTACCTCTGACAGGGAGGTTACTCAGACTCAACCAATATAACTCATCACATGATGCATTATTCACAGTAATGGATTTATTCTTAATCCCATCAGCTTTATCACCAAAGAAATGGCATTGGGCCTTTTGAGGAAAGCTCATCTTCAAGATGTTCATAAAAACTATGCCAGTAATTACCATGAAAAGCATCAGCTGAAGGCTTGGTAAACGTTTCCTTCAAAACTGGGGCTAATTTTTCTCACCTTCACATGGAACTCTTCTCTCAGGTTTATATTGGCCTATTTAATCCTGTTTAGCCTTTCCATTACAGATTTTCAAGATGGAACTTTTGGAAACAGGTAATAATTTTGCTTTTCCTTAATGTGCAGAGCATTGCAAAACACGGAGTACAAAACATGCTGAGTTTAGCACTGGTGCAAAACTCTATTAAATCCCCCCAACTTTCTCTGTTAGAGCTATGAGACCTTTCGCTGCATAAAGACTTTTCATTTTTTTGAGTGGATTATCAATTCTTTTGCAATCAGTTGCCACTTACCAGCCTTTAATTAGGGATTACTGATGTTTCTGGGTTATATGGGTAAGGTTTCAGGTAGTAAGATTGAAAATATTGTTATTACTAATGACATTATGACACAACAGTCTAGGAAATAGGATTTTAAATATATAGCTGAGGTCTCATAAAGGTGAAGCTGTGAAAGCCAGGTCATTTTGGGGTTTGCCAAAATGCATCCTGCTTTCCAGTTCTGCTCTGGTCGGTGCCTTTGCACAAGCCCACAGTGATGTTTGTGGTGTCTGAGGTGTAGATGAATGAGAAAGTCAAGTACCCACATACGTACCATACTCTGGGAACTTCCAGACCAGAGGTTGGAATGGCCAGCCAAGGCAATACAGAAATGCCTGGTCTTCAGAGGCTGGGTGTTGGCAAGGAGCTATGAGACAGTTTTAGGAGTAGTATTTGCCTACAAAAAAAAAAAAAATTAAAAATTCAACGAGAGATGGAAAATAATGGTTTTAAAACAAAAGTTCAGACAGAGGTGCCAGTGGAAGAGAAATCAGTTCAGAGATGTCAGTGGAAAAGTTGGATGAACTGATAGATTTTTTTTTTTTTTAATCTATTTTGTCCCATTGGAGGAGGAGGTGTACTTTATATATAATCTTGATAAAACGAGCAAATCCGAATGTTTCATAAAGGTATTAGGGAATTATGAAAATCTGGGTGAGGCACCGGCACAGCTTTTTGCCCAGAGAAGCTGTGGCTGCCTCATCCCTGGAAATGTTCGAGGCCAGGTTGGACAGGGCTTGGAGCAACCAGGTGTGAGCTTTAAGGTCCCTTCCAACCCGAACTGTCCTGTGATTCTATGACTCCAAGGACCACAGTATACATAAACTCTGCTGGCTGCCGCTTTTCAGCGTGTTTAAGAGCTGGAGGCAGCCGAGCCGGGGCTGTGCAGCTCCGCATCGGGTACAGCCTGCACAGGTGCGCTCTGTGCACGGCCCGCAGCCGCGTCCATCTCCTGTCACCGCTCTTGCCTCTCCTCTGTAATCGCTCTCCTTTACACTGCGTCTCTCACTGATTTGCCAGCCTGTAACTTCCTTCCTGAGGGGAGCGGGACCCGGACCGGGATCGGGACTGGGGCGGGCTCGGCTGAGGGGGGGGGGTTGGAGGAGGCCTGGACGGGGGGCGCGTGTAAGTTGCCATCCCGTGTTTTTTAGGAACATCCAACGCAAGAGGTGGGAAAACAGGCGGCTCGGGGCAATCAACTGTTCGAATACCCCCAACTATAGCTTCACCTGATTTTAGCGAACCCTTTCGGTCGGGTCGGGTCAGCTCAGGTGTTACTCGGGTGGCGCGAGCGCGGCTGAGGGGGGGAGCGCGCGCCGGGGGGTGCCTGAGTTCTTATTCCGTACTTTTAGGAGCCTCCAAAGTAGGAGGAGGTGATAAACGGGCGGTTCGGAGCAATCAGCTGTTAAAATCCCCCCCAGCCGGCTTCCCCCGGTTATAAGGAACTCTGCGCGTCCTTTCCGCCAGGTTGTGCCCCGGGGTGGCGCGGCTGAGGGCGAGGGAGCGCGGCGGGACCGGGAGCTGAGGCGAAGCCCCCTCGGTGCCGGCACCGTCGAGGGACAAAGGCGGGTCCCCTAGACCAGGGAAGGAGAACTGATGGGTGGAGAGACGCGGATGGACGGGATCATTTGTGATGTCCAAGGTAGGTGTGTTTGATTAGCCCCGTGGGTGAGTTTGGCCAGTGTCCAGGTGAGGAGGGTCGCCGCGGGGTTGTGGTGATGGCTCAGTGCCGTGGGCTGTGGGGCCTCTCCGATGGGCTCTGATGGTTACAGCTCTGTGGTAGCGCAGTGCAGGGGCTCTCAGAGCTGCCAGGGGGCTGGGGCCAGCACCTCGGGGACTCCTGTGCTGGTGTGGTGTCACCTTCCCTGGGGGCTACAGCGGTTTTTGTGAATTGGTGCTGAAGCACGTGGCTGCGTCAGGAATGTGGTGTATAAGGTATGAAATCTATCAAGAAGATGACATTAATTCACATGTTTGAACAGCCTGGTTGGTTCTCCCTCCAGTTCCCAGTTAACACAGACTTCTGGTGTTAACTTCCAGTCATGGGGCAGCCTGACATCTCTTTTGCAAAACACCTGTGGTCCCCGAAGTGCATGTGTTATATGTCACTATAAATGTTAAATACATTTGAAGGCAGTGACTGAAAGGATTTTTTTACGTCTTGATTTATTTGAAGTCTGCAGTACTATGTAACATTCTGGTATACTTGCCCAAGTTTGGTTTGGCATTTTCAGCTTCCATACTGAAATTCTTGGGCTGCTGTGAGGGCAAGAGATGAAGTGCTTTCATGTCCCAGCCAGGTGTTTCAGGTGAAGCTAAAATAAAAGCAGCACCATATATTCACACAGGCTGTCCTTCCCTTCACAGGACTCTGAGCTACTTCAAGAATTACCTTATCCTGGTTTCTTTAGGAGTGTTATCTTGGTTTCTATCAGGTAAACTTGCACAGTTGTATTGACATCTTTTCTTAGAGAGCCTTTGGTACCTAAGTTAACAAACAAAATATTCTTGAGAAAGGATAAAGGCTTGCTATGTTAAACAAATATTGACATTTTAGCTACATTGTTTTGAAGTTTTTATCACTCTTTTAGATAATTCTGAAGCAGCTTTGGGCTCTCTAAATAATTCTGCATCTGATTCCCAAGTTACTCAGTATAAAATGCATGTTTGTTTTTTTAGTATAAACTCACCAAATTGCATCTGTCTCAACTGAGTTACATCATATCTACTTTTTGCCTGTCCGTTCCTCTTAGGTACATAACTATCTTTAATTTAGGCAAATATTTGTCAGTTATTTGGGAGGGTCTGTGTTTTCTGCTTAAAAATACTTTTTTTGTGTGTTGCCTCAAGTGAAAGTGGTAAGAATTAGGTCAAATGCTGAAATTACACACAATGAGGAAAAAAGGAAATGAAAGATACGAGTATAGACAAAATGAGACTTTGGTATTGGTAGCAAGGAAGACATAATATTTTGTTTGATGGTTGTGAAAATATTTATCTTTCTAATACAAGTTGTTGATACAAAAGGTAAAGTACAAGGCAACTGCAGCAGGCTGAGTCACTGAAGTGTGTGAGGTGTGGGAAAGGAATAGATGCAGAAATTTACAGTCAACTTTTAACGCCTTTAGTACAAGAAACTTTCTTTTATGTCAACGAACCTCTGTCATGGGGCCTTGAAATGTTTGGACCTCGGGTTTTGTAAAGCCATTTCATATCCTGTAAAGGCCTACTGTCTGCTTTGTAAATACATATCAGGGAGTTCTCAAGTCAGACTTGTAAATCAGTTCAAAAGATGTTGGGGAGGACCCTTTAGGATTTGGGCTGCTTGGGCTCACAGTCTCCCAAATCTAGCAGGTCTCACTGAAAGCAGCTTTGCTTTCCCATGGTCAGATCCTGTTGCAAATCCCTCTCTGTGTTCAGTCTCAGATCTAGGCGCAGTGGGGACGAGGCCTTAGGTTTGATACTGCAAAATGAATCTTTATCTAAAGAAAACAGACTTCTCCCTTTTGGATACAGTTCTGAGAGCCGGAATATAAAGTGTTGGCTGAACCGAACCAATTATGGGTGGTCATAAAATGCTCCAAATCCCTGCCTGGGAAAGCTGCTGGAAGAAAATTCTGTTTCTTCCCGACCCCCTCCCTTCTTCTGGTGAGAGGAGATGGCCCAAGCAGACAGCACCAGGCTGTTTTTCCCTGGAAGGGTAATACTCCACTGATGGGAGCTGAGAGCTCTTTGACGACATTCCCTAAACAATGCCCATAACAGAGAAAGGCATGTCCTGTAATTTTGAGTGTTTTCCATCTTAAGCAAGGCTGAACCTAAAGACTTTCCTTAATTGCCAAAATGACACTTGTTTCTATTGTGCAGGGACATACACTTCAGGAACTCGTGCATTTGTGTTTGTCAATGGTCAAATATGAAAAATAAATGCACATAATGTCTGTCATGAGAGTTCTCTCCTGAGACATGCAGTCTAAAAGCTACAGTGACTGAAAATTTAATGTCCATTATAGTGTAGCAGACTCGCTTTCAACTTAACTAGGTGTAGCACTTTATGAAAAGTTTAAAGGAGAACAGTTTTCTTCATGACTTTTCTGCAAATGTGTATGGGCTACTTTGCAGTTCTGTTGGTGGTCCCCCACAGAGAAGCTGTGGCTGCCCCATCCCTGAAAGTGTTCAAGGCCAGGCTGGATGGAGCTTTGAGCAACCTGGTCTAGTGGAAGTCATCCCTGCCTATGGCAGGGGAGTTGGAACTTGATGGTCTTTAAGGTCCCTGCCAACCCAAACCATTCTGTGATTCTCTCTGACGAGTGTACGCCACAGAAGAGAAATCTAGCACTTTTTTTTTTGGTTGAATATTAAATGCCAGTTGTTTTTCCCCTTATGTCAATGGGGATTCTTCAGGCACTCTTCCCCTTATGTCAATGAGATTCTTCAGGCACTCTTCACTCAGTTGCTCTGAGAAACCTTAATGAAAATCAGAAATCTTTCTCACAATGCATGTGTGGACTGCAGAAAAGCCTTCTTTTACAAGGCCAGTGTCTGCTTCAGGCAGTAGGTCTGGAAGAACCAGAAGTGTTGACTGATTTCTGACCTAAATCTCAACTTCTTTACCTTCAGGCACCCTGAAGTTCCTCTGATCTTCCAAAAATGGGAGGAGAGACACTGAGGCTGTATTTCAAGTCACCATATTCCTACTGAAGAACTAACAGGTGTGTGACTTTTCCTGCACTTGCATACTGTGTGGTGGGGTGAAATGAGTGGAGATGTGAGGGCAGGGAAAGTCATGGGAGAGAAGAGAATTGAGAAGCAGAGAGCTGTAAACACCCACTGCTTTGCAGCATTACGCAGGCTGCACCCACAGTTGAATTTTTTCAGGACTGATCAACACAGATGTTGAACTGTAGGTGAACTGCACTGTTGACCTCTTTGAAACAC
The DNA here is from genome assembly GCF_001604755.1 of Lepidothrix coronata. Classification (NCBI taxonomy): domain Eukaryota; kingdom Metazoa; phylum Chordata; class Aves; order Passeriformes; family Pipridae; genus Lepidothrix; species Lepidothrix coronata. The sequence continues at coordinate 939,078 of NW_016690296.1, forward strand.
TGACCCAGATATGTAGCTGGGAAGTATCAAATAATATGTTACCTGTGTAACTTAAATGCAGCTCTGCCTGATTATGCTCGTCACACACAATTTGTTACTCTAAGACTCTCCTCTTTTCCCTGGGTGAAAGAATTCCAAATGCTGTTGATTAATCTTAAATTGTACGTCCAATGCACGTGAATATTTTAAAAAAGCTTGGTACTCTGATTAGAGTCAGTAGGCTTAAAACTTTTAATCAAACAAAGACAATCACTTGGCTTTTTTGAATATAGGTGAATTCTCATAGACATAAAAACTAATTTAATGCGTAGCTGGGTGACCTTTAGCACACACCATCAAACTCCAGTGCCCTGAGCATGTGTATGGAAATCTCATGAGAGCTGAGTGAAAAACAGCTGTGTTTCAGTAAGGATGAAACAAAGTCTACTAGGGTGGGGAGAAAGGGAAAGAAGGTGAAGAGAAAAATATAATGTTTCTTGAAAATGACAGGCTGTTCCAGCAGGAACTTCCAGCTGAAATACTGGCTCGAGGCGCTTGTCGAGCACGGACTATTACACTCCAACCAGTTTAGCTTTTGCAAAACTATCATCAACAGCAAGCAGTGAGAAGTGTCAGTTAGTGTTAGCCACAGGGAGCAGTGAGTGCTCCAGCTAAAACACTTGCTCTTCCATCCTTGAGCACAGCGATGGCACACCAAACATTGCCCTGAGAGGTAAACTGCTCCCTTCAGGGGCCGGGGCAGAGGTGGAAACAGGCAAACGACTTGGCAAGTCCCAAAGTCTGGGGTCATTAAATAAAAACATTCTTTTTTTTTTTATTGCCTGCTTTGCTCTCTTGCCTGCAAGGTTTGTTCTGGTTTTGCTGTTGATGTCCACAGTTACACATCAGCGTAGCGTTTAGAATGAGATTAGATGAGGAACATTGGATTAACCTTATCCCTTGTGCAAGGCTGAGAAGCTACTGTTGGTTCAGTGTGTAGTGTCTGGTTGATGACATATATTCAAATTTATGTGTATATCATGTTTTTCTATATAATTTCTAGAAGAACAGATAAGCTGTGATTCTGTATTTCCTTTATAGAGACTTGTTTTTCCTAACTATAAAATAAAGTTAAAGCAGTGTGAATCCTGTAAGGTTTTTTTCATGGTCAGGTTCTGAAAGGTGAGTTTTGCTTGTTGAAGACTATCAATTTTCTCAATAATCTGAAAAGCATTTCAATGTTTTTGTGCTTGGCTTAGCAGAAAAAAAAAATTGAGCATCACATCAGCTTTGAGCACATTCTAACCTTCAGAATTTTTAACAAAGGATTCTTCAGGGCAAACAAAATTCTCTACAATTATACAAAAGCTTCCCCAGGGGTCTCCCATGATTTCAGTGCTTCTCTTGCGGCATTTGGAAAGTGTGAAGACAATCTGGTTCCATGGATAGAAAAAATGAGGAAAACGTGAGAAAAGGGCACCTAGACAACTTGGAATAATTAAGCCAAATCTGGGATGCTAGAGGGAAAACCAAACAAAATAAATGAAGAAAAACATACCCCCCCCATCAAATCCCAAAAATACAACACACCAACCAAAAAAACGAACAGCAAAACACCCTAAACTCTCCCTCCAAAGCAAATTTAAATGCTTGAACAAGATTAGAGATCAGCATACGAGCAGATAGTTTAGATAGATGGTATGTGAAGGGACTGAAGAATGAACAAGAATGAAAAAGAAAATGTTTTAAACTTGAAGGAGAAGCATTTTTTTTTTTTTTTTTTCAGAAACCTGAGCATGTTTCTCCACTAGTGCAAAACTAGCAAATATCTGCAGGCAGAACACTTATTCTTATGGCAAATATGCATGCAGTACTCTTTGATACAGTGAAATTGGAGTACATAGAGTATTAAAATGTTTAACACCATAATTTCCATGGATTTATATAGCATTTAGTCTTTTATAAAATGACAAAGTAATAAAACCATTTCTGACAAGAGTTCTTAATAGACAGTGGTAACTTGGTGATATGATTGGAAGGGTCCAATCCTGCTTATTCTGGGGGCAAAATGTCTGTTTTACTTGGAGGGAATAGGATTACATTTCTATAGAGGAAGGAGTAGCTTATACATACTAAAGAAATCTGCAGTACAGCATAACTATGAAAGAAAATAGTTCATAGAACATCAAATTAAAGTTACTCTTCAATTTTTATTTGTTCCTAAGTAAAGTCAGTTTTCGGCATCAAGATATTCACTTCCCTCTGCTCTTAATAAACTGTTAACTTGTTGCAAGGCTTGCAAGCTATAAAAACCTTGTTTGCCTTGGAAATTCCTTGCAGTGAAAATTTTCATCCTGGCTTAAGGTCTAATGTTATCAGGTGAAGAACAGCCTCCAATTTTATTTAAAGGTAAGAGTGTGCCTACTATGACACAGAGGTGCCTTCAAGTTAAACCCCATAATGCTTGCTATCTCACTGCTGTTAATGCTGAAGAAAAACTGAAGATTGAAAGGGACCTGTAAATACACTTGAAAGCACTGGACTGTTTGTGTGTGTATATATATGTATATAAATAAGGGGTTTTACTTGGAGTGTGCTGTGTTGTGGTACCTGACTGCAGTAGAATGTAAAGGTCACAAAGGGATGAATGAGGAGTTCAAGGGTTTATGTGGGGAGGGCTTTATTCTGCAGTAGTTTGAGAGATCTTGGTTTTTAATTGGAGAGAAGGTTTGCTCTTCACTGAACAGGAAGGCTTTACCTGTAGTGCTGCTCAGCCACTTCCTTACCCTCTCTCCAATGTGTTCTCCCCTTCTGTAAGTTCTTTCTAACAGTTGTTCCTCTGTTGTCTCCTCCAGCCTCGTATCAGGGACACTTTCCTTCTTTCCTTACACCCATTCTCTGCATTTTCACGCTTTTTTCCCCCGATTTATTAATTTACCTCATTCACTGAGATGATCAGGAAAGCAGAAGAAGGATTACTGTACTGTGCAACTTCCCTGTGCACTAGAAAATCAGCTGCCCTGAGTGCAGGGGATGGAAAGGGGCTGTTCCAGCAGTAGCTCTGCTGTGGTACACGTGCAAGAGGCAGAGCATGAAGATTTATGGAGGTGGAGTTCAGGTGAAGAAAAAAGTAGTTTAATGCTGTGCCCTATAGGAAAGGATCTTCCCTGAGTCACTGCTCAGTTGTGCAGGCAGCAACTTAGATGTTGTAGACTCAGGCTTCTGGTTTTTATAGGAAAGGACTGAGAAATTATTTTGGAGCCAGCCTGGTCTTTCCATGCCCAGCTCAGAAAAGGGTTCAGCAGCCAGAATGGCCATGGTTGTGATGTACAGTGTAATTGGGTTCCAGAGCACTCATAACCTTGGAGCTCTATGACAAAGCTGAAGGAGCTGCTGTAATAAAAGTGACATTCAAGGTCAATATTTTTTCCTTTGTTTCATTTAAAAGAAAGAGGTGTGAGCTGTTTCTTCCCTCAAGTTATACTGGTGGAAAAGCATTGCTGCTTTAAAGATAAAGTTCATCACACTTGATATCCATGGATATTTTGCTACAGAATCATTTTCCTTTATAATGAGAGAAAGTTATTTAGCCATTATCAGTAAATAGTGCATCTTAGAAAACTTGATGCTTTTCCTGACATTTTAATCTCTTTTTATATCCCAGAAAGCAAATAACATCATGATTTTTCTCAAAGTATTAGTGAGATTTATTTTAAAGCCCCACAACCAAGCCATGTAAACAGGTGTTAAGTCCTTTAGCGATGGCTCAACTGTTACAGAGCTCTAAAGTAATGTTAATTTTTTTTTCTGTCAAAGTACTTTTAATCTTACACTAGGATTATGTGAGTTTCTGTGCCTCACATAGGATTATATTTTTAACTGTCAAAAAGTTTTTTCGGAAATTATTTGCACTTTTTGTAGTCAGAGTCCATAGGCAACTATCTCCATAACAACTGGGTGATGCAGGACACATCTTTAACTGAAGATTCTGAAGTGTGCTCGTTGCAGATGTGCTCTGCTGGAGAGAGTCTCTTAAGGCATGAAAATACTTAATGACATTGGACTGTTGTCTTCATTTCACTATCTCTGTTCTATAAGATTGCTATGCATCACTTAAAATATAAAACTAAGAGGAAATATAACAGCTATAGCAGTTAGTCAAATGATAGAAAATTAGCATATGAAAATATTACATATTTTCTATTGTATAGATGGGAAAGACTGATGCCTTTCTGCTGCCCTGGGTAATAACAGGCATCTGTGTGCTGCTGCTTCTGAGATTCAGACCCTCTGCAGTCTCTTTGCTGACTGTATTTCATTAACTTTTATAAACCTCTTGCCTTCAATAACAGCAAATGAAACTCTGGCACAATGTCTCCCTCTAGGCCACAGACAAGTCCAACTTCCAATAATTCAGTGTTGGAGTTGAATAAAAGACAAATTATTCTGTCATCTGTCGGTAGCTACAATACATCAAGCAGTAATACAAGGTACTTACCGTGAAAGAAGCAGGGATATTTTCAATTACTGCCAGCTCCTTAATTACCCGCGGCACAGGGGGGTGTGAAAGCTGCGCCGCGCAAAGCGCTGCTTCCTGTTTGGCTCCAAACCCTGCGTTTCCTGTGCTCGGGCACACGGGACCAGAGGCAGAACCTGTGGTTTTGGTGGGGCTTCTGTGTTAGTTTAACAAGGTGCAACACGTGACAAAGGTGGCTCTGTAAAGCGAGGTTCACCTTCTGCACGGCCTGTGTTTGTGCGCAGCGGAGCCGAAGCCGAGCGGAGCACAGCAACCACAAGCACTCTCCAACTTTTGCTTTCTTAGGACAGACCTCAAATGACCTTGCTCAAAGCAAAACAACACGTGACCCTTAGAGGCAGCTTGACATGGGAACTCTCTGATGCCCTGCAGCATTTGTTTATTCTCAACCTAATGGTAAAACATTCTGACCTTGTACGTAGCACCTCTGTACTGGTTGAGAAGATTCTGATTGACCCTGCTCTGAGGAGGCACAGAAACAATGTTCTGGTGGTGCCCTGCCCAGACAGATTGACCTTCTTTTACCCTCTTGTAATGCTACAGCTTATTTTGTTCTCCAGCAAATATTTTGATTTGCTTTGGGGTTTTTTTTTGAAATCTTCCTAAGACTCTAGCATCTCACTACTTTTTCAGTTTTGCAAACAATGTGATGCTGAAAGGCAGCCTACTGAAAAGTCACCTGTAAATCACAAAAAGAAAGCAATGGTTTTATGGTTTTCATGGTTTTATTTGGTTTTCAGTGTTTTTATAATTGTTTCCATGTTTTCTTTTTCAGAATACAAAACATTTTTCCCCCCTTACCAAAAAAAAATCCCAAAGTCTGTCATTATAGGCACGTGTGTGAGAGGACTGGTATAGAAGGATTCAGCCAAACTCCTTTAGAGACTGATTTTCTTGAGACTGTCTCTCTTTTCCTGGGAGGTCTTTGTTATTCAGGTTTCAGAACTGAAAACACCTTGCTGTATAGGTATTGCCATCACATATGTGTGGTGGTGTTGTACTGGTTTTGGCTGGATAGAGGGAATTTTCTGTGTAGCAGCCTGTGTGGTGTTATGTTTTGCTGTGTTTAGTCCTGGCTGCCTGCCATGTTTAAAGTGCAACACGGGCCATGGCCAGTGGAGAAAAATTACGTGGATACTGGGGACTAAACTTACCTGATTTAGTGCTGCCAGTCCATAACTTCTAGTTTGCAGAATTATCCAAAAGGCTTCTGTGATTTATTGCACAGCTGGTTATCGGGAGAGGACAATATATTCCAGTTTTGCTAAGTAATGTATGCACACAACAAGCTGCTTTGTCAATGTCACATTAATTATCCGATAATATTGAACTTAATTCTTGCTGTAAACTTAGATGTGCATTTCCTTGCATCATAATAAATTATGGACTAAACCATACCTGTTACCGTGAAAACGCTTCTAGTAAAGCTTTTCCCCTCCAATTAGCTTAAAAATTAATAGCAAGAGATTTTCCCTGTCCTCTGTCTATTAATTCAGGTATTATAAATGATCCTCTTCAATTGGTAGGGACAGACTTTGCTGTTTAATAAGCACCATCATATGGTGGTTTTGTTGCAAAACAGCAGTCAAATTAGAAGATTCAATTTTTCTCTTTCTGGCCTAGATTTCAATGAAGAGATGAGCTGTAGTCATTGCATCCAGTTTCCCTGGTCCTTTCTTCTCAGAATACTTCAGTTCTTTATGGTCTTTGTCAGGACTCTCTTCAGATGACCTTACAATAACTGCTTCTGTTTTGAAAACCTCTTTGTTCAAATGAATCCTTCAGATTTTATTTATTGGTTAAAAAACCCCAAACAAAACCCAAACAACAACTACTACAAACCCCCAAATCCTGTCTTCTAAGTATTTAAGAACTCAGAGAAAGCATCATGACTTGCTATTGCTGTGCTGGAGCAAACAGTGAAAATTATCCTAATCTAGTTTTGGTCTTTGTTTTATGCTTGGCAAATAAAAGAAATAGTGCAAAAAGAGACTAGTTATAAGAAATGCTGGCTGTTTTGGGATTTATTTTATTTTGCAGTTGAAAACTAGCAAAACTATTTACCACCTGACAGTCAAAAAACTTTAGTCTGTCAAAATACTGTACTAGAAACTAAGATGGACAAACCATTTCATCTGATGAATAGGGGCATGGAAAGGAAAATCAGGTTAGAGAAACATAAAAGAACAAAGGAGGAATATTTTTTTTCCTGGCAACTTTCTACCAATATGCTGCAGTCCAGAGGTGGTTATCTGTAAATTCATTCCATATGACAGTGATGTGAAATTTTATAGTTTGTTTTGCAAGCTATTTAATTTGTCCAAACAATTGAAAGCTCTACTCATGACAGCACAGAAAAAACCCCCAGAGGGTGATAGAGCTTCCCTTCTGATTAGCAATTTTGCACTTGTTGCTGGTGTTAGTGATGAATAATCCAAAGGTATTATTAAAGGTGCTGGGATGGCTCCTCTGCTGCACTGAGTTAGTTTCTACTTCCCTCAGTAGGTATAGAGGGGCCATCAGGGTACAATTTTTTGTTCTCAGTCTGTCTAGCTCCACCCTTGTTTAAAGCCATCCAAGTAATTTCCTAACATGAGCAGGTACATTTTGGGAGTTTGTCAAATAGCTTAAGGCAGCAAAGACTAGTGGGCAGTGCCTTCTGCCCCTGTGGCTTGAGATGCAATATCTCAGGATCATGGAAGCCACAGTTCAGTTTACTTTTTAAGAGGGAAGACCCACACTAAGCACAGGCTGCTTACTTTTCCTATTTTTGGCTGCTTGGTTGAGTGAGATACCCATTTATTCAGTCTCTGCTGTTCTCTTACTAAGAGTTCATACTGATAAGATAGGAAATAAATACATACCTACTGCTTTCAACTGTGCCTTACCTCAGTATCTGAACAAGTCTGGACACTTCTCAAGGAAGTGATTTGTGTTACACACAGTAAGATGTAAGTAACCCCAGGAATCCTGTTCAGATGTGAAGTCAGTGTAATTCTGCTATTATTAAAAAAACAACAACAACAACAAAAAAAAGACCCCAAAACACCACCCCACCACCTCCAAGTTGGGCAAAGATGCTTTTAGACTAAGCTGTGTTCACTGTAGCATACCTCTTTTGAAAAGTATTTTCTCGTGACCATTAAACCTTGTCTCCCTCTACAGAAAAACCTGGCAAGAGTTACTGGCTGACCACGCTGATCCTCCATTACAGAAGAAAATGCATCCCTCAGCATAGTCCCTCTTCCAGGAAGTCCCTGCACAGTGATCCTACAATGTCCTGTCTGCAGCTGCTCTTTCTTAGGTAAGCCCACATGAAGGGACAGTGATTGGTGGGGTGTGTTGTGTCCTGACAGAAGCCCTGTTCACAAAGATCCTGGAGAATGGTTAATCAGATTAAGGCAAGTTTTCTATGCTTTCTCTGAGTTTACCTGTGGTGTGATGGTTTTTGCACACTGGGCCCCGGGGACCAGCTCTCTGAGGGCTGATGACATCTCAGGTACATCTCTCCTTCACCTGAGGAAGACAACAGAGCTGGAGAACCCATTCTTTGGTCCTATGTGTGTGTGTAAGTACCATGTGCTTCTCTTCACAGTGGCACTCACACAGTGTAAGGCAGGATTTGATTAATGAGGAACAGATATTTTTTTAGGAATAGCTGAGGTACTTCATGTCCACCGGTTATAGTACGAGGAAATCATCCCAGCAGATCTGGCAGGACATGCTTCATTCATTTCTTCAGGCTTATTATCTGAACAAGTCACAGAAACATGCCAAGGAATGCCTTCAGACTATGACAGCTCATTAATCATGTAGTCCTGCAATAAAGACAGACAGAAAATGCATTAATTACTCCTCAAACAGTTACATTTGTTGGGATTTTTCCTTAGCTAATGTTGAAAGGTGTCTAATTTTCTAGAAATAACACTCACTTTGCTTCATTTTTTCTAAATAATCAGTCATGTTTTAACAGAAAAATATCTTGAATAGCAACATGTATAAATATAGATTAATGAGCTTGACATTCTAAGTCAAATTCTGTGCTGAAACATTTATGCCTTTAAAATGGAATTAATGCAATTTTATTACATCATACCACTCTTACAACTGAAGAAAAGTCATATGGAATAAAAGATATAATTTAGAACACGAGGTGGAATATGAGGAATATATTCTGGGTCAGGGGATCTTCTTTTGAGTGATCTTTACAAAAAAATCTTTCAGTCTTCTCCTCTGATGCTGGCTTACCTGTAGTGACTCACCGAGGAACTGTGAACAAGTTTTATGGCAGGTAGTAATGGGGGCTTGTGCCCTGAAAGCACAAGTGGTTTTTTCCTCCTCTCAATCTACAAATGTTATAGCCAAACACAAATTAGTCTTTTTTTTTTTGAAAATGCAGCCTCTTCAGGTAGTAACTCAGTAGACCACGCTAGTAGCCACCAGATAAAGTTTGTAAGCCTATATGTAGGGGCATGAAAGAACATGCTGTGGGCTGATTAGCCTTCAGAAATGAAAAGGTTTTCTTTTAAATGGTTGAGGGATTTTGGTGAGTCACTGCGAGCAAAGCTTGGTGTTATTTCTACATAAACTTTCTTTGCAGCTAAACTTTGAAAAATTGAAGAAAAATAAAATGATATCTGTATAAATAAAGTATGGAATTAATATAGATGAAAGTATGATTAAGATTAAATGCAGAAGTGCTTTATGAATGTTGCCTTGAAGACATTAGACAGTCATCACAGGGTCTGTTAGATATAAATCCTTTGGCCAGGCCTTAATTGTCATTCCTGCTCTGTGCAGACATTACCCCAGTGAAGTCTGTAATCCTTTTGCCTGTGGCTTGAATAAAATACAGGATTCATTCTTTTGGCTCTTACTGTCTTTATGGGATTTCTTTCAGTAGCATATTCCTTGGTTAATGGGGCTCAGAGGTGGAAAATTTAAAGTAAACCCTGTTTTAATACAAAATACTAGCAAATGTTGAGGAGTACCAGAAATTTACCCTTAATATTTCTGAGAACCAGCCTGGGGCTAGAGAACAGAATGGTGATTTAGGCACAGTTTGGTTTGTTGAAACACGTAGACGAATCTGTTGGCACCTCACTCTGAAAATGCTGGAGTCATCAGTGAAACTGGAGCTTGAAGTCTGACTTGGCAACCAAACTGGCATTGCAAACTGTATATTACCTCTAAAAATGAGGAAGAGTATGTGCACTGCCATCACAGTGAAATAAGGACTAATAAAATGCTGGCAAAATGCTGCAACTCATTTATGATGATTTTGATTCAAGCTTTCCCATTTATATTTTTTCTTATGAACCTAGAGAAATGTTTCCCTTCATTTCCTGCTTTTGATGATTTATCAGTTCTGTTTTTGAATACAGGTGTTCTGATAATACTTAGAAACTCTGAAATAGGTGATCCTGGCTCCTACCTGATAAGAGAAGCTGTTTGTTGGTCTGCAGTACAAATATGTATGAGTTTAGTGACAGAAAAACAAAGGGAAATGTGAATGCATTGATGTTTCCCTCTGGCTGTTTCTCCCATTTTCTTTGAAAATAATATCTTTCAGGGCCAGAACCGTGGAGGGGTCAAAAGGTCTGGGGGAGTATCAACTATGAGAGCAAAGGATAAAGAAATAAAAATGAGCTGAAGTGATTGAAAGATTAGTCGGATTTATTTTTTCCAGTCGTTCAGCCTTGATGCTGTAACATGAAAGGCCCAACAGAAAAACAGAAGCAAGAGCAATGGACAGAGCATAGCACCAGGAATTAGCCAATGCATTAGGCCACATTAGTGAGGGAATGTGTGTAAATCAAGTATTCCTGCCTATGTGTTTGCCACTGATTCCTGCTGAGAATGAAGGACAGTTGTGCCTCTGAATACCTGCCATGGGCCATTTGAATATCCCAAATTTACAGGACAACGTACTGTGTACATTGAAGTTTATTTTATGAGTTCCTTAATGAATATAACAAACAAAAGGGTTCAATTGCCCTTGCACAGACTGTATTTCTATCATGTAATTTCACTGTTTGACTGCTCAAGCTATAAGGTTTCTTAACTTGTAACCTGTAACCCTTCACTTCTGCACTGATGAACAAAATTAGTCACCCAGCCAATGGTGAGAGTGCTTATCATCCTTCCTTCTCTGTTGCTGTCTCAGGAAGCATGAAATCCTTGGCAGTTCAGCTGCTGTTAGATCTGGTTTAAAAGCTTTTTTGGGTAAACTCCTGGTTTTATACCTTACATCAAGGCAATTTGGTGTGCAGCATTTCCATGAGCTAGTGGGTTCGGGTGGAGCCTCCAGACACTCACTATACAAGGGTGGTGGCTGCATCCCTCTGCAGGTGGTGATGGCTAAAGGATGGCCTTTGAGCTCTTTTGGCCCCCTCTGCTGCCTCTGGAGCTGTTGCCTTGACCCCAGGGTGCTGCTCCATTAGGTCAGGCCTTGGCCTGGGCTGTGTTAGCCAAAATCTGAGCAGGAGGTGCGTGAGCAGTCCCCATACCCAGGGAGCTTAATTTAGGCACTTCAGGCAGTCACTCATCTGACACAAATCTTGCACAAGCATTTGTAGAGCGATGACTCTACAAAGAATTGTTGCTGTGATGTTCCCTGTTTCCTTTGAGCAGCAGGATATAATAAATTCAGACATGAAAAAATGACTATGTAATAATGCCACTAGGAACAAATTTAGATACTTCATGGGACTTCTGAGAAATCAGTGGAAACTGGAGATGTGTTCCCATCATACTGCCTTTATCAATTTTTTTTGTAAATAACCTCTATTTTTTTTTTTTTAGATTCAGGTGAATGACCCAGTTTTACTACATAATTTTTACTGTTTCACAGCAGAAGGCTGGAGATTTGATAGTAACTTCCTCTACACTCTGAAATAGTGTCCTAATTTTTTATTTTTGTCCACTGTAAACTGCTGCATATTCCTCAGAAATGGCTGTAAGTCTTATCAATAGGATATGAAAGCACTGGAGACTGCAAGTAAGGAATGTGTTTGTTTTATGAGGTGGTTATGCCTATCAACTCTGGCCTGTTGTAAGACTCTTAACTCTGTGTTGCTACTTTCAAGCTGAGGTGAAAGTTTCCTGTACTTTGAAGTTGATTAATACCTAATTTTCATAGACTCTGAATTCATAGTAATTTCATTTTGAAATAGGCATCATGCAAGTTGAAGGAGACTGATTTATTTCTTGTATTATTATTTTCCTTGTGCAAAATGCAAAGAATTCTGAAAAGCAGAGATAATCACTGTACATTTGTATGTTAATGCTACCAGGTAATCATCTTGAAAGACTGAATATGATTAACACCTCGAATCATAAACTAGGGAAAATGTACAACACTTGACAGGGAATGAAACATCTAATACAATGTGAAAACATCTGGCCAGGAAATTGTTTTCCAAACACTGAAAATTATAAGCAATTATCAAGTATTTTACCTGACTATTCTCATAACTCTGTTTTAGTGACACTTTAACTGATATTATGCTTCATTTCTCAGCAGTCTGATTTTTGGATAATCACCCTAGATCTGTGATTTACACTCTTTCATCTTCCTGCTTGATGTGCATAGCAAATATTCTGTGGTGTGCTTTAAGGGGGCAATCAAGGCTGCAGATGAAATAAGGCACTCGTGACAATTGAAGGGAAGAGCTTAATTTGGCAACTCTCATCACTGAGGGATCTGACAGGGTATCCAGGTGGCCCTAAATCAGCTTGAGCTAAACTCCTAGAGAAGTGAGCCTAAATGTGCCAATTTTCTTAGCATAAGCTGGGTGTTGTTTCCAAGAACTTTGACTTTGGCATGTGGCAAACTGCCAGAATATGGTGGCAGTTTTATTGGCTGATAATAATTTAAGAAGACACTTGTCTATGATGTAGATGCCCGTCTGCAAACCCTACATGAAGAGAAAGGGCATCTCCATCCTTTCCATACCCATTTATGCTCTTTTTTTTTTCTATTACATATTTTCCCAGAGGAGAAGGTAGAGTAATGAGGACAGAGTCAAAGGGTGCTGGGTTTCCTTTGACTCCAAGAACATTTGTAGCTCGTAAATCCAGATGCTGTTTCTGTGCACCGTTCCTGGTTTTTATTGTGCTAATAACCCTTTTCCTGTAGCAAGCCTTAGCCACTAAGTAGAAACTGCCTTTTCATCTCAGAAGTGGAGCTTCCTGTCTCAAATCATTCCAGGACATGCCATCAAACTGACATCCCTAGTGGTCATTTGCTCATGTCTGAGATGAAAGTCACAGCAAGAAAAAAATGCCACTCTGTTCCTCAGAGAGCAGGTTCGGAGTAGGTCAGATCCTCACATTCTTACCCTGCTCCAGGAATAAAAAAAAAAAAAAAAGAAAAAAAAAAGAGATGTAAATCAGGTTGGTTGTAAAGGAAATAGGGTGAATTTTCACCCGAGGGGGTGACAGTGCTTCACTGCCATATGCCCTTAAGCTATGTGAGGTCCAACCCTTGCTTTTGCATAGTGGAGCTACTCAGAGTACTGAATCAAGCAGCATTTTGTGTTGAACATGTGAACCTCCTAACTTAGCACTACAGGATGGGCCATTTGATATCCAAGGTCACACATCAGTGTTACCTCAGGTAACACGACCTCATGGGATGACCATACATTCCTTATCTGGTATTTTTCCTCATGCCAGGAAACAATACAGGTTCTGTTTGGAAATTGTTTCTTTCTACACTGTTTTTCTTTATTTTGATTTTTGCAGGTTGAGGAAATGTTCTTGCTTTTTCCCCAGTGATAATTTTCCTATTTCGCGAGCTGGAAAAATAAAAGGGAAATTTTAAAGCAATTTAGGGTTTTCAGTCTGAAGTACGCTGAAAAATCAGAGTCTCAAAATATTTCAAGGAAAGGCTGAAATAATCAAATGAGCTTTGAAAAACAGTATTTTTCACTGCAACTGAATAATTCATATCAGTGCATACAAGAGGATTAAAGATAAATGGAACAAGGGAATTTGATATGAGAAAAAGGAAAACTTAAAGTGAGATAGTAAAAACTGTCTGAGTTCTGCTTTTTGAATTTTCCTTTTTTTAAAAAAAAGAATTATTTGCAATCAGTGTGTTCTGTATTCTAGTGCTAATATAACAATATTTTCTGGGGATGACCTGCTGGAAAATTTTTTTTGGCAACTTGATAAAATACTTGGAATACACAATTTCCTGCTGGAATTCAGTCATATTGTTTGGCAGCTGCTTTCAGACCTTACTTTCCTGGCATGACCCATATTTGCTCTGAGGCTTCTTTTAAACTTGTTAACTTTATAGAGGCAGCTTTAATTGAGCTAATTCATTAACAGTTCTGCATCCAAAGGAAAAAAAAAAAGGCTAATCTAATTTAAAATTTGCAAATGAGAAAGGCTAGTTTTAAATTCAAGCAGTGAATGAAAATGGAATGCTCTGAGGACCCGGCCTGCTTATGCTTTAAGTGACATTTCCAGTCAGATTTGAAGGAGGGTCAAGGTAAGCGCAGGGAACTGGAAAGGTGTGTGTGCTTCTGAATATTCAAAACTAAAATTCACCTGCAATTTTTTTTTTATCCATAAAGAGTTTAAAATCACTGCTTCATATTACATGTTCAAAATGTTTTAGGTATTCCATTTAATTCATATGCTCCATTTAATCTGAAAGTTACGTGAGTCAAAGCTGTCTCCTTTAATCTCTCTAAACCCACAGAAACACTTGAGGTACATCTGGTGTATGAAAAAAGGTTGCAAGTGGAGCAGTCCACTGGACCTCTGGAGACCTGATTTTGTTTTTGTCTGCCACTGACTGGTTGGATCTGGAGAGGCCACATCACTCTGCTACACTCTTGGTTTGTCTTTCAGGAGGGAAAAGATAATATCACTGACCTTTAGAAAGCATTTGAGATCTAATTATTTATAGATTAGGTAACATTACAGGATAGGGTTGGGTTTTTTCAATGTAAAATCTTGCTTATTTTTTGACTATGAACAGAGCACTTTTTCCTCTCAGTTATTGATAGATGAGATCACAACTTAGTGGTCAGTCCAAAGCACGTGGAGGTGGTTTGAAGAGGAGGCTGAAGACAAAAGATAGCTCTGGCCATTGGAAAAGTACATTTCCTTTACAATGGGGTTAAACCACATTACATTTATTATATGTAGTGATCTAATAATCATGGAAAGATAAAAAGCTCTATTAGCTTTTCATTGAATGACATTGTAAAAAGTGGCTTCAAAGGTTCTTCAGAGTAATTTGATCTGAGCGAATGCTTGGTACTCACATTCTACCTTCTCAAATACTTTAATATGGAGCTTTCGGGAGTTTTGCCTTATTTATAGCACTGAACACTCAGAAAAGATGAGTAGGTTATGCAGTTTCTCTTGTTTAGTAAGTTACAGTAAACAGCATCTGTATTTTTGTACCTCACAGCCCTATTGCTCTTTTAAACTGTGCTGACAAAACAATTTCACTCTAATGAAACAGCTCACCGCCACTTCTCCGGAGAAAATAAAACTGGATTTGATGGCCTGGTTGTTACTGACAAGACATTTCATCATGAACACAGTTAAAGTTCCACTTTAATCATTAGGCTAGGTTAGAAACAGCAGAATATCTAATATCCGAGTTGCTTTAGTTGTTCTTAGCGGGAACTTTGCATTGCGCTGTGAATATTGATGCAAACAACAGAAATCTGCAGAACTCTGAAGCATTGGCTTTACTGACAATCTGTGACCATAGTATCTGTAGTAATTTAGCCTTTCCAGTCACCTGCCTGCAATGTTGGTTGTAAACTGGAAAACATGGCTACATAAGAACAGAAACCCCAAATATTTAGGTTCGGAATATATCCCGCCAAACAAAGTATTTCTCTAGGTTAGCAGTCCGCCTGCTTCAGCAATGGAAATGATGAAATGCAAATATGCAGCAAAATAGAATAATTCTGGGTATTATCCTGTATCCTTGAAGGTCCACCTCAGTTCTCTACAATGCAGTCATTCCACATGGGTAAAGGCTAGCAGAAAAACCAACTTAGTCTGTGTGGGCTTGCTTACACACTTAGGAAACCTTGTCTGTGTGTTCAACATTTGCATTACTGAAACATGAATTTAAATAAGTAACTTTGGATTGAAATATTCTGATAACTCTCACTGAAATTTCCTAAAAATCACTACCTCAAACTTGTGAATATGAAGAAGTGCATAAAAAAAATAAATAAAAAAAAATAAAAAAAACCCAAACCCAGCACCCCCCAAAGAAAAAAACCCCAAACATCAACCCAACCCTGAGTATTATAAGAATTATGCTTCAGCTGTAGACTGAATATTTGTCTGCTTGATACTTTAGCAGAGATCAGAGTCTTCTGTAATCCTGTTGTCATTCAGTGATAAAACTGGAGGAAAATAAAATGTAGAAAGGATGCTTCCAGCTGAGATGGGAACAAAATCTGCTGAGAAAGAATTTAGGGATCTTCTTAGGGAAAAACTGGCCTAAATATTGTGATTTTATTTGGATTTTTTTTTTTTTTTAAGCTTTGACCCTGGTAAATACTAGAAGGGAATGTTATTCCTGTGGTTTGTGGTAGTTTCTGCATATGTGGTGTGCTGTGCCTGGGTACGAGGAGAGTGTGTGGTTTTCTACTGCTTCTGTGTGGCAGTGATATGCATGTCTTTTCTATATATTTTTAAATAGACGTTACCAGAATGTTTTGTCGGCTGCAAGCCTTGCCTAAATCTTCCCAGGTCTTCAAAGTTAAAACCCAAGCAAGTCTGGGCCTCCAGGCAAGGTTTGTGCAATGGTTTCAGAGCACAGGAAACGAAATAAGAAAACAGAGCTCACCATAATGAACCCTGCGGTTATCAGGAGGGTTTGAGCTCTCAAAAATACATCCTTGAGAATCTTTGACTGGCTGAGTGAAGAGCAATTGTGCTGTTTTGATGTCCCTATGAAAACACAACTGCTGAGGTCAACAGGAAGCTTTCAAAACTTGTGCAGAATGTAGTCTTTCAGGTGAAACTACTGCAGGCTGCAGTGTTTGGTACTTACTGAATTTGAAGAAAAAGGACCTGGTGCCATGGGGCACTGGAGCTCTGGGAAGTGTGCTTTATGCAGAGGGCCTAGAAATTAGATGTCCGTGCCCTTCCTTGTTGCTGTCACAACCAGAGAGGTACATGAGACATATGAGCTGCCTGGGAGGGAAATGCAGAACTCTGATCACTTCAGTCTCTCAAAATATGATGATTTGTAGGCAGGTGTAGCTGCCCATGAAAGCACTTGTAATCACAGCTCTGGGAAACCCTTGAAGAATTGCTATGAACATGTGCCCATGATTTCCTTCGTGTGAACAGCCCTTAGATCCAGCTCTCCTTCAGCATTGTTTTCTTTCTGAACTCCCATCTCCATCTGTCTGTCCTGCTACCCATCCCTTTGCTACTAGATCAAGCTCAGAGTGACTAAGGTTACTCTGCCTCTGCCCTTTTCTCCAAGGGACATTGTCCCTTGCTTCCTTCTCTGTGACTGAGCATATCTAACCTCAGTTATCTGGTTTTCCTATGCTGCTTTAACTTAGTCTTTTCAGGTGCCTCTAACCATTACAAATTCTTTCTCCAAAGCATCTTTAAGATGTTGCTCTGCTCTATTGCTCCCTGAGCAGGCTTTCAAAGCTTAATGTCCCAATTTTTGTAACAAGTTCCTGTATGATTTGAGAATACTGCCAAAAGATTGTGTACTGGTGGTGGTTCTGATCATTTTTAACTCTGCTTTTTATTCCTCTGCAGACTCCCAATTTTCTTTCGCAGCAAACATTTTCACCTGCCCTTCAGAGAACCTTTCTTCCCTTTCCACTTTTCACACTGTCATTTACCCAGAGGTTGCATTCTGCTTAGGTCCATTTTCTTTGAATACACTTCTGTGTACTTTTGCCCCATCTTGACCCCACATAATATGTGAAAAAATTTCTAGAAATATCTGTAAGCTTCTTTCAAAGACCTTATTTAAGCTCTGCAAATCCTGACAGTGACTGTCTGGCATACATGACAGGTGTCCATCATGATGATCTGTGTCCTCTTTGTTTTCCAGAGCCATTCCAGTTTGTCCCAGCTGATCATCTCTGTGTGGTTTTACTTTTCAATAATGGCTGTTCTGCAGTGACTTCAGTAGTTTGAGAACAGAATTTCACCTGGATAGTTGAACTGCACTTAAAATGCCTGGCTGATGTTTCAGTGTTTATGTAGAACGTTGGATTTGTTTGTACTTCACCCTGATTTTACCCCATAAGATCTCAGATGAGGATATAATGCTTCCTTGGCACTTCTAGCACTGATTTAAAGAACAATTGTTCCATGACGTCAGACAAATTGAACACAACCTACACACTCTCAAGAGGGGTCAAACTACTGTGTTACATAGATGTTTTTCTGTCTTGGCCAAATATATAGGAGGAGAAAATCTCCTCAAAATTTAAATGTTCAAAAAGTAATTTTTTGCTCTGCTCTGTTTACGTGCATTGGTAGCAAAATACCTCACTGGGTTGCTAAAAATTAAAAGTGTAATCCAGAGAAGTTGTTTGGCAGTGATTCACTTCCAGTGCTTTGGGACCGGGTCAAGAGTAAATTGCTTCACTGTCATCTCTCATTTTTACTGTTTATTTTTCTGCTTTTTTTTTTTAAAATGCTCTTCCATAGTTAGATTTTGTATTCTTTAACAAATGTTATAGACTCTAAACAATGACAGTGCTCTCTCCAATTTTTATCCCTGTTCTTCAATTCTAGCCCTAATTAATTTAGCTATTGTGAACTGTATTTCAGTGGATTAAGTGATTCTTACACATGAAGTCAGTCAAACATTTAAAGTTCTTCTGGGATAAAAATTATGGGTAATTATTGTAGGTGCCTTCCAACTGAAATATTCTGTTCTCTGAAATATTCTGTGTCATTGCCGAGTCCTGTGGAAACATTCTACCTGTCCTGTAATCACTTCAGATTATCAGTTTACTTTTGGTCAGTGCCACTGATATATTTTTTTAATGAATAATTACCTGTTTGGATGTATATATTATTTTCTCTGCAGTACAGACTTTAATAGCCCTTAACCTGATCAAAATATTTTTTTTTCAATTCCATGTTTAACAATAGGCTCCTAAATGTCTTCTGATATTTTATGGTAGCAGGGATAAATTGAACTTTTTCTTATAACTGGAGAAAAGACAAGCCAGAAAAGAGTTACCATAATCTTATAAAATGTATCAAGAATGTTAATTCAAATAACTAACTTGTTTTTCTGCCACAGAAAAGTTGAAGGCAAGCTAAAACTAAAGCTTTACAAAGTGTTTTAATGACCCTTATCATATGCTGGTGGGGTACAAGAAATGCTACTTTTTAATTTAAAATAAATCCAACTTCTGCCTAATGTGTGTGGTGGGCAATTTGCAATTATGATCTTCATGATGAGATTCCTCCATGAAATGAGAGGTGTATTATAATTTAAATGGAGCTGTAGATCTGGTTGATTTTAATTTGTGACCCAGGGGTCAGTAGTTACTGGGTGCAATAACCCTGAGGTAATGTGACTCTTCAAGGCACATTTGTATAATGAGAAATCATAACTAGTTATAGGAGGCATGATGATTTTTTTGCCTTTCCAATTCAAAAATGCTGCTCTATCAGTCTCCATTTTATGTGCTTACAACTCCAGTTAACATGTTTTCTGCTATAAAAGCCTCTGTAGCTGTTGGCAGCATCTGATTTACAGAGGTTTACACACTTCTGTTGTTTCAGCACACAGCCACAGCCCATTGTTAGCTCCTCCCTGAAAACTCAGCCTCTCTTGTCAGTGGTAGTTGTGATTTTGGTGCCACTTCAGCCTTTTGCCACTGTTCCCCATTCCTGTGGCTTGGGTGACTTGTTGATGGCAGTTTGATTGACTGAAATGAAATGACAAAATTTATGTATGTGTTTTTAACTACCAGGAGACAGTCCAGACCAGTAAGAGATAAAGAGCTAGTTGGCCTCTCGTCCTGAGCATTTAAATATGTCATGTGCTAAGACATAGTAAGTGACTTGATTTTTTCTTTTGGATACTCATGCATCTGTCAGGGGTAAGAGGAATAACAGCACTACCTCCATGTCCTTGCATGTATCAGAGGAAGTGCTGTCACCTTCAGTTCCAGCAGTAACATCACTCTACAAGACTTAATTCTTTCTTTCCCTTTGGTTTTCCTCCTGCTGGTTCCCCTGTGCTGTTCCTGCAGGATCAGTGGCAGGATTCCAGCTAAAGGGAAACACACCCAGCAGAAGACGGTGTCTTCTGTGTCCCAGCTCTCATGCTTGACGTGCAGCCAGGGATCAATGTGCTCCTGGTGCTGCACGAGTAGACCTTGCAATTCTTGTTGGAAATGAGTATTGATTACCTCTGCAAATAGACAGGGGATGAGCAACACGAAAACATTGCAGATGCTCCAATTAAGAAACACATCAGGGATTGTTAATCACTGTCCCAGCCAGCTTTTCAGAAACGCTGTTGGCAAAGAAGATGCTGTAATAGTACACACAGAAAGTGTCAGGGGGGAAAGTAGCAGCAACAACTTGTACTAAAGAAAGGAGAAGGTACTCTTTCTTTACCACATGATATCCTCATGGCAGCAGGTGATCCAGGGAAATCTCACTGAGATGGATTTATCTGTATAACGGGGCTCTCAGAGCTGTGCACTGGACCCATGACTGTTATATATTATATAAAATATAAATGATATTTCAAAGTAATTGCTGTGCAGTATCTATTGTTTTATTCATAATAGATCTGAGGTACAAAATTTAATAATGTTCTCAGACTCTGGGCTGAATCTGGTGTGTACACATTGCCTTTCAGAGCGAATTTCTTCCAGCCTGGAGAAGGAATACCCTCACATTGCTATCCTTTAACATACTGGCTTGATAAAATAAGTAGTACCTGTTGCAAAATTAACAAGCCTACTTCATTAGAGCTAATAGTGGAGAAAGGAATGATTATCAGATTGAATTTTAGAATTACAAGATGCTTCACAGCTGACATGCAGCTGATGCCTCAAGAATGCTAAGTTGAAAGCAGGCAAAGTATGCATTTAGCCAGGCTTTCTGCAATACGTTTTATGAAGAAGTATTCGTGGAGTAAGCTTTGATAGTAGTGTTACTTCTCATTTTACCTCAATTTATCATTTAGACACTTCCCTCAGGCACACCAGGAACTCGCCTCTACTTCCTTCCCACTGAGCATCCTACCTTCTCATTGGGGCCATCTTGAATGCCTTACTCCATTATCTGACAGCCAGTGTCAAACGGGTTCCAGTTTAAAAGGGTAGCACGAGTGCAAAAGCAAGCCCAGCCTGCCTTTCGTACTGTGTCTGCAGAGAGGGAGAGGGAGCTGAAATTCCCTCAAAGAGGAGCAATACAAATGTACACTTTGATATGATGGATGGTTTTGTCCGTGTGCTGGGTGCAGAGAGAAATGGGGGCTGACGGGAGAGGGAAAAGAAAACCTCCTTCACTTTTGATTTATAATGGATTACTACGACATGTCTGGAGGCCATGGACCGGCAGAGAAGGACTATGAAAGCAAAATAATCCTGGATTTAGAGCATGACTGCAGAAATCAGAGAGGTCTTGGTAAGCCTTGGGAACTTACTGAAAAACCTCTCATGTGCTGAAGAACTTCAAGAAAGTGGCTGGGGAGAGACTAGCTTTGAAGGTGTAATTTTTGAACTTGGGCACCTATGGTAAGAGCTCAGTGGCAGTAAAATACTTCTGCTTATGCCTCTTTTTCTCTCATTGTGATTCTGGAGAGTTCGCTGCACTGACACAAGAGCGTTGGTGTTCTTTGAAGTGGAATGTAGTGTTGCAAGTGTCCATTCTCAGAATGTGCAGACCAGAAATGTAATAGCTGAGCTCACAAGGCCAGTTTTTTCATCTGGCTTCTTTGTCCTTTGGTGAACGTCCACTTTTCCTTCCCAATAACAGACCTCTTGTTTCACAGTTTAAGAGAAGGACTTTTAAATGAGTTCTTGGATCATCCCCCAGTAATGTGTCTGCCTAAGGACTGTACAGAGCTCAGGGAGTCTGAATCTCACAGAGGAGTTCTAAATCTGGGCAGATAGTGGGTGGTGAAAGAAGCACCAAAGGTTTGCCTTGATTAATTTGGAATTAAAACACCAGCTACCTAATCGAAGAGAGAGCTAAACAAATGCAGTGGCAAACCAAGGCTACTTTTGGAGTAGTGTTGTAATTTATAGTCTGCTACTGGCTGGAAAGGATACCGTTGCATTTCAATGCAAGTCAGTCTTAGAGTTAGAAAGAAATATGTATTTATACATTTATATACCTAAAAAAACAGCAGTAAAAACAGTATGCTTTTTTCTGGGATTACTAGAAGTTAGAAATATATATAAATACTTGTTTACATTTGAAAGAGTTTGCCAATTTCCTCTGTTTCTGGATTAGTTTACTTCTTACTGTGTTAGAAGCTACTCATGTGCATTTTGTATTTATGAAGTTATTAGCTAAATCTCTTGATTTAATATAGCACTGAGGTGGAGCCTTTTCAGACCCTTCAGACCCAAGACAGTAGTGGAATGGGTATGGGAATTCCTCAGGAGAACAATTGACAACGCAGAAATGCAGACTTCTCAGCTCAGAGTAGGAAAGGGAGTCATTTGAAGGGGCTGCTTTAATAATACCTATTTCAAATGTATATTGCATCGCATACCTGGAAAAGACACCTTGGTGAAGAGTCTTTAGGACTCTCTCCAGGAACAGGTCCTTGAGAGAGATCTGCTTCATTCAGTGTTTGTTCCAGCTGTCTCTGTGTCGTACAGTATTAGCCTCAAACGTACAGCTTTCCAGTCAAACTCTGCCATAATAGCAGGGAATAAGTGACACTGTGTAACACCATTTGGAATATTTATAACCACTACCTGAACTCGCTGCCGGCATTCAGTCCCCGGCACAGCTCGCACTCCCTCTCCGTGTCAGTGGTTGCTGGGAGGTATTGCAGCTTTCTCTGCTCGCAGGGGTGTGCTCTGGGATTCCTCTGTTTTATCCAGCTGCGACTCTGCAGTGCTTGTGTGGGAACCCTCCTTAGCGTGGCTTTGAGCCTCCCACCTGGAATCAGGACGAGCTTGTCCTGCTCCTCTAAGTGCTTCGAGCTCACTGGAGTGTGAACCATCCCCTCTGGGTGCCACAGGTATTTGTGATAAGGAACCTGCACTAGAGACCCACAATATTGTCATTCTGAGGAATGGACAGTGTCCTAAAAAACATTGTATCTGTCTTCCCCTTTACAAATTTTATACCTTCCCTATTGTGAGCATGTTTGCTCTGATTTTTCTGGTAAATGCAGAATCAACGACTTTAAAAAGCTGTTCTTTGCCCGTGTTACTCTCTGATTTCAGTGCTAAAAGCAAATCATATTCCATTATTTGCTTAGTATTTTGAAATCTCACCACCAACCATTTAGCCTGTTTGTTACTGGTTACTCTCTCTTTTAATGTAAATGTATTTTCAGCTAAATGTAACTGAGGTCAGTATTTCTTCCTTCATGATCCATTTCTTTTCAAAGTCCTACTCCTACAAGAGCCTCGAAAGTTTTTCTTTGTTGCTCACACAGATTCATTCTTGACGCACTGTTTTTCAGCAATCAATAGAAAATATTTGTCCTTGAAAATATGAGTTCTAAATGATAGTAGAGTGTTCAGTATCCTGGTGCATTTTGGGTCTGAGAGCTCTCCTTTGCATTGATTCAGGGTTGAAATGCCACAAAATCTGTTCACGGTAATCTTCCTCGAGGAAAAAAAAAACACCAACATGTTTCCTTGAACAAGGAAAGCAATAAAATTATTCAAATTATTTTTTCCCTCTCAATTTAATTGTAAATATGCAAACTCTGTTACTGTAGTGCATTCTGCAGTCTCTAAAGAGCTCTTCTAGGAGAGCAAGGCTCTGAATATGGACACATTTCTGCAGCTGAACTGGTCAGGAGAGTCTCCTTTACCAAGTGAGCATCGGAATGTGTCCTAAGATAAATGGACCTTTTGCTTCCTTGGAATTAAAGCTGAGGAAGTTACTTAAAACTTTCTTAAAATGCAATGATGGGGAAGTTATGCCTCCAAAAAAAGTAATTTTTTAAAAAATGATGTATTATTCCGTGATTAAGAGAAGAAAGCCTGAGCAAAGAATCTTAAATTAGACATCTATTATGCCCCAGGCAAGGAGGCTTTCTAAGCAGAAGAAACTATTGATCCCACGTCTGGCTTTCTAGCACAGGAACACAGAGTGCAATCCATTACAAAGTGAAAGCAAAGCCATTAGCCTCCTCGAGCATTCCATTAGGCTATTACTTTATCTGCCTTAATTGATGCTGCTAATAGTATCATATTTAATTGTTTCATATAGGTGGAAAACAGGCTTGTTGGTGAGTCTCAGCTAATTCACACGCTGACATCCAAGCAATAGCAGCAGGGCTGGAGGTGGGTTCCTGATCAGTGTGTGACACATCACCTTGGGCTTTCCCTGGGATGGTCTGGAATGGTCGGTGTTCATTCCAAATGAATTCAGCGTAGGACACTTGAGGTGCAGGGCACTCAGAGTTTGCTTTCAGAGAAATGGTGCTTTGTCAAAGAATGTCTCTTGAGTTGTGGTAATTATTCAGTAAGTGCTTGCTAATGCTGTTCTCTCATGTCCCACTCTCTCTTCTCAAACCTTTAGACAATAATTTGTTTTAGCTGTGGATCAAATGAGATTTTTCTCCTTGGAACCTCATAATATATATAAATGTGTGTATGTGTAATAATATACTGTAAATATATATTTGTATGTATATATACAAATATATGGAAGCATTTGTGCATAGGCACTATACAAACACACACATATCTATATATCTGTATTATGGATAGGAGGAGATTTGTGTCTTGGGTCCTGAAATACTGCATTTGCAATAAAATATCTTCTTTCAGGACTCCAAATCACCTTGCACGTCTGCAGGGATGTATCTAACAAATTGAAACTGAATCTAAGTATGGTAACAAAAACTTGCTGGAATTTGATCAACCTAAGAGAAGATGACATTGAAGGCACATGACAAAACAAAAGTGACATGGCAGTAAATGCAAACTCTGTAAACATTTGGTTCCTCTCTACTAGCACCCTGTTCTTCTTCTCCACAGCTATTTACAGATTTTTTTTTCCTGAATCCTGTATTCTGAGACTTTGCTTAGGGACTTTACATTTTCCTTTCAGCTGAAGAAAAAAAACTGTACTATAATTTCTAGATTGCTTATTATGCTGTACAATACATGCCTCATCTTCCTCATACTTACAACCCATCTTTTCTTAATATTTTCTTCTATTTTCTTAAATTTTTTTCTACCTGAAAACTCCTCTAAGGAACTGGTAAAGACTTTGTCAGGTTCGTGGTTCCAGCTATCTTTCTTGAGGAGCTATTTCATGGGAGCTTCACACCACACCTCAGGTCTGGGTTACTTAATAGACATTTACTATTTCACAAACTTCTTACTGATGTTTGAAATAGGGTTTTACTTGTCTGACATGAAAGACTGACTTACCCTGTGCTTTGCTTGTGGGTTGGTGGGCTTTGCCTTTTTTTGGTTGCGGTAATGGGAATCCTGTGAAGAGTATCTGCCAGCTGCTCCCTGGGTGCAGAGAAATGCAGCATCCCACTGATCACATCCATCTCCCTGGGTTGGGAATAGGCTCGAGAACTGACATAAAAATGTATTGCACCAACTTAATGTACAATTTACATTTCAGCTGGAAATGGCTGAAAAATTGAGTTGGTAGTGAAAGGCCTAGAATTCTTCAAACAGTGTCTCTCTAGTGCTGGGGTGCCACAGGTGTCTTGAATTCTCATGTTCTAACAACCTTCATTTGAGTCTCTGGGAAGCTTTTGTGATTAGGTTAACCTCTTAGTGACAATTGATCCTAATGAGAACATTAGCCAAAATTTTAAATTTTACTTGCCTGTTCATGACTTTTTAATTACCTGGGTAGCCAATGAAAGATGTTTCTTGTGGTAATAGGACTACGTGTCTACAATTTAAAGGACAGTAATTATTTAAAATGAGCTTGATAAAATAACGGTATAGAATTTTACAGCTGGTTTTATTAAAACAAACAGGCAAAAAAAATAAAACCAGAAAAACTCTCCCCCAAACCCAAATAACATCGTCCTACTATGTGATAGCTTGGGGGTTTTTTTGGAAGTTAGAAGTACAGAATATGACAAGATCCTTGCTAAAATTACTTGCTGCTGATGTTTAGAGAACACCAGCCATCTTTCATAGGCATTCTGCGTGAGAATGAAACAAAAGAATTTATATATTTTTGTGAAATGGAACTGCTGAAATGTCTATTACTAGTCTGAAAGGTCAAGTTTTCAATTTGAGTCTCTCTAGTCTGGAGTAACCAGGGAATGTTCACCTTGGACCTGAGACATCTTCATGTTGAATGTTTGTCAGAAGCCATGCATTTCTGAAACGTTCTGCCTTTGAAACAAAACATTTCGGCAGAGATAGATCTTGCACTGCTTGGAGATGTTGTATTTTTCTGTGTCAGTTTATCAATATTGTATACTGAGGACGAATAACATTTAAAACTACTTACAATATACAAATCACTTTGCCTTATGATGCTGACTACATGTGAGTGATGCACAGCGTAGGTTTTATACTTATTTACAATTAAGTAAATGAAAATGAAGTAATAGATTTCCTTTTCCTTTATGTGTATGATTATTTTAGCCAGTGGACCTTTTTTGTGTGTGTATGGGCTATTTATTTCTCCACTTAAACCAAAAAAATATTTTCTAGTACACAAACAGATGTAAATTTGTAAACTTATTGCCTTGTGACAGAAAAAGCTGTTAAAGGAAAACAGTACAATATTATGCATGAAGTTACATAACTTAACATTTAAAAATTGTCAAACCAACCTTCTTTCAGAGATCCACATATTTTATCAAATATTGCTGTCAATTTGTATTGCTGAAAACCTGTGAACAGTCAACTGCACTTTACTGACTATAAGTTTTAAAGTAGGATTATGTTACTCGACTGGAAAATAACTGAGGAACAAATTGGGAAAGAAAAATCTCTCTATTTTCCAGCTCAATAAGATCTTTAACTGTTACATAAATTCTAAACTATACCGCATGTAATATTTGAAAAGCACTTCTGACTTGAACATGAGATAAGTGTTTTTGTTCTTATATTGCATCAATTTTGAAAGTCTAAAGGACATTTCAAATAATCAAATGGCAGCACTAAACCATGAGAATGTAATTATCTTTCTACAGCTATTCTTAGCTTCACTTTGAACAGTTTGATAATTGAATAAGTCTTCTAACAATTTTAAGTCAGATTCACAGTCTACATCACTGTGTAATGGCCTCTATAATTTCTTTCTCTGAGTTATTTTGTTTAGCATCTGTTTTTTTTTTTCTTGCCCATATTCTTTCAAACCTATATGAAAAAGAAAGCAATCCTTCAGTGATGGATTTAATTCCATTGCATTGCTTATTTTTTCCACGTAGTTATAATTGCTAGGTGAACTAGCATTGCAGCAACTCCTAATGACAAAACATTTGAATAACAGAGCAGAAATTTTGTGGTTGGATAACTGGCTTCTATTGCACTACTGTCAAATCTTAGCAGAAGGCAAGTGCTGTCATCAAATGTCACAATAGTGATATAGTCTGGTTTAGATCTGAATAATTGCATAGTGGGGTTTGTTAATGCTCTAGACAGTTCAAAGCAAATTTGCCAAGCTTTTAGCTTTCATGAATGCTGTTAGCACCTTGTTCTTGTCCCTTACTGCTGTTCTGGGAGAGGGTCGGGTGATTACAACTGGAATAGCCCTCTCTAGCAGTGGTGTGAAAGCCCCTGTCCTCAACTGCTCGATGTGTCTGCTGGATGGAATAATTGACTGCACTCTGTAAACCATCAGAGATGGTTGTGCTACAGGCAGTGAGGTTCACAAAGCAGGTCGACCAACCTTTTGTGACATAAACTCACCTAAGGGGTGTCATTTATTGTTCCAGCTGTCTGGGTGAAGCTCCTGACATTGCCTTCAGTGAAGCCTTTGCTCCTAAGTGTGTCATTGCAAACAGGATAATGTTTTACTTATGACATGTCTTGTCAGGTAGGAATAACATTGCTTGTATTTTACACAGTACTTAAAGTCATATTTGGGTTATTGGCCTTCTCTGATAACAAACATACATCATAGAAAGCTGTGAATGCCTTTACCTATTGTGCTGGTAAATGTTTAACACTTGACATGTGCTAGTCATAGCACTACAGACCTACACTGCTCACGTTGTGGCTTCTGCCTGATTTAGATGTATTAAACCATTTTTAAAATTGCCAATTGTGTTCATAGCTGAAGAATCCTCCACTGAAGTCAGAGGTCACTTTGCCAATGGACTTGATAGCTCATGGAGCCCTTGTAGAGTTGTTCCCCTGCCCCTAGTTCCTTGGGTCGCTTCTCTCCTGTGTATTTTCAGTTCAGTCACTTTGACCTCTTTGATTTCAACTAGTGTTGCTCTCTTACAGTGACTGTGGTTAAGCCACTTTGTGCATTTGCTTAGTGTCGTCTCAAATGTTTCTTGAAGCGTTCCTTTAATTTCCTTTATTAACATATCCATACCTAGAAATCTGTTACTCGCATAAAATGTTTCAGTTTTGTGAAAGTAATTGATCTCTAACCTAGAAATAACCACCACAGATAAAATACCCAAAGCAACAGAGTCCTGCAGAAATCTAATCCACATCCCCACTGACTTCCCTGAAGACACAGTGTTTATCTCCTTTTTCCAAGTGTTACCCTCTGTGTATCTAAGGAGAAACTATTTACTCCCAGCAGAAAAGGATGTATTGAAGCTGCCTGCTATCTTAAAGCTCTTATGTAAGGGGAGATTATGCTTTGAGTTTTCGGTCCTATCTGTAGCATTTTCTTGATGCCTTCATCACTGTTTTGTAACTCTTGCCCTTGTTTTCAAAGTGCTGGTGAGATTAATTAGCGTTTTCTTCACATCAGGCTGGGCTCAGAAGATGGGACAATAATTTTTGCAAGTAGTGCTCCCTGCAGTGTGCATTCTAACAGAAATGAGCTCTGATGGTAATTATGTGCTGCCTCGTTTACACCAGTGGGAAGGGTATAATATCACCTAAAAATGGAAATACTACTGCAAGTGTGTAGATCTACCCTAATTTTTGTCAATGATCTCATTTTAAAACATGGTCCATCTTGCATATCTTGTGCTTGAAGTTGTTAATTTATCCATACGTAGTTACAGATACTTCTTTTTTAAAAAAACTGATACTTTTATCATCTTAGAATTTATTGACCGTGGCTTTG
Source organism: Lepidothrix coronata (assembly GCF_001604755.1). Taxonomy (NCBI): domain Eukaryota; kingdom Metazoa; phylum Chordata; class Aves; order Passeriformes; family Pipridae; genus Lepidothrix; species Lepidothrix coronata. The sequence continues at coordinate 967,999 of NW_016690296.1, forward strand.
TTTGTCAAAAACAGTATCACAGACTGAATGATGACTGATGTAGTAAAAGTAAAGTTGATTGGGAATCTTTCAGGTCTGTGAATTAGATTTTGTTTTCTAAGACTGTGTTTACTGTAAAGTTTCCACATAATAATATTTAGAGTTTTCACATGTATTGACGTGTAGTGACTGTTCCCTGTTATTTGAAATACCAGCATTTGTTTCTATTCACTCTTCTTGTCCTGTATGTACCTTTCTATCTTCAGTGATGTTGTTCCTGTCACAAACACTTTTATAGATTAACTGTCTCCAAAACATAGACTTTTTCTAATTCTCCTTTTCAAAATCCCCTTTTCTGACCCTCTTGAAAAGCATTGTGATGGTCACCTAAGCTGTGACTGATTGCCTTGCTTGTGAAAGAGAGGGTGAAAAAGCAACTTCAGCCTGCTTATAAATGTGCAGAAAACTCTGGGATCCAGGTACATGTTTACTCCATACTTTTTGACAGGTTTCTAAATGACTGTTGCAGAAGGATATGTACAGAGGCACTAAATAAAATAACAGGTGACCAGCCTGTTATTTTTATGATTATTTTATTATGTTATTGTGTTATTTTTACGTCCAAAAGAAGCATAGAGCAAAAGTTTTCCACGTTAATGACCAGATGTATTGACACTCAGTAACAAAAGGTGATGGAAGGTTTGAGCTTGGGGTCTGTGGGCAGAGGGGAGACTTCCCAGTGGGTCATGTGTCCAGGCTGGTGGGAGGGCTGGAGGACCCAAGGGCTCAGGGTGCTGGCCTCTCCTCCTCCATGGCTGGTTAGAAAAGTGAGTCATTTTTAGTGTCAGCAGCAGCACTAACTGAAGGGAGGGTGTCAGGGTAAAGAGAGGAGGAAAGGAGTGTTTGGCTGTAAAATCATTCCCAGTTTGTTGTAAGGAAAAATTTGGATCTGCTATACCTGCCAGCAAAGCCATAAAAAACAAAAGATGAACCATCATATTATAGATTATAGAGCTTTCTGAGTTTTTATGGTTTCACTGACAGCCAAACACTAAATGAAGATTTTTTTCCTCCCTCTCCTCCAATGTACACGAGATGGTTTACAGTCTAGTGCTTTCTTTCCCTCCTTTGTGCTTTTATCTCTCCATACTTGTTATGGCTGTCCTCCCCAAAGCTTCCTTTTCCCTCTCTGCTTCCATGTAAATGAGTCACCAACATTCTCTGCTAAATATTCTAATTATTTGCCTTCTCTTTCTCTCTTTTTTTTAATTAAAAAAAAAAGTGCTCTCTTGAAGTAGATATATGTAAGCAGGTGAGAGGTTTGGGTCATGCTGTACGGCAACAGTTCTACCTGCCACCACAGCTACTAGAAAAATAGAAATAAATCATTATTTCTTGGCAGCCAGTAATCATGGTGCCTCATCTGTGTACTCTTCTAATGGATGAACTCTTTTGTAATAAATATATCACTTTGACAGAGTCACCTCACCTTAACAGGAACATTTTGCAGCTGGGCAGCAAAGAGACAAAAAAGTGACAAGACCACAGAGCTTTTGCATCCTGCTGCCTTTCTGTGTAGAGACTCCCCAGCTTTAACTGACAATTTCCATGTGCACCTACAGCTTACCTCAACCTCTTTTCCATGTATATCTTGATGGTGATTGAGGGTAAAGCACTTTATCCAAGACGACCTCTGTCCTCTCCGGTAGGAAGAGCCCACCCTCGGAGTCTGAGAGATGATCCCTGAGGCTTCCAGGTGGATGGTGGTGCGTGGACAGCCCCCACCCTTGCTTTGTTTGTATCATATGCAATCCGTGCTTCACCTCCTTACAGCTGAATGTTGATTGTTCCATAGCATAAGTGGGAACAGAGGACCCTCAGCTGTGCTGTGACATTGGCAACTGGCCACTTAGAGACATATGTCCTGGAAGAGAGACAGAAATCGCCTGTAATTGCACCCATCCACATCTGCACCACTGATTGTGAGCTTGAGAAATGCCACTTGAAACTCAGGGCCTGCTGTTGGTTTGATTAAAAAAAAAAACAACCAACAAAACAAAAAAACCCACAACCAAACCCCAAAAAACTCCACTGCAGTTAATTTCTCACGAAAGAAATATTTAGAAACTGTCTTCAGGCCTTGATTATTTATCTCACGGCTTTGCTACGCCGCATTTTCCACAAGGGATGGTGTTGCTATTAATCTAAAAAATCAGCTCTGGAGGGGTGCAGGATAATAGAAGGAAGTCAATATAAAAATCTCCCAGTCATGACTTATGGAGAAATCTTTTGACTATAAAATTTTCTTTGTAGTATCACCAAGGAGGGCTCTTCTAGCAACATGCTTTGTGACAGATTTGTTGCTACAAGCTAATTTCTGAATATAAGCAAATATCATGGGTCATGTTCAGGACTACCTGCAAGTGGTTTGCTACAAGTCAATTTGAAATACAGTGTAAATATTCATGCATTGGAAGCTGGGGCTTGTGTGCCTGGTCTGAGATTCACTGAGTTGCCAAAGTAAAATTCTTCAAGGTCAGTCTCTTGGAGCTGGAGAATTAACACTTTTTTAAAAAATGCACTTGGATGCTTTTATCACATGGGGACTAAGCATGGGAACTTAATTTCTAAATTTTAAAAATTAGAATATTAATATATAATAAACTCAGAGAACTTGGAGGTATTTAAATAATTAAAAAAAAAAAAAAAGAGAGAAGGAAAAAGCTATTGTGTATTTTGAGAAATAGCATTGAAACTGCTTCCAGCCTGCTGTGTGAGGTATCCAGATATAGATGTGTTTCAGGCACACAGAGGAATATTGCACTTTGATTTATGTCAGCAGATAGCATTATCTTTATGGAAATTTTAATACCAATCGCTTTCAAAAATGTGCATTGAAAGTTTTTTCATTAGTGTTCGCATCGCAGAGCTTTTAATTTTATTTCTTGTTTTCCTCTGTTTGCTACTCCAACTCCCTTCTGTCTTTTAATACATCACAATTAGTTGGGCTGCTGAGGTCACAATTAATACCCAGGATCGCAGCATCTTTCTCTTCTTTTGGTTCAACGCAGAGGAGGAATCTGTGACAGACTCACCAGTGGGTAGAGGTGATAAAATCGGTTACAATTTAATAAATAATGCTAAAATATATGTATCGTGTTCTGACAGATAAATTGAAGCCATTTGAAGTAGCGGTCCATCAACTTTCCAAGGTGAAAGAGCCGATGTATCTGTTCTCAAGTCTCTGTTTCAATGACAGTTGCCAGTGCAAAACAAATGCAGCTTGTTGTGTTTGAGGGCAGAGAATAAGGCACGGTGTAATGTGTGGGCTGGAAAATACCTCCGGGCTTCTTCAAGGAGGTCATGGTTAAGGAATACTTCCACAAATTGAATTCCTGGCCAATTAGCTCCTTAGCAGGTAGTGCTATCACACCTTCATTTCCCACAGCACTCCCCCACAGCCCCTCTCTAAAGCCAGCAGTGTGCTTCGGGTTCCAGACATTCCCAATTGCAGCTTTTAGCCGTGACACACCGTCACCTCCTTTTGGATTTTCCTTGATAATGTTGTTGTCTCTGGCTGTAGTGCAGCCCCCCTGGAAAGGCACGTTTCTGCATGTTGTTTTGAAACGAAGCCTTGACTGTGAGGAGCTTGTGCCCAAGTGATGAGACGCTTCTGGGACCTGCATAAATTGTTTAGGAAGGACACCAGCCTCTGATTGCTGCCCTGGTAAATCTGTCCGAGCTCCATGTCAGCAACTTCCATTCTCATCCTTCTGCACTGATCTCTCTCACTTCCAACACAGTAACGTTCCTCTTCTGCTGTATTTGCAGCTGGTGATCGGTTTGTAAGATAGTCAGCTGCAAATGAACAATGATCTTTTTTCCTGTCTTGCAAAACAAAAGGAGTAGTTTTGGGTAGGATGGTGCAGATGTAAAAGCAGCAGCAAAGAAATTTAAGGGAAGAACATACCCAGTGGAAACCTGTGGGGTTAGTGTGTGTTTGTTTTTATTTTTCTTATGGGAACTGTTTAAATAATAAGTCTGGTGATTACTTAATCTTTCAGTTTGGGACAGAGTGACCAAGATCAAGCATCATTCTGTTCTTTTTTTTGCCTTTTAATTTTCTTCTCTCTCTGTTGTTATGCTGTGGGTACCCTGTCATTGGATTGGAAGAGACTTCTCAAGAAACCTCCCAGCAAGACTGTTGGGAACCAGCCTGGCAAAGTTTATTTAGTGACAAACTAATGCATCAGTTGCATCTTATTTTCACTCCAATTATATTTAGGATTATGTGCTGTTCAAGGGAATTGTGTTTGCAAGTTAGAATTGTTTGCTCACTTTACTAGTGAAATGCTAATTAAGAGAGAAAAATATAATTACCACTAGCAAACAGTCCTTGGGACCAAACTGCCTTTTCATCATGGAAAAGACCAGGACTATCAAAACTAACCTTTTTTTTTTTTTTTTTTTACTTAAAAAATATGTTATCAAGCATTAAAATAAACAAGTCTTAACTGCTAAACCATTTGGATAGACACCTGCAATGTTCTCTCTGCACCTGCAATTATTAGAATTAATACCTGCTCTATATCAAGCTGCAAACCTTTATGTTGTCCTTATCAAAATATCCATCTCACTCCCCTGTTTCTGAAGTTCCTTGTACAGTAGCTCCAGCAGCTCTGGGGCCAGAAGGTCATCTCCAGCACAGTGGTCAGTCATTTCATCTGCCTTTCTCTGCCTTTTTTTTGTCCTTGTGTTTGTAGCTGAATCAGCCTCCTGGTTGTGGTAATAACGTGTATTAAACCCTTCCATCTCCGATTCTGAACTCGGGGTTAGATCTTCCCTCTCATCCTCACTTCCCTCTCTTATGATTTCCCTGTACCTGAGCACTGAGCTCCTCGGGAGGTTTCACACTGATTTTCAGGGCAGCCTCACGTGTTTTAGGAACCGGCTCTGGCGGGACTGCCTTGGTGGGGAATCCTGAAAACCCAACATAAGCTTTTAGGAGAAGTACCTGCAACCTGGACTGCTGAAAACAAAAGCGGAAATAAAGTTTGGCACCATAAAAATAAACCCTCATGGGTTTATTTAAATAGTTAAACGGTGCATTCAGCAGTGAGGGGCCTGCTATCCTGACAGCCTGTGCAGCCAGCAGGATCTGCCATAGCCTGAAGGGACTGCAGCCTCCTTAGCCTTTCCCCTCTTGCTGAGAATGCTGCTTAGTGCTTGTTGTGGTCATGGCTTTTTAGAGCTTGGCTCCTGGCCAGCTGGAAATTTCCTGAGACCACAAATCCATTTCTCTCAGGCCTGTGTACATCCATCAAACGCTAACAATATGTGCTATATGCTCTCATTTGTTCCGTGCAGTTGCTGTTTGTAGAGACATTTGGATGGAGATGGGCATGGCTCTGAATAGGCTCTACATAACATAAACAATCCAATATATATATATATTACATCTAATAACCTCTCCCTCAGGCGAAGCGTTTGTCAGACAGGAGAGTTGAATTGCTGGGAGTATTCGTGCATATCAGAAGTCTTCAGTAAATGCTTAGTGTGTGGTTTATTGAAACTGCTGATAACTTAAGGGCAAGGCTATATTTCTGAGTTTTCAGGAGGTACCAGTTTCTGCTGGTGTGGAAATAATTACTGATGGCCTCTTCTCATCCCTCTGTTTATCTGGTCCCTATGACTAGAGTGCTTTATGGGGTTGACAAGAAAAATACAGATTTCCCATTTTCTTAAGAAAGAGGAGGGAGAGGAAGTCAACAAACAAATATCAGACTGTTTCCAAAAAATCCCTATGTCAAGCCATTGCTGATTTTCAGTAAAATTCACATTTTCACAGGTTGGAACTCTGGTCTACAGGTTGCACCTCTGCTCAGCTCTTCGTTGCCCACACTTCTGCTTTCAGACCCTGAACCGTGACCAAGAGGAAACACTCACAAATGTTCAATACAGGGTTTCTGTCAGAATTATTTTTACCTGAGGCAATACTATATATGCTGAATATGAAAAGAAAAAGTTTACTAAAAGCTGTGGTGCCAAAACTGTTCTTTTTAGTTACTGTGCTGGGTAACAGTCATAACAAATTCACAGCAATCCAATTATGTATCTGCTCTTCAGTGATTAATCTCTGAATGCTTCCTTTTTATCGATGGCATGAATGTACAGAGTTTGTTGATGTGGGCCTTTTTTGCCTTTTTAAAAAATTGTTGTTTTTTAATGACCCATTTTCAGGACATCAGTGTCCAGATCCCTAACTCTTATTCATCACTCTGCAGAACAATGTGCATTGCAGGATCTCCTTCCCTTAGCGCAGATGATTGTGAACTCAAGCCCTTGCCCTTGAAGTGCTACAGCCTACTTTTATCACTGATCAGAGGGTCTAAATCTCCCTCAGAGGATCAGGATTCTGATCCACAGAGGATCTGTGCAGGAGAGAATTGTTTGTGGGGTCCTTCCCTTCCACTCAAAAAAATATGGCTAAAAAGGCTAACTCGTGCTCCCTTAGTCATACAAAACCAGTACCTCACCAGTACCACTTGTGTGAACAACCAGGGCTTTGCATAAACAATTTTGGGGCAATTTACAGATTTCTCTCTTGAACTGAAATCCCACTAACTAATCTGAACTTCTCACTGCTGGGACTGTAAAATGCCCTTTGCTCAGGGGCGACCTGTGAAAACAGCTCTGCAGTTCAGGAGGAAATCTTTCCTGGGAAAGCTGAATAGGAGAAAAGGCAAATGCAAACTGGCTGGATTTCATTGGAAATGTCATGTTTTCCCAACTACAGCCAGGGAAGATTAAGCTCCAGGTCGTTTGCCAGATGAATAGATGAGGGCTGCTCCATCACCTGCAGTCTTCTGCCACGGTGTGGTTGCAGGAAGTGTCTGCTCAAAGAGATTATTTGAGCAAATGACATTGCAACCACTCAGTTTAAATATTCTAATTTTACTGCTTGATACTATGCTCCTATATATAAAAAACTTCAGTTATAAATTCTCCAAGGGGGGGAGGAAAAATAAGGGAATTCTGCTTTTTAGACTTGCGTGATAACAGCCCGAGCTTGGCCCAAGTGAGGCTCAAAGAACTGCTGGCTGTAACCATGGTACATGTTCTACAACATTAATAGTATCTCATATTTTTGCTTCATTCACATCTTTTGGGTTGCATATTTTAAGTAAATTCTATATGCACGGTTTTGTACAAGAATAGCTCCACAACATGTAATTGCAGACTTTTTTTGTGGGGTTACACTGAATCAAGTGCGTGTGTGTGGGAAAAGAAGTGGAAAAATGAGAGTAAAAGAATTTATAAATTAATATAATTCCCACTCTTCGATTTGTTCTTCTCTAATAACATCATTTTATATCTGTAAATATATAAAATAAATAAATAATGCAAGAAGACAGGGCGTTTTCTGCAGGAAAGACTGACTCTTCAAAAGATCTGTCAATGTTACATTTCTGACAAGGTGTTAATGCAAATGTTCAGGAAGACTGGTAGGACTTGTAAATACGGCTGACAAGGATATTTTCCAGTTTGTTGCCACCTTTGTCATTTTCTGTATGACATAGTTCTGTGCATCTCTGCAAGTTCCTGCAATGTGAATTAAGTTGCAGAAAATCCTGGCAAACAAGGTGATATCGATGTCCCTCGTTTTTAAAACAAAATCCACCCAAACTCTCACTTTTATTCTTTCAAAACTTAGAAAAGATAATTTTTTTCCTGTTGGGCATGAGGGCTTTAAATGATTTCAAAATATTTAGGCTGAGATTGAAAACAATGTGGAAAAATGCGGTGGAGTGAGAGATCCAGGCAGTTTTAATCAACCAGATAAAGACAGTTTATAATGACAGTCAATCCCAACAAAAACTGTCACTATAATTCACCTGTAATGAGTTGCTATAGAGGGAGCTGCCAATACCAATCTAGTTTAATAACAGCCTCCTACCAAACAAGAAATGTGTGTACTGAGTGTGCTATATACAGCAGGTGAATGGGTTTGCAACGTTATGTGTAAATCAATGTATTTCCTTTATTGTCTTGGATTTCTCTTCAGATCGGTGTCTCTGCCCATCTCTGGATTTTAAAGTAAGAGTTCAATTGGCATTTAAATTATTTCAGGTGAGGATTTTTGTTTCTCTTTGTGGTACCATGCATTTGGACAAAAGCTAGAATTTTATATGCTGCTAGGCCACTCATTATTTCAGTAACAGAAATTTTACTGTGACACTGCTATTTGTTATTAAGTTAGTTCTCAAAATAGGTCCCTTTTAAACTATTCAATTTCTTTTATGTCTGGGCAAAATATATCCAAGGGGAACAGGAATTGGTATAACTCAAACCAAATAGGAACCGATTTTTTTGCAGTAAACTTTTAAAGTGGTATCTGAATGTTTTGATTTATTACAAGTTACACATATTAAGTAATAAACACACATACTATAGACACACAATTTTAGCTATTATTTTTCATTTTCCTAGTGAATGTAATTTGTACTCTTTATTAGGGGCTCAAATGATGTACCTGAGCACTCTCATAACTCCTTTAGTTGACAAATCCCATTCTGGTAACTCTTCTCTTCCTCCTCCTTCTCTTTCAGAAATTTATCTGCTGCTGCAGAAAAGGGAAAAAACTAAAAATGCATTTCCTGCAATCCTCTTGGTAATCTGCCATAGGGAATATTTATTATGTAATGGTGAATGGAAAACTTTGTCAGGATTGAAATTGCACCCAGTGTATAAAAAGATAATTAGGACCGTGTTGTCCAGTGCTAGCAGGAAATGAAATGGAATTTTGCATTTTATTTGCCAAGTGGGAATGGTACCCATTTTTATTGCCATTAGCAGTAAATCCCATGTTTGTCCCAGGATCTTGTGGAAGTTTGCACATAGCCCTTCACAAAGCCAGTGACACAGAGTGATTTGCAATTTAAGGAGCCCCACAATATTGCATGGCAGCTTTGAGTTTAGAGGCAGCTCTTTGCTGTTCTGCATACAGAAAATCCAATCCAGCAACGGCAAACTGTCCTAACTTTTGTTAAACACTGGCTTTTTCATGGAGTAATCACTGGAATATTTCCAGAAAATAATTTTAGGTTGCCAAAGAATCACAAGAAATTTTTTAATAGAAGTAAGTAGGCTGTGATTCTCAATTGACTTTGCCCAAAAGGTTCTACTTATAAAACCCAAAATATTAATCAAACATTACAATCCCTGGTATTACTTGAAGGAGAGGCCCCAGGGTGTTTCTGCAGTGAGTCTTTCCCAGGATTTTGAGTGTAGCTGAAGGACTTTGTACCAATTTATCATCACTAATAACAGCCGTGCCCTTGTCTCCTATTGACAGATGATTTTGTTTCAACGCCGCTATTGGCATTTTGGCAATCCTTCAAATACACTGGAGTGCTGCCTTCATTACTTTAATGAGAAAATACATTTACACGTTATCCTGAAAAAAAGAGAACTAGCTGAGAGCTATATTTATTTAACATAAGGTTGCTCAAGTGTTTTAAAAATACGAGCAGATGCAACAAGTTATTTGTTCGAGCAGAAAACACTGTGTCGTTCAGTGCGTGTCCTAATGAATGTCAGGTGTTGTAGCTAAATGTGCCTTTAGTGCTATTAATTTGAAAATGTGTCCTTGCTATATTGCCACAGAAACACATTTTCAGTATTTCTTTTCAAGCGAAACGATCCTTTGAATGACTTCTCGAGAGTATTTTAACATGGCTGGCAATTCTTGTTATTAAAAGTAAATATTTAACCTGTTCTCAAGCACCTTGAGTAATAATAAATGAAGAGGGTGCATTTCAGACAAATAACCTTTATTTTAAAGAACTGGGGCCAGCTGGGTTTGGCAGCACATGTTAAGTGAATGGAGCCTTTTAAATAAAATGATGCAACTGAACTAAGGGCCTGGGGTAATTAGGGAACAAATCCAGTGCTTGTAGTTAAGTGACTCTTGTAGTGACATCAGTGGTGATGACTTAAGGCTGAAGATAATAAGAAAAACTTCACCAGATATGAAAAGAAAGTATCTCTCCCAGCTGTATTTTAGACTACATAAAAATCTGTGTAATAAATAAGAATAACTAATAAAGAAAAACACAGAAGAAACAAGGTCTAAGCCTTTTGCTGCTTTATGTATCAGTAGTGTAATGAGCTTAGTGAGTGTCAGGCATTAATACAACATCCTTTTAGATTGAGTCTTTACGTTGATTTTAGAAGGTTTAGAGAAACACTGCCAGTTCAGGAATAAAGATCAGTAATTTCTGTTTCCAGGACCGAGACAGTAATCTCAGAAATCTAAAGCAAACTGTGGTACTAAAAAGAGAGAAAATCTTGCAAGGAACTTAAGAGATAGATCATCTTCCAGAAACAATGTGCAGTGCATCATATCTCACATAATATTTCCAAGCAGTGATTCAAACTGATGAAGCAGCCCAAAGAGCTTTTCAGTGGGAGTGAATTCAGCAGCCTCAAGTGCAATTGGTAAAGTAATAAAACATGGTTTTGTGCTGCAGGACTTCAAAGTAGACTGTAATGCAAACTGGGCAATAGTAGAGCCACACCATTAGAAAGGCACAAATATCTTTTGTTTATATTTATTTTGCAGATTTCTGTCTCATTAAGTTTGTCAAACACGTTAATTTTCACCCAGAACTATACAATCTCTGTTCTTTTACTTCGCTTGTAAGTACAGTCCTTTAACAAGGCAACATTTCCAAACTTAAAATTCCATCAAAATCAGTGAAACCGATGTGAAACTTTTGCATGTTAAGCACAACTTTTGAGCCTGCCTCCTCGTGGCAGTACTAGGAAAAAGATAAGATCCATCATTCCTCAAGGCTCTATAAATATGAAAGGCATTTCTCAGGCTTGAAATGATAAATGATACCAGGCTCTTCACTCCTCCTCTGCTCCAAGGACCTCTTCCCTATTTCTCCTCTGAGCAGTTTGGAAACTAAGAGAGAACAGGCCTTTCCTTTGCTTTATTTTTACATTTTTTTTCTAATTTTTAACAGATTTCTCTCTTGCCCTTTGTCTCACGGTCATATAGATCACCCTGAGCATGTGCCAGAGTGCTGGAGGCTCCTCACAGCTGCCTCTCTCAAAGACATTTCCAAAAAGTCAGCTGGTGCCCTGCTGGGGCTCTGCTGAGGAAGACCCACAAATAATTCTCATGTAAGGCTTTCAGGGTTTGTCATGGTAGAGGTTTTAATTCTGAACTTCCAATTCTCTGAATTTATTGTAAGGTTTTTCACGTTCAAATACCTTTTTCCTAGCTAGAAAATTAAATTAAAGGAATGGAACCATTATTGCAGTTCTGTACCACAGTGCTAATAATATCAAATATATAATTCTTAGGGGAAAAATTCAAATATAGTGGGTGATTAGAGTGGTATTACAGGCTGGCAAATGAAAAATCACTGTAAGCTGAACAGCAGGATGTAAGGATATTGTGGTGAATTATAAAAACATTTGGCACATTGCTAGAGTTCCTCTCTATGGTGCTGTGTTATCTCATTTCAAATGCTGTAATTAAAATTGAGCAAACTTTGAATTAATGTAGCCGAGAATTATCTTCCCAAATGCACTCTTAAAATTTTCCTCTGTCCTTATTCTGCATAAGAGAGACTGAGAATGGAGAATTGTCGTAAGGTCCTGGCATTCCAGCCTTGTGTTCTTACTCTGTGAGCCGAGTTCAAAATCGGTGTTACTGCTCAGACCTCCCTCAAGATGTTTATCAAATGTTTCTCACACACAGCGAGGCTGAAAAAGAAGATTTTGAATGTGGTAATTTTGACTATTTCAAAATAGATATGAAACACGCTTGATGTGAAAGCCTGGAGGGGGGAGAACTGCAAAGGAATTGCATGTAAACTTCATTCAGTGATGGAAGCAAAACAGTGTTTGTAATATGGTTTGATCAGTAACTTCAGCTGTTTTAAATCTTGGAAGAGGTGAGGGCAATGGATGTAAAGAATAAAAGGCTAAGTTTGAATTTTAACAGTTATTTATAGTTCCTGAACCTAAAAAATTCAGATCATTTAGAAAAATAGAAAAAAAATAAAATCTCTGGTTCCTGGACATCTGAGCACTGGCTTGTCAAATGCCAGACAAATAGGGAGAATAAAAATATTTACAGTATCAAACCAATCTATTTTAAGTGAGAGGGATGTGATCATTTGGTAATTGCTACCAAGTATTTTTCATTTTGTATATTCTCTACCCAGCATGGCTGTCATGTTACCATGATTATGTCAATGGTATCTGTGAAATATTACCTATTCATAAAAACTTTTTCTACCTAACTTTTTACTTATAGCTAATTTTTAATTTCTGTCTTTCTTGCACATAACCACGTGTGGTCTTTGATAAGCACCTTCTCTCTTTGCCACTTTCTCATTTTCTTAACTCATAGTGCTCACTCCCTACAAATATATGTCCATCTGACTTACCAGGGCTAGTTATTTCTCATTTTTAAGTCCAATGTGGGCGTCTAGAACTGTGGAAACGTGAGAGAAATCAGAAAGAATTCCTGGAACCTGCTTGTTCGGTGTGTTATTGCTGTGGAAGGCTTAGCTGAGAAAACTCAGTTTGTCGTTCTGCGACGATGATAAAGAAATGCTGTTCATGTAACAAGTCTCCAAAGAAAGCTCCGAAAATCAAAACCAGCAGGGCTTTTCTTTGAAAGCTTCCCTTCCAATTTTAGGAGAGTTTTTTCATCCCCTGCAAGATCTGCCAAGTCAGGCATGGAGCTGGTTCTTTCTGCAGTGCCTTCCACGGGGCTGACCTCCTGGTTTTTTGAGAAATGCTCTGCTTGAGTAGCTGCTGGTGAAGGCCTGGGCCCTTGGCAGCACTAAGCAGATGATTAACTGTGCTTCCCTGACAGTTTAAAGGGTAGATGATGATTTCAGCTCCTCTAACTGCATCATGATCAAATGGAGTTCCCAAGCTGTCCAGTATTGACTGACAAAAAGTTGATTTCCCCAAGGCTGCCTCAAACTAAATTTATAGCACACCTCTGACAGAGAAGACTTTATATCTATATTTAATTTATGCTTGTGTTACTTCCCTTTCTCCTGTTGCCTTAAGACTGACCAGAACAGTTTCTTTAACAGGATCAGTTGAGGTTTTCCCCATCTGCTGCTTTTTTTTTAATGTCTATTGTTCCTCTTGAGAAAGGACAAAATCTTAAGTTAACTAAGGAGAGAGATCCATTTTGCTGACACTTCCTTAATATTGGATGTTATTTCCCATACTTAGATCATTCAGTTGTATCCTTAAGAATATGCTTTCATTGGGAAAAATGAGCATCCTTCAGGTCAGCTAAGGACCTCTACAAATTCATTAATGCATATAAATAATCTATTACTAATATAGTAATATTTGAATTTTTTAACACTTAGAATGGATACACTAGACAGCAAAAAACGAGATCAAAAAGATTTCTTGTTCAGTTCTGCCTCAAAGAATTTTGTATGAAAGCTTTGTACCTCTTCCAGGTTGCAATGAAGTTTTCCCACAGAATATTGGTTTCTCCATTCTTGATGAATAATTTCGACTTGCAAAAGTTCTTCATGCCTTTCCTGTTTTTTCATTTAAAATTTTAGCAAGGAATTGTTATTCTTTTATGCTGAAATTCAAGCAGTAAAGCACAAGGTGTATTTTCAGAAGACATTGTTCTTGAGATCTGAGTGAATTATATATAAGTATTTTATTGTTTTCTGTTTCTCACAGCTTTTCCTGTGGTACTTTCCTTTTTTTTTAGATGAAATATCACTACCCTGGATAAGTTAATCTACAGTCAATAGCAATCGAGTGAATGTTCATACATTCTCTAAAGAATGCAATTTATGTTTAGAACATTTTTTTCTCAGGGATTGCCTAAAATGCTGAGCTACAAAGTCATCCCAACTGACATATTTTCAAAAGAAACCATCTGAATTAATTGCAGTAGATAACTACTGCCAACCTCTAGAAAGGTGTCAGATCTATTTTTTTTATTTGCTGTATTAACTCATTATTTGCATCATTTCATAATCATGTCTGGCTCTACATGAGACTGGGCTTTCACTGCAGTTGTAGGAGATCAGAGGAGTTACATATGGAATTTAAACCAGAAGTTCAGATCAACTTTTGCATTGCTAATTGGAAAGCTGTTGCAAAGATCTTTCGCTCCATCCCTAAGGATCACCTGTTTTCTCTGTTTCTCACCTTCCTTATTGCTATCCTTTCAGATTTTCAGCCTGCAAAGAATCCTCTGAGCATCACCCCCCTTTATTTGTGACTGCACGCCTCAGAAAAGCGTGCTCAAAAGATGTCCAGGTAAACCCTGAGTAATAACTCATTTATCAGCATAACACTGTTCACTGGTGTTTAACACGCCCTGTTTAGTCCTTCCTGTTTACTCAGGTCAGAACTGGAATTGTCCCCTGTGCCCTGCCATGGAGCTGTGAGGTCACTGTGTCGTGGAGGAGGTGAGAAACTTGGGGTTCAAAGTTGTAAAAGGAACGATAATTTTGGGTTTAAGGCGTGAACTAATATGACAGACTCCCAGGGAGTCCTCAGTGCCTATTTTGTGGAACGCCAGCGTGTTCCTGATTTTGTGCTCGTTGCTCCTTTCCCTCCTGAGCTCTCGGGTATCCACTCTCCTCACAGCCCCAAAGCTTTGGAGGACCCCATGCTGTCACCTTCCCTCTTGCTGGAGACCTGAGCCCCTGGTGCGTTGTTGCAGCGCCTCGATTTATGGGTTCAGCGTTCCTTCAGGGCGACACATTCTGCCATCATTCACATTGTAATTGCTCCTAACTCAAGCTGCATTGTGATGCAAATGACGGCGTCTATTTACTGCTTCCAAAACAGCCAACATCATTACAGATTTTTCTAGAGGACATGAGAAGAGATGAAAGAACAACCTCATTTAATCAGCTTACACAAAGATTAGGCTGGAGGGGCTGCTATCCGTGTAACTTGCTGACATGAGTCCCCCGAGACGCTGGATCTCTGCACGCCGCGGGTACACACCGGAGACGAGCCCTTTCACAGCTAATCTCCTTCTAGAAGTCCTTCTCTAGGTAGGAGCAAGCTTAATGTTCTGCTTCCAGGCTTGTTTTATGTGTTCACACGGCAGTCTCGTCAGCTGCCTTTTCTCAAACCACCTTTTCCTCTTCCCTGGAGATGCTGGTGTCTCTTGATTAGACTGGATGCCACCTCCTGTCCTTGGAAAACCAATTACCTCCCCGTAGTTGACTCAGCGTGGGTCTGGATCTGTCGGCAGCAGGGTTTCCTCTCCCGAACTTCCTGGTGATTCACCTTGTTATGTCTGCAAACATGTCTGAGATGTACCTCTGAATGGGGTGATTACCCTGAGTTTATTAATAGCTTCTAAGATCAGGCACAACAATAAAACAAACCCCAAACCTCTGGGTGGATAGCATGTCTGACATGATTAGTTCCCATCTTCTTATGTCCTAAACATACTGGCAATAGATGTAATTAGGAAATTTGAACCCCTATGCCATTATCTACCATTGGTGTTTCCAATTAATCATTTAATCTTTTCATCCTTACTCCAGCTTGAGCATCTTGGAGCACAGGAAGACTGTTGAGTTAATAATATTCAACACTCAGAATCTGTATTAGTGTTTTGAATTAGAATTAAGCTGAAAATATAGGTAATGCAGAACTAGGAGCACTTGAAAGATATAGCACTAAGGTTCTAATTGTATCATTCAGAACAGAGTTGTGACTATTTCACAACATATGATCTCACATAAAGGCTTTTTCTAGAGAGAAAAGCATCACTGAGGTGCATGGAATCGATTCCCTCTTCAGCAGTTCAGTGGTGGGCACAGTGCCCAGACTAAATGAGCTTTTAAGGCCCCACACTTAGAGTGATGCATTTTGTCATTTTTTTTTCTCTTTTAGTGCTTGATTGATTTGATTGTATTTATCAAATTAACAGAAATTGATTAGAAGTCCTCCATTTCAGGGAACTGCCAGAAAATAGGTGTATTAGTAGGGAGGAAAAATTCCTAGTTGTCTGGTCAGCAAGGGATAAATGACTTTGTGATTACAAAGAGAGAAAGGGGAAGAAGTCTGGGCTTGTGTTCCTATTCAGATTGGTTTAAATATATTCAGATAATGAACTTGCTGAACTACTAAACTGCTTTATTAGCCAAATTTACCTAAGGACAAATTGGCTCAGCCACTGCAAGTACTCAGGACTATTAAAAAACCCCTCGTTTTACGCTGATGCAGAGAGGGGAGTGTTGCCCCTGAAAACAGGTGGCCAATTTATGGGGCCCAGCTGAGAAACCCGATGAATGCCAGGCCTCCCCCTTAAAAGGGAACAGAGAAGAGGAGGAAGCAGGGTTGTGTAAAGGCAAAAGCAGGAGTGCAGCTTGCCCAGAGCACCTTTCTGCTCCTGCAAAACTCCTCGGTGTCCAGGAGCTTGGTGCAGTTTTGCGATGCTGGGCCCCCTGTCCTGCTCCTGGGGTTGGGGAATAATGAGGGCGTGAAAAACAGCCAGGTGGGCAAAATTCTGTGTAGAGAGTGTAATGGAAATAGGTATCCATTTTCAGGTATCCTCCAGAGAGCACTGCAGCAGAAAAACCTGGAGGATGTAATTTTCCTGTCCTTACTGGAAAAGGACATGGTAATAGGAAAAAGAAAATTGTGTGGTTGTCTGCAGGAGAAACTAAGAGTTTTCACTATTGAAAGAGACTTTTTCCCCCCATATTTCCTAAATAGACCTTTGGTGTCTGAATTCAAAGACAGGAGCAAAAAAACTATTAAGGAATTAGTTTGAATAACTGCCAATATACTTAGATATAAAGTCATGTAGTAATAATCTGGTCATACTGTTATTCAGGAGCTCTCTCTGGACTGAATGACTAATGAAAACAATTTCTGATTTAGATAATTGTAAATATTTCCCACCTGTATCTCCTAAATAGACTGTAGATTCCTGATCTGTTTTATTGTTGTCCGGGGACGTATTTGATAGAGCACAAAAAATTAGCAAATATGGCTAAAATAGAACAGGTAGAAAAGCCAGAGGAAGGTAACTGTCATGTAAAAATAGCCATCATAGTAAGATACAAATTAATTTATGTCATGTCTAATATTTTCTTATTAGAATTTGTTTCCATTTACAGAGGACAAGGCAGAAAGAGATTGATCAGACACTTTCAGAAAACCTATAAAACAATCTATTGGAACAATAGAGCTTTTTCATGTAGCTGCTTTTGGTTTTTTTAACCTTAGCTATTTCTCTGCTACCAAAAGAAATTATGCCTTTAAACTCCAGATAAACCTACAAATGGATCATATTTTTTCTGCATTTCTGTAAAAATAGCTGACAATTCAGATAAATGACATTGGAGCAGCATAGCAGTAGCACTTTAATTAAAATTAAAGAGTGATGCACTAAGAGTTCCTTGCATTTAATTTTTTTAAATTGTATTTCTAGGTCAATAATGTGATTATTGATTATTATTGTCAAAGTGAACGTTTGACCCTCGTTTTTATTGATCTGTCTTTTCTAAATATTGATGGTGGGTATGCGAAAAGAGCACCAAAATTTTGACTCGGGTTAGACAGGGGGATTAGAGAGTTCTTCTATACTTACCTCATTCCGCTGAATTATGGTTTTCTCTTTTATGCTCATGAGTGGCCACTTACTGACAGGTTTTTTTCCCTCTCTCTTAGTGCACAAAAGGCTGTTCCTGCCCCAACGTGGCTGAGATGCGGAAGGACACAATACCAGGGGTTTTGCCTCTTCCTCGGTTCAGGTAAGCAGAGCCTAACAGGTTCCATGGTCTGTGAATGTATCCTGGGCTACTTGTGGCTCAACTGAACCTTAAACATTTCGAAAAATTCAGGTCTTTCATACAGTATAAGGGCAGGAAATGTGATGAAAATATTTCTTCTGTGTACTTGCAATCCTAAGGGCATATTTCTAGTGAAATATTTTACAAAACTTAGAGAAGTCTGAAAAATATATCCAATTTAATTTTTTTTTTTTTAATATGCTGTAGCTGAAGATCTGGAATGTGGTTTCCCCCCCTGCCCCCCTTTACAATAGACTTGTAATTCAAATGCTTTGGAGTGGAATTACTGTCAATATGCTGAATATTTTTTTCATTTAACTAACACGATTTTGAATTAATTTTGATGTAAATGGCAGGCCTAGGCCCAGGTTCTTGCCAATAAACTGCAGTTATGTATCCCTAGGATGGTTACTGTGTGAGTCAAAGTGTCTGAGGCAGTGCAGTTAACATCAGAAGAGGGGCTGTGTGAAGCACCCAGAATTAGCATAAAAAAATTGAAATGTATGAGGTTGCAATTACCATAACATCATAACGTGGAGACACCGCAATTGATATTGTAATGGCTTAGATGGCAATGGAATAAGTCAGTGAAACAACTTCAAATAAATGAATAAAGAATTTTAATGGCATCATATTGCTTGGCTCCAGAATGATAATATTTTAGGGGTGCTGAATCCACAGTTAGCTATTAAAAATGCTATAAAGTATGGCTGCAGTGCTTAGCTGCTCTTTCTCAGTGTTGGATGTTGTTTCTCAGTCTGTTGGATGTTGTCAGCTTTTTCTTTTTGGTTTGTTAACAAAGGAAAATTATTTTAAGGATAGGCACATAATAAATTTTATTTTATTTTTTTTTTCAAGTTCTTTACTCTGAAATGTTTTGACCCAGTGAAACTATAGTGTAAAACAACAAATATCATTAAAATTATCTCATCCACTAATTTAGGTAATCCCAAAATTAACCAAGTCCAAGAAAGTCAAACTTGTCTGGTAGAACGACCCCACCCACTCCTGTGTTAGACAGGGAGAATGGCAGGAAGAAGACTTTGGGAGAAAGATGGAAAATTCTGATGTGACACCAGTGTATTCAGTATTTTTCAATGGCTGCCAGCACAGTGGTTTCAGAAAGGGTTGCCTTTCCTAACCTGCTGTTGGGAGAGAAAAAAGGTTAATAAAAAAAGAAAGATAGAGGCATTCAAAGGACTGCATGCAAATGCATTCAAAAAGGAGGAGTATGGAGTTGCATTTCATCAAGGTGCTGCTAAACTTTCCACCTCAGAGGAGCTGTGTTTCACATTTTTAATTTTAATAGAATTCATCCCAGATTTCTAAAAAGCTGAGGGAAATCTCCATCAGCTGGCATTAAATTTTAATGTGAGTTGTAACAAAGTAAAAGCTTAGAAACTCCAGAAATAAGAGAGTCAGTAGGATGAAACCAGCTACTTATAGATTGTTTATGTTGCATCTATTCTAAACAGAAGAGTGAAAAGCCTCACGAGAAATTGAATTTAAAAAGACCTAAGCATAGGAGCCTAATCAATAACAGGAAAACTTTGAAATGATTCTGTTCCTGCTTAATAAAGTTACCTGCATGAAATAATAGAATTAGATTTCATAAAGGTATCGGCAGTATCAGATGGCATTTCACTAATAAAATACTACAAAGCAATGTAATTAAGGCTTATGTTAAATAAATTAAGAATTAGCTGTTTGCCAGACTTCATAAAGTCCACGTCAATGGCAAAACATTGCTGAGTCCCAAAGGGAGAGAGGTTGTGCCTGGCGCTGCTCCACATTTCCATCATTCATCTCACAGCACGTTGTGTCATCTCTGGGAACATAAAAGGGGTGAAGGCCACACCTGCAGAGCAAAAGAGAGTTTTGGAAAGCAAACAAGCTTTGAAAGAGCTCTGGAACAGCTACTCAAGCTCAAAGCTTGGGAGTACCTGGAGAAAGGTGACTGTTTCACCACTGGCTCCCAGTACAGCTCTGCTGACACTCCTGCAGCAGTGCCCTGTTCCTGCCTTTCAGGAGACCACTTCTAAACATGATTTAGAAAAAGCTGGAGACAACACAGAAAGAAAGGCTTGAGCATCTTAATCTCTGTCATTGCAAAATTAGTAGATGAGAGTTGACTTCCTTGGGAGTGTAAAAGAGAAATAATGTCAGGCAGTAAAAAACTTATAGTTGATCTTACCTAAGGATCAGTATTTAGAAGTTACAGTACACCTGTCTCAGACAGAGGAACACAACATTTTAAGGCTGGTGGTTAACACGTGGAATTGTGGGGTGTGGGGAAAGGAAAACTACCCAATAAAGCAGAAGCATTCTGCTTTTGCTGTCTTGCCAGGGCTTGGGTTCCTTTCTGAAGCATAAATTCTATCTAAATAGAAGGTATTGGTTTTAATGAAGTTATTTGTGATGTTTAGGGTGCTGTGATCTATAGGAGAGCAGGCAGCAAATAATCCAAAAATGCTGTCGGCTCTGAAAGGCTCTGACACTGTGCAAGTTGTGCTGGTTATTGCACTCTCAGTCCCCTGCTGATTAATTCCAGGTGTATTGGAGGTATGGACACTGCTGGATCTGTTGGAAAAAGGGGAAAAATACTGGCAGTGTCTTCAGCAGGTACAAATTCCATCTTCCTCTGTTGTGATACTTGCCTCATTTTTTTTTTCAAACCTATGCTAAGGAGCTGGAACATGGCAATTCTTTATTTTGCTCAGTTCTCTTTGTCAGTCACTGCACAAGGATGTAGAAATGTTTCATGTGAGGGCAATACTCTTCTGTCAGAAAGCTGAGCGTGGTATCTACTGCTTGCTTGGATCAGGGCATGATTTTTCTCCAAAAGAAAATAGTCTGTGTTTATTTTTTACTCATTATATGCCAGATTCGCAGACGTTTTTATGATAATACAAATATCATAACAAACTCAGAAATGTTTTGACTTTCTAAAAAAAAATCCTGGTTGTTCAGCATAATGTAAAGGACAAATAATATATGTGGAAGGAAAAAGTTTTACTTTTG
Source organism: Lepidothrix coronata (assembly GCF_001604755.1). Classification (NCBI taxonomy): domain Eukaryota; kingdom Metazoa; phylum Chordata; class Aves; order Passeriformes; family Pipridae; genus Lepidothrix; species Lepidothrix coronata. The sequence goes on from NW_016690296.1 coordinate 988,848, forward strand.
AAAATTAAATAGAATTTTCTAAAGAAAACGAGCAGTTATTTGAGTGACACTGAGTGGATCAACATCATTATAATTGCAACCATTCTATTTTGAAACTCTTCGCTCATTTGCAATTCTGTATTTGCTTTGCAATTATAATAGTTTGCAATTCTGAGCTTTTAGTGACAAGCCTGTAACTGTGCATGTAACATAACCATAAAATTACGGCCCAGTGATGTTTTAATACTCTAATATCAAATGGATGGACTTCTAAAAACTTCTTCTATGGCAACAGATTATTCTGAGTAAACAGAGAAAAATCAGATGAAGTTGAAATTTATTGTAACCAGAGCAGAGTGTGTTCATACGTTAGTAATGAACACATACACAAAAAGCTTGAGCTTAAGATTTTAATGACATCTGCAGCCAAAGAACTGTAAATATTTAAACCACCTCAGCTACCACATGTGCAGTTTATGATCCGAGTCTGTGGCAGAACCTCTCTGAGTTTAATAAGGTGGGAATGGACTCAAAGCATCAACACCTTATCCACCAACATGCTGCACCTTTTGGTCTTTTCTGGTATGGTGTAGGGATCAAAGGCAAGTGGTTAACACTGAATTAAGCTGTGTCCATCTTCTATTTTTCTCAGTAGCATTTCATTTTTCTTGAGCACAGAACAAGTATTGAGACAGACCGTAGGAAGTCACCTCTGCTGCCACTTCTGGTCCTCTTTTTCTTTAGCAGGCAAGGACCAGAAGCAAAGAGAAGGGAAGTGTTAACCGGGTGTTAGTTTGGCCAATATATTAAGGAGCTCTGACTTCACATATTAACCATAAATCCCACTGATAATGAGCATTGCAGAAGCTCTGAAATCCTTGCTCCATTTCCCTTGTTTGCTGTAGCTCATTGATTGGCAAATGGGGCAGGAGAGGCTTTAATTAAACTGTGCTTTAAATTAGTGCCGAATGGCTGGGCTCAAGGTGTGGTGTAAACTTCTTAAGCACTCCTGACTCTTCCTCGAGCTAAACTAAGGGCAGAGAACCATTAATCCCGCTAAATATTGTATGCACCTTTTTACAGATGGCAGCTGATAATGAAGTTAGGAGTTCTCAACACGGCCTTTCCCTCGCTGTCTGACAAAGTGAGAATGCCTCTTTCTGCAGGAAGTGAGTGTGTGCCAGGGATGCTTCTGCTTAGACCATTACCAAGTCTGTGAATATATTTTGCTCTTTCCTTCCCCCTGCCATGGGAGTGATCAAACAGCAATTGCAGCTCTACAGATTTGTACTAAATTGGCTGTGAACCTAAGCTCAAATTTTGAACCCACTGCCCCAAATGCCTCTTCCAGCCTTTCAAAGTAAATTCTGCTTGATCTGACCTTTTTTTTTCCTTTCTAATTTGTTTCACAATGAACCTAAGAATACAGTTTTCATTTGCTGCAAATTGCAAGCAGAGTCAGAAATAATTTGTCCAGTGCAGAATCTATGGCTCAAATGGGATTAAACTATTCCAGTTATTAGACTGTATTACTGTCTTAACAGTGCCTCTAGTTCTCTACAGTCCTTAAAAAACAATCAAACCCACATGCTACGGATCCCGGATTAGTGAAGTTTTCCAGAGCTAGGAAATAAAACCCCAAAACTCTTGAGAACCGCGTATAGAAGAATGTTTTTATTAAATGTGCAAAAATCTAAATTGGAAAATGGGAATTTTCAAGTTTAAAAAAGCCTCTGCCATTATAATTTTTTTTCATCTATATCATATAAAAGAATTATAGTTTTAAACTGTGGAGTGGAACGCATACAGAACCAAGGCTTTTTTTTCTCCTTTTTCCTCCTTTATTTATTTACTTATTTATTTATATGATCTGGGCCTCAGCAAATACTTTCCAAAGAACCACAAAAATTGAGGTTTTAATAATAAATGCAGCATTTTGTCACTTCCAGGAGTCACTTCTCCACATCAGAAACACCCATCTCCAAGAAGCCTTATTACTGTTGCTATTGTTTTCTTTTCATTGTTTGCTCCTTGGCACGTTGCCTTAAGGTCTGACATTGATATAGATCAGCATCAAACCCTTCCTTTTATAAATTAAAAGTAAGAAGCAAAGTTTACAGGCCCTCCTCACTGTTTATGTACTAGACTGTCTCTCTTCTGTATATGTATATATATATATCTCATTACAGAATACATGCTGGAGAGATTAGATTGGTTTTCAGCTGATTGCATTATACTAATTTCTAACAATGCTGTTGTATTTTGATTTTTGCCTGTCTAATCAGGGAAGGAGGTTTTCAGTGAAAATAACTGCTGAGAAGGCTCAGATCTATACATAGAATTTACATAAGTCTACGAAGTAGAGGGGATTGGAAGATTCTGACAGGCGTTTTCTTTTGGGAAATGCAAATGTTGTCAAAACTGGAACATTTAATGAAAATATTTTCTGTCGGAAATATCCACTTCAAAATGAAAAAAAAAGATATATAAAGACATTATTTCTATTCAGCTGTTTCAATTCAGTAACTCAAAGGAATTATGGATTTTTTTGCTTAGGAATAGTTTCAGAGTTAACTTTTCTCAACATCTCTTGCAACGAGACTACAATTCCATAGGGTTCAAACAAGCCATTTCTGCCAATGCATCCCATTTACTCTAGTGTTGGTTTAGAGTAAACTTTGGATTGACTCTAGAATCAGGAACAGTTGACATATGAGAGAAATGTCCCAGTGGATTCAGGTGTTAATGCATTGAAAGGGACTGACCTTAACTGTGAGATCCGCTGTCAGAACCAAGGATGTAGATGATTTAAAGATGCTGATCTTGCAAATGTCCCGGGTCAAAAATTACATGATTAAGAGATTTTGCTCATTGGATGTAGTTTCTCATCATTCCCACCGTGCAGCTCCCTGGTATCTCCCCCTCAAAGAAAAAGTCTTTTTGCTAAAACTGCACTTTCTCTTCTGGAAAAACAGTTTTGGCCACAGCACCATCATTAACTCCTAACTTAGAATGTTACTAAGGCTGATAAAATCCTGGCAGTCACTAAACTTTACTGAAAGGGTGGTGCTTTAGCTGTAATTAAAAGCTTGACTGTTCTTACTTATAATTTCCAGACTCTTTGTAAGACATTTCTTCTTAAATACAGTTGTTTTTTTACCGCAGCATAACTTTGCTAGTTCCAGGTGCTGTGGGGATTTCTTTTGGTGCTAAGCACAGTATCTACACAGAATGACAATGAAAATATCATGTAAGATGTTTTCCATGTAATTCTAAGGAGCTGAGAGTGTCTCAATACTGAGAGGCAGTGATGCAAAGCACTTTGGATCTAAACAGACAGGGGCTGAAGGGGGAGAGGATTAACTGATTTGCACAGACTCACAGAACACATTAGTGACAGAGCCAGCGCTTGTGACCCAGTTCTTTCAGGTTTGGAGCCAGAGCCCCTCACTACCAGACCTCAATGCCCTCCACGATCACCAAAGTGGGCACAAGTGAGTTGTTTGGACAACTGGGTTTTGACTGATGTCACAGCTCTGCTCTATCAGGGTTCACAGTCATCCACTGCAACAAGTCACCAGCTCTGCAATTCCACACTGCTCCTAACTCCATCAGAAAGGAGCAGGAGATGCTGCTGCTGGAAGTGACAGCAGATTTTGCTGAGGAGAACATCAAAGGGCCAACTTTTTGTTGCCAGTGCAAATACACAGAGAAAATAAAAAAGTGGATAATAATGGATAATGCACAGTGAGCCCATTTATTTTGTGTTACATAGTATTTCAGTACAAAAAAGCCTTTGGGAATCATTTTAATGCAACTTTTCAGTTCAATTTTGTGCCCTGTTGATTACAGTTAGTCAGGATAGACAAACACTATCACAATTCATAAATTTATCATTGCACATCTGATCCCAGCGTTGATAACATTTGACATTCTATTCTGAGCATAGTTCTGCTGCAGCTGCTGGAATTTTGAGGGGATGCTGGGGGGTGCAGATAGAGAGTATGCTCTTACAGCACCCTTGGTTGAACAGCTCCAACTTTCAACAGCCTTTCATTTCAGTGTGGCTCACATCAAATTTGGGTTCTGGCCCTTTTGCAGTCGCCAGGACGGCATTAGAATACAACCTTTATGCACAGCTGGCAGACTGAAAGTCTGTTTTCACTTGTGACCTCTCCAATTTTATATGAAACTTCACATCATGTTATGGAGCATCTTATCACGAGGGTATCTGAATACCTCTGTGAATGCAGTTTTTGTTATTTATTCCTCAGCATGACAGTTATTTATATTACAGTGATAAAAGACTAAACTTGGTTTGCTGACAGGAGAGGGCATCTTGATTGATGGATTTTGCAGCATAAGTCAATCAGTCAGTTTGTTTTTGAAATTTTATTTTTTTTCTTGCAGGAGAGAACAAATTTAAACAAAGAAATGGACTATATGAAAAGGTGATATGACTATCAATTTAAAATGGATTTAATTTTTAATTGAAGCAAAATATGCAAATTCTAGTGAAGCATAATTTTTTTTCAGACTTGTTTTGGGACTTTTTTGTCTCTGAACGCATTTGAGATGGAAGAAATTAAAATTGGCAGCTATAATTATCTGGAAAACCAGAAGCATCTTTGAATTTAGATTTGTGTTTTCTTCCTGAATATGTCTTTAATGCTTTTCTGAACTTGCTTTTGATGGCAGTATCCTTTTTTCTACTATTGTAACCAAAATATCATTTACTAAAATATTTGACTGACTACCAAAAACATTCTTTTTAATGATAGAAAGGAAGAAAAATAGCCCATAAACATTATTATTCTTTTCCATGACAGTTTTGGACAGTTAGCATAAAAATTTAGCAAGAGATGATGGGTGGAAACAGAATTACCACCCAGGTGGATGAATGCCAAATTTGCCAAGGCTGGTATTCAGAAACACTGAAAGCAACAAACTCCATTTACTTAAGGCTTATTTCAGCACAAACGGGAATAAATTTGAGAGAAATCCCCAGTGAAATCAGTTTGAATAAAAAGATGAAGCTAAGAAAAAAATGCTGGTACAGGTTAGACTTTGTTTAAGAGGAATATGTTACATGAACAGGAAGCCCAACAGCTGTGGAAAGTGGAAAAAGTCGAAAGGAAAATAAAGTATCATATTGGAGAAAAAAGAACACCCATAGAAATGGGGAAAATAAAGAAAAAACAGTATAAATTAGATGTGTTGGTACTCAGAACACTGATAAGGTTAAAAGCTCAGGGGAAAACCTCAGCAGGGAGTGTGTCATCTTTGGTGACGTTATTCCTGTAGCTGTTCATAACTAATAGCAACATATTCATGTATTACTGTAGGTAATAGTAGCAGTAAATATTGTAGGAGTTCTCTGCTGCTGCTTGAAATGGAATTAGTGGTTCTACATCTGCTTTTCTATAAGCATCTGTTTGGCTCTTTTTCAGAAAACTTTATAAATTGGATTAATTTCTCAGAGTCTTTAATGGAGCTGTCATATTTTAGGTTTATACCCTAAATAATAAGACTCCGTGGTTATCTAAGTAATATTTAAAAAATAATATGGTCTAGTCAGACCTCATTTTTACCAGGTTTAGGGGGAAAAAATGGAGATGTCTTCCTATTTGCTGCCTTCTGTCTCTCAATCACTCTCTAAGCTTGAAATTATTAACTCGTATTTGCTGACACTGAACTAGATTCTATGAATTGTAAATCAGCAGCATATTTCAGGATTGGGCTCCCATTCCTTAACAATCTTTACTTTATTTCTATTCTTTCCTTAAATACTTAGAAACTTCTGTGCAGAAATCTACAATATAAAACAGTTCCATGGATCTTCTATATTCCGTTTGAGTTAAAGCTCCTGGTTTCCAGTAATTTAAATTAATTACTTTTTTTTCCTTAAACGCTTTACTTTTCATCTACCACCTTAAACTTATTTAAACCATTATTCATGAGACAGCTTTAGGGTAACCACAATATAGTTTTAGATGAACACACAACCTTTTAGGTAGTATCTTAGAAAAAGTAGGGATCGCACTTTGTTTGTATTTACAAAAATGCAAGGAAAAAAAGGAAACGTGGTCATTGCCTTTCTTATAGCAGGTTGTTGGTTGGAGTATATTCTTGGGGTACATGCAGAGGAATAAATAAAATCCAGGCCTTCTGCACTGTGGGAGAGCAGGGAATAGCAGAGCCTAAACACAGGAGGGGGATGATGGGGTTCTCTCTCTGCTTCCCGGGCTGTGCTGGGACATTGCATTGAAGGGCTAGTCAAGGCTCTGGCAGAATTCCAGTGCTGAAAACAGCCACCGAAATACTTTCGGAGCCCTGAGCATCAGTGGAATTTTATTATAGGATGTCTTTGAAGATGTGACTTGTAGATAGCTCTGCGTTGAAAGCGGATCTCCTCGTATTTGATCATTCTGGGAACAATGAGCGTTCCCGCAAGGCTGCCGGCGGCAGAGCAGGTCAGATCCGTGGTGTCCCCCCGGCTTTGGCTGTGTGATCTCAGGCGAGATACATTTGGTAGGTGCGAGATAAGGATCCTCGCCGCTGGTTGAGCGCTGACAAATTGCCGCGCAAGCTGATGCCGAGCATCGCTCGGTGGGTTTGAGCTGAGTCCTGCTGCCACCTTCTGGCGTTCGCTCCTTGGTCGGCCCGGGCCGGGGGGAACGTTCTGTCCCAGGCTGCGCAGGTGGCCGGGTCTTCAGGAGCTCGGGCTTTTCAGCGGTGACACAGGTCAGCGTCGAAGGGGGGGGATAAAGTCGTGAGTCGCGGTAAACGACTGCCAAAACTGTACTTGTATTAACCCAAAGGTCCTTCTTACCTCATAGAGAGGAAAGAGCTCTCTCTGAGCTGCAGCCAAAGACAAATGGATATGTAATAAAATTATAGTAGGTATTAGTATTGACTGGGATTTTCCATTGCCCTGTTATATCTTTTACGTATCATGCATGTAAGTAGAGAACATAAAAGAATCCTTTTATTTCAGCTGTTTGTCTGGTTTAATTCATAACCATCATTATAACAACCCTGTCTTGTGCTTCAGCTTATTAAAACAGCCAGGTTGTTCTTGAGTGGTTTTGAAGGCAAGGCTCTCTTTTGTGGTTTATCTTTTTTTTTATTTTTTTTTTTTTTTACTTTTTTTTGTAATAGTTTGTTATTCACAGGCAACAGATATTCTGTGAGTTAATCCATGTCCTTGATCCCAAATGGTGGATGAAAACTTGGCTTGCCCAGGTTAGGCTGCAGGTGCTCCAAGCTCTCTGCTGGAAAAGCAGAGCATCATCCCCAGTTCCTTCCCAGAGAACAGATGGTGCATCACCTTGCCTTGTTTACCCTCTCCATCACTTTCTGAATCACCAGGTTGCAGTTTCTGGACCTACTTTAGTTGTACAGAGGACCTTGTACTCCCTCCAAAAGGTACAACACACGTTTTGAGGCAAAGGGAGACAGCAGGAGGGATCAGAGGCTGATGTAACTGCAGAAACTGTCACTGAAAACTGCATTAATTTATACCTGCAGAAAATATTGCCTAGTGCTAGTCCAGACTCTGAGGCAGGCTTTGATTTCCTGCTGGTATCAGGGTGAACTTCTTCAGAGGCAAGAAATGGGATGAAAGTATTCATTATTCTCACTGGTGTCAGGTCAGAGGATCAGGGTGGAGGGATCTCTGAAGGCATCAATTCTTACCAGTAGGGCTTTAAATATGAACTCAAACCAACATCTCTGCAGCAAACTTTTTGTGGAAAAAAAGGAATGTGGTATAAATTTAAGATGTAAATCTGTCATCCTACCTTACCCCTCTATAGCTTATGAATTGCTGATTTGTCAGTGGTTGGCTCAAGCTTAAAAGCATAAATATATGTTTTGGTGGTCAGGTAGTTTAGTAACTGATTCTGAATGTTTCATCACAAAGCGTAAATGAAATGCTACAGTATTATCATGATGGATAAATCCAGTGCTGGGTCAAAGACTGGTCTGACAGGGTGAAGGAAATAAGTAAGTAGCATCTGTTCCTTATACCTCCACTCTGGGGTGGGGAAGGGGAGGATTGTGAAGAGATGGAGACTGCACTTTGATTTTAGCATGCTCTGGGAGAAGGACAGGGTGGATTAATGTATTAATCCATGTATTAATTAATGTAAAGCATATGTATTTATCCTAGTATTACATAATTGCACTACTTCATTGCAGAGAAGTAAATCACCTTACTTATCCAGCTTTCTCCAGGAGTTAGAGCACTGTCTGATCTGAAAAAATCCCAATCATTTGTGTAAGGGAGACACAACCAAGAAGCATCTGTGTGTTGTTCTGCAGCAAATCATTATAATTAAAGAAATTTCTTATCCCTTTGAAGTTAAGGCCATACCAAAATACTTATGAATTAAGTTTCTGTAATTTTAACTTTGAATACACCAGGGAGAACCTTTGAATTTTGGGCCAGCATCTGGTTTAATTCAGGGCTAGCACCTGTTGGTTTACTGCTGCTGTGGTTAAATTAATCCTGCTGACTGTACAGAAAGAGTTGTAGCTGTGGTGTGTAGAAGTGAGCCTTCCCCAGGCTCTGCTTGGGGCTACATGTGGGAATACTGTCACTTCTGACATGCCAGAGGCACATTTTGCTTGGCATTCCTGAGACATTCAGCAGTGACATGTCTAACTTGATTTTAAAAGTGCCTTTCTGACATGGAAGCAAATGGTTTCCCTGCTTTTCCTCAGGACCGTGCAACAAGGATAGTTGGGAGGTAATTCCAAATTTCTCTGGCTCCTGCTTCCCTAAATTAAGGTTCTGATGCTTTGCAGAGGAGCGTGGTCTCCTCTTGAGTAGTCAGAAAGTCTCTATGTGCTTTATACTGCAGAGCACTTGCAGCGTGGGTTGGATTTCTTCAGAGAGATCTTGTCTGACTGAAGAAGCAAATGTTCTGATGTCATGTCTCATTCTTTCTTTGCCATTGTCCTTTGTCACCCATTATGTGACAAATATGAAAACCAAGGTTTATCTTGTTTCCGCATCGTGATTTCACAATTAATCTTTATATTTCGGCTCTGTTCATATGGCTCCAATGAAACAGGTTCTTTCTCTGCATTGTCTCGATGATTAATGCTTGTTGTTGAAAAAAACAGATGTAACTTAATGTTAAAGGTGCAAATAATTTCCAGCCTGCAATTATAGTGAATTAGTTTGACCATTAATATCTTCCAAATTGAATTACCCCGTGTATGAGGTCACTGGTAGTTGCTACAACTCATACCTGCCCATATGTGTCTGTCTGTTATTTTAACCTACTCGTTGTTGAGTCCAAAGACATAATTGATGTCACAAAATGAGGTCTGTTACGCTTTAGTGGTTATTATTAATTACTGGGATTATTGGACACCTGACTGCTCCATCCCTGTGTGTGCAGCTGCTCAGGAAATATCCTCTAAGACTGGGAGGAACTGAGCAGTTCAGACCCAGGGTTTTGCTGTTCCTTTAATGGCAGTGTTTTCTTTCCTAAGATCCTTTTGGTCATTCCTTTGAATACACCTCAAAATCTTGTTATATGGTGCAAGCAAACACAAACAAACCCATAGAAGATAAGTAAATTCCCTTGATTCACTTTATCTCCAATTTTATTATTGCTGCTAATTATGAGGCGCTTCAGGCGGGAAATTCCACATATTCGAACTTAATGGCTTGTTTCAACCAGGTAGGCATGTTCTACTGAAAGCATTCTGCTCACTCAGTGAAATTTGTTCTTTAAAAGAAATATGCAATTTGTTACAAATGGTAGCATTTCATCCTCTGAAATTTAAGCGGTTTCGGAATGGTGGCAATAAGGGTATTGTAAGAGTTTAAGGTATTTTTAGAAAGTGAGGACTCTGTTTGGGGTGAACAAGGTTTGTCTGATCAACTCTTAAGGGAAACTTTCACCAATGGATAGTTAAAAAAAAAGAAGAAATACAGTCCAATTTAAACAAAGAACTGACTGTTTCAGAGAGATGCTCTTTCTAATTTCTACTGTGAGCTTTTTCTTTTTTACTCTATTGCTTCGAAAGGCAAGGACTCCTGACTTTTATCCTTCCTAAAATACCTCAGGGCAGCAAACCAGCATAAAATATATCTTCCTGCTTATGTTTGCACTGAGTCTTCAAGTCCATTTTAGTGCTAAAGCAATTATAAATTATTTAATTATCTGATACTAATTAGTGCTGCTCACAGAGAACCCTGTGAATAGCAGTCTGTGGACTGGAACAGTTTATTTACAGATAGCATGATGTCTTTTTCTTAGGATGTTTCCAAATTTTGTTTGCCTCTTGCAGTGTAACTGAGACATCAATGAAAGGAAGTGAAGGATTGCTTGCAGTGTCTAGAAGGCAGTTGTCTCAGATCCATGTTGTTTTGAGAACTAGATATAACTCAGCTTTGAGATACAGGTTTCTAGACTGCAAATTTAAGGAAGAAGCAAGAGGAATTACTATTTCACGCCTCATGTCCCTGCTAGGAATGTATTTACAGTTCAGTTTTTATTTTGAATGGCAATGCATGTCAAGAGAAAACAATTACTTAATTGTTATATTGAGGCATCTCTCACTCAGGTTTTAAAGGAAAAATAACCCAGAAATAGGTACAAGTAGAAACTTGCATCTGGTTCTCTTGTTTGTAATCTGGGGCTCCTAAAATGTAATTTCTGGCCTCCAAAGTGTTTGTACACAGACTTCAAAGGCGCTTTTTAACTGTCAGCATAGAAAGGAACTGGAAAGGAACATCCCTAGCAGACATGAGGGAGCAAAGGATCAACCAAACGATGATAAAGAGCACCCAAGGCCCGGTGGAATTGAGGATGGGATTGGCAGGACTTGGGACATTCAGCAGCCTGTGCCTTTGATCTGTGGATGTTCTCTTAAGAAGCGATGAGAGCCTGAGTATGTGGGTTATCCTTCATGGTTAGGAAAATAGAGCTGAACCTGACTGAGGAGGCAAAATATGATTCCAATAGAAGCTCACGCTGCAGTGGGAGACAGGAGATCTATTTCCTTCTCGGTTGCACGTCTCCCATAACCCAGGGTGAATCACTTAATGGGATTTATGATGTACTGATCCAGCCAGGAAGCAGATGTTTTCCTTCCCCACTTCACAGAACGTTACAAAGATGGAAGTGTCTGATCAGTTTGGGATGGGATGGTGACGTGTAGGGTGAGAATCTGACTCTGCTGAATCCAAAATACCGGAACCAGAGAAGTTACGTCAGTGGTTTCATGTCGTGCACACGTCTGCAGACTATGTGAAGGTGACATATTGAATGAATGGATATTAGGAAATGAGCTATTTTGTGCTCTAAAATGTCATTAGTCTTAAGGAAGATATTCATTAAAGGTACAGATTTCTCAAAACAGGGGCATGTAGTGCATGAATGCCCTGCAGAGGGATGAAGCCGTTCTAGGTTTTCTAAACCACCACTCACAAAGCAGGAGCCAGAACTGCTTCCAGGTCTGCTGATGGAATGCAAAAAAATAAATAATCTCGCAGTCCTCCAAGACGGATTCTCTGAGTAGGGGATGTATCTGCTATTGCAACACAACATATGGCTGTACCTGGCACCATTTCCTCCAAGACATCCCATATGCTTGCAGTCTGGAAGCTGTTTGCAAAAAGCTTTACTGACTCATCCCAAATATGTAATCAGACGGGAATAATAATCAAGAAGAGATCTGAATTTATTACAGATTAGTTTCTTATTTCTGTGTACTGAATTTCATCAAATCAAAGTACCATTTCTCTAACAGATGAGAAAGCAGGCATGCTAAGTACCTGGGTGTCACAGCCAGGCAGGTCCCAAAATTAATTATCTGTCAAATTTTACTTCAGAAATTGTGATGTTTGTTGGAAAGAGCATTAAGCGGATGCAGATATTTTGTGCATGTTGAAAGGCGTTTTGCAGACATTATTCAATTTTTTGAACCTCCCTGATGGATCCTTCTTGATGTTCTCCCTTCTTTAGGAAAAGGGATATAGGAGAAGTGAGTTCTTACTCTAACAGTCAGTGCTAGAATCTGGTGATAGTAACCTCGACTTTCTCCCATAATATGGGAAAAGATGTGTCTGTGACAAGTTGGAAGGGGGGAAAGAGTTCTGCCTGCTCTCTGGAAAATAATAAAAAAAGGTTAGGAATCTACTGGGCTTTTAGAACCTTTTAGGAGTCCAGAGGTAAGACCTTGACACCAATGCTCTTGTCTTTTCACAGGCACACCAATTTATTTAGATCTCTTGCGATTCCAGTGGAATTGAAGCCAGGATCTGTGGTGGGATTTTGTAAGGGAATGCTCTCGGGAACTCTGTATTGTGAGGATGAAGAGACCTAATAGATCAGCTGCAGGCAACCTATGGGGTTTTATTGTGTCACCATGAACACACAGTGCACTAAGGCGATATGTGATGGAGATAATTATGAAAGAAAGGATTTGGAAATACTCAGTCTTGAGAATTTTATTATGGCTTAAAAAAACCCATCCTTTATAAAGCAAGCTCGCTTCTGAAACTTTCCTTCCTTACCCATAATCTGTGATCCTGGGGAAGAGAAAGCCTTTTCCAGTACAAGATGTAACTCTGACAGTGCTTCCCGCCAGCAGAGAGCCCTTGGCCACTGGGAGTGGGATTTGGGTTCCTGCAAGGCCCTCTGGAAGGCTCTGGCACTCAGTCCCATCCCGACAGCGCCGCAGAGGTTGGCTCCCACTCACCGTGGCTCACACAGTGCTGCAGCTGAGAGACAGTAACTCAATTCCAGGAGCATCCTGGGAGCCCATTAGAGGCTTCTGCTCCTCTGCTGTCAAAGTGAGCAAGATTTTTGCTGGGAATATAGTGTTTTTCAGGTTGCATATGTGCAGACAGTTAAATCACAGCAAGGACTTGATAGCGAATGTGAATCTGTGTAATGCTGAAGGTTGCAAGAATAAGCAGGAAAGGTTTTCATTGTGTTGCAAACCAAATAAAACCGAGTAGTCAAGGATTTTCACTCTCTTACACGGGTTGAGTGAAGCACAGACTGAACCCAAGCTATGCTGGGGTATTTTAAACAGCCTTTCCAAAGTGACCATGTTGAACGCCCAGCAGTGTAAAGATTCTAACAAAATGGTGACGGCAGAAAATCAGGAGCACACAGGAATGAAACATTCCAGCTCCTTGGGCACAGGAATGTGCATTGCTGGTTTGGCATTAGCTCTTCTCTGAAGTGTTTGATAAGAGTTCTCAACAGCTGAAAGCATAGCCTGAAAGGTCTTAGTCTCCAGGCAGGGGGTAGCAGTGTTTCTGCCCACATGTTGTCTCTCCTTTCTCTTGGAAAGGTTTCTGTTTAGAGATTGTATGTACTTTTCATTAGGGACCTGCTTCACTGGGCAGCGGGTATGTTTTGGGATTAATATTAGACCCGAGTTTACCAGGTCAAAACCAAAAGGAAATAAAGCAATAAATTACAAAATGAAATATGTATATTGGTATAAGGATGAAAAAGTGAGTCACGATCAGAAAATGTTGCAGAGCTATTCAGTGTCACCCCCAGCACCAGCTGAAGTGGGAAAATAAAGACAGATGGTGTTTCCTTTGACCCAAATTCTGTTGAACCATAAACAGACTTTGGTTAAATTATAAACAAGGGAGCACAAGCAAATAAGTTTAGTTTATATTTCTGCATGCCTGAAATGCCATGGAAAAACAAAATATCCAAAAGAATTGGACATGTGAGCCTGAGCTGATGGCATCAGTGGAAGACACATATTCACAGCAGTTTTGGGCCTGAAGTTTCTAGAGCTGACCTCTGAACATACAGGAAATCCAGTGGCTCCCTCTGTCTTAAGGGAAGTGTGCTCTGGGCCTGAGTCATTATTTTCTTACCAGACCTTAAACTAACTAAATACATAATTTCGTAGTATTTTCTATCCGTTCTGTCATCTTTGAACATCTGGACACTTCCAGGCTCAATTTTCTGTTTAATTAGCCAGTCTCACTTTGTCTAATCTTGCTTGTTCTTTAACTAAATGGACTTTTTCTCTCTGTCTGCTGCATCATGAGCAGATTTGGCTCATGGTACCAGGTCCTCTAAAAAGCTGTGATAAGTGTTAGGTGCCTATCTCAACACATGGTTTTATATCCAGTAAAACAAGTGTTCTTTACTATAGTCTAATTTTTGGGGGGAGGGGCTTCTACCTGCTATTTTTCTTGCTGTGGAATCTGACCATCTATCTGGTTCTATTATGTGTAAGAAGTCCTGGGTAAGGAAGTGTGAAGTGCTCATAAAGGCACTTTCAGCTGAAAAAGCAAATTATGTGGCTCAGAAAGAGTTATTAGAAACGTGCAAATATGTGACTGGGGATGTTATGGATGTGTTTGAATAAAAATCTTCTCTTTTGAATAATAACTTCCTCTGTGGAAGACAGCAAGTAGTCACAGCTGTCCTCATGGTGTTCTTGCACTGAAGTTCTCTTGGAGATGAAGAAAATAATGTATCTGCGTGACATGATTAGAATTGTGTTCACAAAACATGGCATCTGACCTTACAAAAAACGAAAATCAATGCAAAACAAGCCCTGATTAGATTTTTTTTTTTGCCAACATTGCACTTTTTAAACTAAAATGGATGTGCAAGGTGAAGCACAGTGTGTAAGCTACAGGCTTATGGTTTTACTCTGAGAGGCTGAATAAACAAAGAATTTGCAATTCATGTTATCTTGCAAAGTCACATTTTACCACCCCTCATGTAAATAGATTGTGTGTATTTTATTATTGCTTGGAAGAGAGTTTTGGCAGGTTCAATGTCTAGAAGACTGGTTTAGATCCACATTTTCAGAAGTTCATGGTCGAGGCAGTAAATTTTGTTCTATTCCAAGGAAAAGCAGAGTTCACCCTTTCCTGTTTACAGGTGCTGCTCTGCCGTTTGGAAGCAGAACATGAACGACTTGTTACTGAACAACATTTAGTTCTCTTGTTTTCCTGTCCAAACTGGTAAATAATTTATCTGCAAATGTTCATTCAGTTTGTTTTAAAGAACACAGTTTGTTCCAAAAAGGATATAAGTGATGAACGTATTAAAAATTCAGAACTTATCAGAAAGTTTGTCTCTGCTATCTCAGACCTGCATAATGCTCCTAAACAGATAAGTCTTTTGCTAATTAAGTCCATGGATAACTAAGTATTTACCTCTGGGGGATGATCAGGACCACTCTGATTTTAAGGAAGTTCTTCAGCTACTTTTGCTGAGATCCTAAGCTAGATCCGTGAGCTCTTCCTGTGGCATATCCCTACCATACAGGTATCACCCTGAGCATGTAAGGTGTGCTCAGTGAGCCAGCAGGAAAGGGACAGTGAAGAAATGACACTGAAATTGTAATAGCATCAGCTGAAGGGTGAGGAAATATTGGAGCTGACTGGTTCACCCAGTCACTGTCTGCAGCCAGGATGGTTTCCTACACCATGAAGTGTAATATCATGTTTGACAAATGTGCAGCCTTTCTGAATTCACAGAACACTTACAATTAGGGCAGCACTTAGAGCCTGGTGCATTTAACTCCTCTGAACAGCTTCACGTGCCTGTGAAGATGTGTGAGAGCGAAAACATAGGGAAATGAGATACAGGTATTGGGTGGAAAGAGTGAAGTTTCTCAACATGTTCCTTTCAGCTTTTCAGGATGCTAGTGGTGAATGATGTAGCTTCACTCCTTCATCCAGAAATGAGCGAGAAAATGTGTAAACCCACCCATTCCCGGAGTGTAATTGATATTTTCTACCCATGTCCTGTAGGATAAGACTTATCTTTCCAGGAGTACTAATCGTTGCCAATCGGTAACACTAATCAGTAATGACTTTCCATAAGTCTCACCAAGAGCAATCATCCCACTCCAGCTTGGGACCTGCTAGAAAAAAATTGCCTGGGCTATCTAATCTCTGTGCTAGACAGAGCTGAAAATGCTGGCTCAAATTAGTTTGTGATAGAAGCAGATATCTCCATTTTGACATGCCTGAGCTTGAAAAGATCTCCTTTAGGAGAAAATTGGGGAAAAGCTTAGGGATGTCTTAATCCCAAATTTGAGATTTCATTTTAAAGTTTATAAGGACGATTTCTATATTTATATTTCATTTTATCTAAAGCTGCAGGAATTCTATCACTGGGGAGCTGAGCTTTACCCTCCTCTCTCCCTATTCTTCTGCTAAGCAGCATCTCAAACCTGACCAAAAATAGAAAGTCCAGGCTGGGCAGTTCTCATTTATCTGCTGTGCTGGTTTTTGTGTTGGATGAGGACCCTGAATGGAAAGGACTCCATCAACTCATCTGCCCTGTATTGCTCTCTGCCACTCTGGTTCTTCCAGCAGTATGTGCTCATATGCTTTCTCCAGACAATTTGTAAGGAATTGAAGTGACAAAACTGTCACATTTTCCTCTGCAAAAACTCTTTTATGCAGGTTTTCCTGATATTGGGCTTACCTTTTTCTTTAACCTGCAGTCATGCCATTGCTGTGGTATGTAGCCCTTGTTCCCCTCGGCACTTTGTCTTCTTTTTCTGTGCCTCAAATCCACCTGAAGAGCATTATTATTCTCACTCTTTATTGCCTTTATTAAGCCTCTCTCTCTGTCATTAGCTGCAATGTGGTATTTGGTTTTTATCTTCTTTGAATCTTTCCAAGCCAGGCTGATATCTTTCTAGAACTGTGATGTTGAGAAGAGTATGGGGGGGGGGGGAAATCTAGGTATCACTGGCTGTGATATGAAATAAAGACCCTCTGCATACCCCTCAGCATTTAAAACCCATATGACATTGTAGCTGTATTTTTATTTCTTCAAAGTGCTTTTAAAACACCTCCCTTTAAACACAGGCATGGTTGGGTTCCCATATAATGTCTGACTATATGGCTTCTCGAGGATGTTCCTGGAATTAAATTATCTCCAGCTAGTGTAGGTTGACTAGAGCTGTGCTTACAACATCCATTTTATAGTTCCTATATAAAATCTCTTACTGCTCCTTGGCTTCTCTCTGTAAGGACCAAACTCTTGCAGGCTGCTAAATGCTGCACTGGTACCTGATCTGTCCTTTCTAGAACTGATTCTCTTCTTTTCCCTGAGTTGTTTCAAGGAGGTATTTGTTCCCTATAAACAAATCTTTAGGATTTTGCCTTTCCTGGGATGTTTCGTTTGTTACTCGTTGATGTTAATTTTGTTTTGCAACTCCTTCTCTATCACCCTCATAGTTACATTGGGGCAATCTCTGAATATTCCTTTGTATTTTTAGCATAGGATTTTTAAATCACTTCCTCTTGAGAGAAGGTTTAATCTGTATTGTTTTAATTAGAGCAGTGAGGAAAAGTTAGTCCTGTGGCTTAGGTATCCAACAGGACTTTTTTGTAGGTGTTTTTTTAAGGCATCATCTACGTGCCTGATCACTTGTTCTCTTCTTGGCCTGTGATTTCCACACAAGCTTTGCCTTGAGGCCCATAGTTAAGCAGTCAGGTAATTTGTCCCACACAGACCTTTGGCAAGACTAATATGTCATCTTTCTAAGAGCTAACCACATTTTTGAGATTTAGTTAAAATAAATTGTGGTATACCAGCTAAAACAACACTAATTGTTCCACCCAGCTAATTAAAACAGTTAATATAGGAAAGAGGAAATAGGGCATTATTCCTTGCCTGCTTCTCTTTAAGTTTTTTACCAAAATAAGCTTCAGCTAATGTCAACTATATAATAAAGCACGTTTCATTTCTTTTTTTCTAAATCAAAGCTATTTACTGGGCTTAAATGTCAGTGGTTTCTAGTCTCAGAAGAATAATGTTTCCCTGTAAACTAAGGTAATGGACATTTTTTCTTTGCTGCCATTGTGATAGCAACAGAGATTCATGTCACACCAAGAAAGAAACCCTAAACATGAGCAATTAACGACGGATTTCAGGCCCCTGCTCTGGGAGCAGCGTTAAAAGTATAAATGAGCAATGGCAAAAGGGAAACCTAATCTAATATACCGAGTGGATTAGTGCCTCAGGCCCATGGTGCATTTCCAGAGCAATACAATCATGGGTTCTGTGACCCTACACTTCACAACAAGGTTAGAAACCACTATTTGTTACTGTCCAGAAATTGAGAAAGACTGGCAAGATGGGCGTGCAGTTAACCTCATATGTTTAAGGACCTGGCCGAAGGAAAACATTGCATTTTTGGCAGAAGAATATCGAAGAACTGCATGTGATTTGTATGTAGTTCGTTTACTGGGAAGCTACAGTTACTGGGAAAGAACCGTTGTTAACACATGTAGTGATACAACAGCGGTGTTGCTGAAGAGTTTGTCTTCTGAGCCTGTAACAGAGGAAGTCTGTAGAAAAAAGATAAAATCTGGGATTAGGTAAACAGACAAGACTGGAGACAAGCTTTGGTATTCAGGGCCTTCCATCTGGTTTCACAGTGAGCAACTAAACAAAACCAACTGAAAGTAGATAGTGTATTTTAAATTATTTATGGTAAACAGCCCACCTGAAAGATAAGTCTCTGGACTCCATGGATCTCAGTTAGCAAATAGCTCTGGGTTCAGCAGAAGGGAGATGGGGTGTGGTGCAGACATCTGAGTAAATACAGGTGTGTGGTTTTCAAGGGCCAGCAATTGGGAAAAAAGATTGCGTGTTTTGTCGAGGATAAGATGTGAAAATGGCTGATGGTCAACCATTATATAACCTAACAATGCCTTTTAAAACTATGCAGTATTTTCTTTTTATAGTTTTCTCCCTCCTGGCAGGTGAAAGGGAATTATCTAAATTTATTTCACGTCTCCCAGCAGCTTCCTTATCTGTCCTACGGACTGGCTTTTGAATTCCACTAAATCTCTTAAACTCTGCGATCTTTTCCCTCTGATGAAATCTGTTTTGCTGGCTGTTTAGGGAAATGGTTTTAGCTGCTGTCATCCCATAACTCCTGACTTCAAATGCTCTCTGCTTTTCTGCTTCCTGAGCGAGGTAGCTGTCCTACAGCTGACATCAAAGAGCTAATACAGAGGGCGAGAGGCAATGCTGGAGTCTCCACAAAGCTGGGAAGCACAAAACACCTTCCTTACACCAGGAGGAGGTGACACCCGCCCTCAAAAAAAGGAGGAGGGAAAAGGGGGGGGTTCCCTCCAATAGTTTTTGAGGTTTTTTTTCTCCTCCACCTCCTGCTACGTGTTATTTAAAAGTGGCAAATGCTGTTAGGCAGGAAAGAACTAAAATCTTCTGCCTCCTCACAAAGCTGAAAATATTGCAACTATGCACAAGTTATCCCAAATAAAGATGGTGTCCTACTGCACTGTTGAGATCTGTGCAGAAACAAGGAGTTCCTATATGCTGAGTAGCAAAGAATGAAAACACAGACATCAGCCCTGTTAGCTTTATTGCAGGAGAGAGATATAACATTTTGGGACTAAATACCATCTATGCAGGATTTGTAGTTGTAATTCAATGAGTATTTCTGTTGGTTGTTTCCCTGCTCAGCATAAGAGGACTTTTCTTTTAGAGTGTGTGTGTTTGTATGCTGTGCCACATGGTTGCTGCAGCTCAATCAGAATGTGTTCATGCTGTTTGCAAGAAATACACTCCTCTCCCTCTTTCTGAGAAAGCACAAGGGAACAATCATACCCGGAAAAAGTCAGGAGCTGGGACGTGGAGAGATTGGTGTGTGCTGTGAAGTGGAGCATCCTGAAATCTGCAAATAATGCTATGAGTAAGAAGGAGAGGAAAAGCCTTAGGATTAAACATGGAAACAACCATGTATATTATGACAGTTCACACATCGTAGTGCTCATAACAGACATTTTTCTTGATAGCTGTGAGACATTATGCCCATGGAAAAATAGACAATTCAGCTCTGTGGGAAATATGCCTTAATAAAAACTAAACCATCAACGTGTCTTATTACGCATTTTACTGCGTATGTAATTTTCACTCTAATTCTGAAGTCATGAGATTACTAGATAAACCAGTGTGTTAAAGCATCTTGACTACTGTGCCAGTACACCAGTGTAAAATGGTAGAAATACTGTCAGTTCTTAATAACCAGTATGAATATTGAAGTGTTCAAATTGCATGGACTGGGGTTAAGCTAATGTGAATTGACTTAGTGGTGTTGCTTTAGGGGTTCATACATAAATAATTGATTTTTACTTAGGAGTAAGCATCCTTTAAAATGAAAAAAAAACAATAGAGAGTTCTTAGTTGAACTAAAATAGACAGTTGTGAAAGAATTTACTAGCAAAGCCAACACAAAACAGTCTTTCCACACATCTATCCTTACTTCTCTTGAGAGCTCTTGATTGTAGCAGAGAGGGGAATTTTACCCAATAAATTGAAAAGGAAATTAACAGGGTTTATAAACATGAAGCTCCAGATAAAGTTATCGCAGTAATGGTTTGCAAAAGCAGGCAGAAGTTGCTGAGGTTAAACAATATATCTTTAAGCTCCTGCCAACACTTCGTGTAAAATAAGTGAGAGAGGGAAGGGTGCTGGGGGTTAAGGCCCTTATCAGGATGCCCTGTTTTGATCCAGAAGGAAGGAGCAGCTGAAAAGCCTCTCCCTTATCTCAGAGGGTTACTTAAATCATCAGACTGTCTTCTCTGTGATGCCATCTCTTGCTTTCACTGCCTCCTTTTCTGCAGAAAGGGCTCCCTGGACACATCAAGAAAAGGTTTTCCATTTTTTTATTGAAGATTTCATTGAGACTGGCATATTTCTGTGGAGATGTGCTGTTTTCAGGGAAGCAGGACCTCGCTCATCAGTTGTTAGTCCAGGCAAATTGTGCATATGTTGCCAGATAACAGGGTACTCTCCAAATCTGAAGCTGTGCATTTGACAATTTCCTTTTTATTTTGAGTGTTCAGAGAGACTCAGAGAAGTTCAGCAGAGGGGATTTGGTTGCTCTTTGAGCACTGCTGAACTTTTCAGCGTTTGTACATCAGTCAGGAGGGATTGTACCCTTCAAGTCCCTCTGTGTACATCAAGTTTATAAGCTTAAGATGTTCAGGCAGCTCCTTCTCCCAGGAAATAATGAAGGATGTGAGTAGTAGAAGGATTTTTTCTGGTGATGCTGCATTTACTTAGGTCTTATTTCACTTCTGGAGGCATCCTTAACCATGTCAATTAAAGAGAAGTAAGCTATTGTCCATTGTGCTTTAACTGGAATAACTACATGAGTTGCCTCTTAAATCATTCATTTTTAATGCATTGCATTTAATACATTGCAATACCTTTAAAATTTGTTTATTCCAACTAAGGGGATGGATTTGCAGGGAACAGAGACCAGAGAAGATACAATGTCTTGATTTCAGATAAGATGTTCCTGATGGACGGGGGGATTCAATAAAATGCTTATAGAAGGTGTATGGTGGGCTTTGTTATATGAAGGAACGTCGTTGTCAGACTCTCCTTTGGTGTATGTTTTCCTAGTGAAGCACATCAGTGAATTTTCACAGATTTGAACTTCACCATTGTATCTTTGATTACAAGTGAGTTCTGCTGGATTTGACCTTAACCAGCAGGTTTTTTGCCTTTGTTTTTTTGTTTTTGTTTTTGGTTTTTTTTACTTTTTATTTTGAAAGGGAAACGGTGACTCTGAACAATTAAGAAATCAAACAAGGTAGAGTTTTAAGTTACTTTTCCAAAGGAATAGTGAAATAGGAGTAATTTCCCCCCATTGCTCATGTCTGCCATTCCCTCAACAGCATCTTACAAATGGGGTTTGAGGGCAGAGAAGGCTCTATTTTGTCTCTAGCCAGTGAAGCTGTACTCCCTTGTCTATTCTCTTCCATGTCACACAAGTCTGAATCCTTTCTTTGTAATTTGAGTGTATTTCTGTGGTACATCAGAGACAGGCCCAGATTTTTAAGGCAGGTGGATGAAAAGGTGGCTGAAGTAGCCATTAGAAGACATCCTGGTTTTAGGCTCTAACAAGTTTATCTCTGACTGGCAGTGAAAGGTTAAAGTGCTTGCCCTGGAAGGATACCAGGTCTGGCTTTCAGATTCACACAGTTCTTTAATAAAATACATACCCGTGGCTGAATCTCAGACTGTATTCCTTTAGTTCTGCTTTTTCTCCCCACCACGCTTTGTCAGAAAATAAACCAAGTCCTTTTGCTAACAATAAACCCCACTAAGATTTGCAATTTTACTTCATATACAACTTAACTCATCTGTTCCTTACAGGTTGGGAAAAGCTTCTCTCACCCACCTCCCCACACCTCCCCAAAATCTGGTAACAACCCACTTTCTGCTCAATCCATATATAAATTATTAGTATTTTGTCACAATGGATGTTAGCAGCTTGTTAATGAGCTATTAATATTCAGCATCTAAGAATAAAGCAGAAATAAATATGTTGATATAATAACCAAGTCCTTAAATCTGAACGAACTGAAAAAGGAATGATGTATTTTTTCGGTCTTCCCCCTTGCTTTCTTGGGAGTAAACACATCATTTTGTAAACACGTGTTGATTTACCAGGGGCAATCCAGATGTGTGAATGGTGTCAGGATGGGTGTGAATCATACAGGAAAACTTGATCTGGGAGCTCAGCATTGCTCACCACTTAGTTCAGTGACTCAATATGAAACCTCTCTGAATGCAGAGGATAGCCAGCCGCTGCATCACTGATGAAAATTAAAATGGGAAAGGATTGGACTGAGTCACTTAACAAGTAAATAGATGGTAAATGAACTGTGTAATTTCCTTTGGCTCGAATGTATTGCCTCAAAAAAGATATACTCTCCTCAGCTGCACAGGGTGTGTGGTTCCAGCAGTGGTAGGTGATGCCTGTTCAGAGACAGGGGATGTGGGAAAGCAATAGAGCAGGAATGTAATGATGGAAGGGAGAAGCCGGATCTGACAATACTTGAGATTCTTGATTAATGATTTCCCTGGTATTTAGCTATTGTATTCCCATGTCAATGCTTTCCTAATCAGAAAATCAAAGTGCCAAGTAATGAACACAAATGATGCCTTGAGCACTGCTCTTGGTAACCTTGGAAGTACAGGATCTGAAGAGTTCTTCTTCAGGCTCTGGTAGTTTTAAAAGTATGGGCTTTGAAAGACAGTGTGCCCACAAAACCGTAATTCCTTGGAAATAGAAATTATGTTTGTCAGAGATTTCTGTCCTTAAGGTGCACAGCACCTTATATAAAATTGGTAACACTCATGACTGTTACCAAAAGATTCCAATACTCATCAGAGTTCTGTCACCTCTACAAGTGGCAAGAGCTTGGGAAGACCAGAGGAAAAGCCCCAAAATACAGTGCTGGAAGCTTCCTGCCAGGCTAGGTTCAAATATAATCTTCTTTTCCTAAATCTCCCAGTGAAGTGCTGAGAATGGAATTGGCTATCCAGAGAGCATTCACATTCCGAAAACTAATAAGAATGTACGTCCTGCTGTCAAATTGAGATCCTTTCCAAACGCCTGGGGATTGATTGTCCACTGTACCAGCCTGGAATAAAAATGTGGTTTTCAAGGGAAATATATACATAAAAGTAATGTGGCAGAGTAGGGAGCTAATAGCATGCTGCTGGTTTTTGCCCTCACCTCGGGCATGTGTCTAACATCATCTTCTGCAATCAGCTCTGTTGGAAGGACAGCTAATAATTACAGCAGCTCTCACAAGAAAAAATCCACATTAGTACGGTAGCCACTTCTAATTTATTATTTTTTCAAGACTGGATGACTTTAACCTTTACAGAGCAAACGGTACCCCAAAAGGAAATAATTTTAAATTAGAAATTCTCATTCTTGAAATTCTTCTTAAAAGGACAGGCAGCTTCTAAATTCAGGCCTTACAGAATAATCCTGATGCAGTATGGAATCTATATGTGAAAAAGAAAATAACTGCACAGGTTGTGGGTGGAGAATACATAGCTGGGACTAGGGTGAGTGCTGGTGATCTTTCATGGCTTCATTTCCTTTTGATGTTTATCAATAATTGAAACATTGTAAGTTGGAAAGGCATGGCTTTCTTAGGAGATGCATATTTTGCATTATAACTGGCAAATCCACCCTCGCAGGAGACAAATCTCATCCGTGTTTGGTTGTATCAAATAAAGCAGCACAAATTCCCACTAAGAAACAGCCTAATCTGACTGGAGCATATGCATTGAAACTATTTGCAAAAGAGCACTGATAATTGTGAGTTCTTTTATTTTGGTTCTGAAGAGGAAACAGGCTGTTTCTTTTCTTCAGACACTTTGCTCTTCTGCAGTCTTTCAGGCTCTCTCCTTTCCCCCCTGGGCACAAAGATTAATATGAACCTATGTCTGGGGAGAGCTTAGGTTTTTCTGGTTTCACTTAGTTTCTTGGCAACTGCCCTCTCTCTGCTTCCCTTCGTACATCTGATCAAAATAAATAATGCTTTAAGGTGGAGAGAGTTCATGAGAAAAAGCTTGTTGAGCCAAAGTGCAATAAGACCTGTCCTGGAAGGGGAAAAAAAAACTGTGGACCAGCCTCGGAAGCAGGATAGAAGAGATATGACATTTTTCAAGCATCTGACCAATTGTTTTTTGTTTAGCTTAATTAAGGGGTTTATTGCAAGGGGCCAAGCCTCAAACTCATTTAATTTGTTATTTATATTTATAAAGATCTGCTCGGAACTGATAAGACACGTCATACTGTATACTAATTTTCTTTGTATGACTGTGTTAAAAAAAATCTACGTATTTTTTATGTATTTAAAGCATCTTGCAGTAGGTTATGGATTCTTTCACTAAGAGAACAATCACACAAGGTTAGCATTGCTTATATAAATTAACTGAGTGGACAAGCTCTATGGGCTCTTAATAAATAAGTATTGCAGTAAAGGGAAATTAAAAACTAGTATCAGAAGAGTAATGCGATATTTTTATAGCATTTTGTTTTCTTAAGCTTAGAAACTGTTGTGCTGCGCCGGGAGCTGTTCAGTGTCTTCTCAGGGAAGGAAAACACACCGTTAGTTTTCTGAGAAGTACGTCACCATGTCCTCTGCAAGAGCATCCTTCACTGCAGGGCAGTGGCTCTGACACACAGGGCAGGGAAGGTGTCTGTCTTGGTGGGAGAGAATACTTAATAATAGCAAAGTTCTAGTCTGGTGAGGCCTAACCTCGGACACGAGGATGAAAGATCCAGCTGAGGAAATGGAAAACGTGGCATTAACACCACAAGAGGTAATGGCTGGCACAGATTAAAAAAAAATAAAAATATATATATATATACACACGCTCACATGCATACACTAATAGTTTTGTGAAAATGTGCAGGCTTTCTCAAAACATGATGGCATTACATTGGCTGCCAATAACTGTCACCACGCATGGGTTGGCATGCTTTGCCTTTTTGGGGTTATGGTACAACGAGTCAGAGCTGATGAGACATATTTATGCCAGGAAATGCAAGAAATTAATTTCCAGCATTGATCGGTGGAAGCCGTCCAGGTTTATTTCAGTGATGAAAAAGAACCCCCAAACACTGCAGCACTAAAGCTTGCAGTTTACTTCCTGACAAAGCTACCTGCAGCAATCCAAGCTTCTGGAACAACTTCATGGAAAAGTATGTGAATGGTTTTTAAAAGGTCAACCACAAATTGTGATTTTACGAGATAAGACTCGTGGTCCAGGGGAGAAACATTTACTACACCAAGTTGTCCGCAAAAGTAGAGCTCTATTTCATCCCTGCAGTAATAAACTGGATGATAGGGAATAAATCCCAGGAATCAGAGACAAGTTTTGCCTCACTCTTTGGAATGGCAGTTCATCAGGTTCTGCAAGAAAGAGCCCACCAGGGTGTGAGATCTGACATGGTTCTGGCGACCGAAGCAGTCCTGAACCTCACTGAGCCTTTTTAAGAAGGCATTTTGCCAACTAATATTTTCCTGCTACTTTATTACCAGCAAATCAAAAGGAAATGGGATATTTTGGAAATGCTGAGGAGATTTGATAAGTTGGTTTTTTTGACTTTACAAGGGATTAGGTATTTGAGGAATGTTTATTGGCAGAGCTTCTTTTTAGAAGCTTATTCTAACAAAAGCACACACGTTGTTCTCCCCTTCTCCTTTTCTGTGAATTGGCAATGCTGTTGCCTACATTTGCTACTGAGTTGTACAAGCAAAACACCGTTTTCCCAAAAACATATAAGAAACCTTACACTTTAAATGACATTTTTCTTGACACTCGATATGATTTCAGGCACACCGTGTGCCTGAAGCTTTGGTAATTAACTTTGGGTTATGTGGGTTATGCCTCTCTCTTTAAAACCTAAAAATACCTTGCAATTTGCTGGAGAGGAAAAAGAGTTGCCATCACATCAGCGTTATCAGTACAGACAAAGTAGTTGCAGGCTGCGGCATCGTAAAGCTTGTCCATTTTTAATCAGATCCCCCGGAGCGCTGAAAGTACTCTCTGAGTCTGGACTAATGAGGAGCAAAAGTGAATATGTCATCTGAGCATTCAGGTGAGGAGGAATAAAGTTTCTCCTGACCCCGATGGCACTGTGTTGTCACTCCCACAGAAGGGAGATGTGCTTGGCTCCTCAGCGGAGCGGGGCATAAAATCTTAAGTGGCGTTTATAGAAATAACGACAAAACCTCAACCTGTGCACCCCTTGTTTCAAAGCCGGTGATTGAATACAAAATGCTTCTTTATGAACAAACAGGCGTCCAGGAAACAGAAGATTTGCTGGGTATTTTATTTTCGGGCCCTCTTTTATGATTATGTATCTTACAATTATACTGCTGACTGTTTGTATCTGTCAGCAAGATGGCAAAGCAGCACAGGTGTCAGCAGCCTGTGCCATCTGCCAGATTAGATTGTGCACAGTGCTACTTAGAACAATGCTATCATCTTAATATTCCAGATACCTTAATGAGTTTCTCAGACTAATTAAATGTGCAACTTGCAGAGATCATTGGATGCCAGATTGTGGCGGCTGGGAAAAAGCTCCTAGTTGTTCACAAGCAGCTTTATGGTGGTAGAGGCGTATTTCAGGTTTTAGTACTTGGATACAAAAACAAGGTGATATTTGATTTTAGATTAAATGAATTAATAAGCATGTGTAAATGCAAACAAATGCAGTAATGCTTTCTGGACTGAGATAACAGATTAGGAAGAACCCGATGGCTGAAAGTGGCAGCACAAGAGAAATGATGAAGTGCTATGGTGGTACAATCTCAGCTCCAGCACTTCAGGGATTCAAAAGTGATGAGCTGTGGAAAACAGCTACCTGGCACCCACCCTCTGGTGCAAAGAAACAGCCACTCTCAAAGAAATACAGATAAACAGGAAAGCCAATTAAAAAGCTTTGTCTTCACTCAGCAGAATTCCAAAATCCTCGTCTCTCAGACTCGAAACTGTGCACAAGACTGTGTCAAACCCTCTGTAGAGACTGTGGTGCCACCACAGAAAAATTTTGTGATGAATCTTTCTACTTGCACATAAATTAGTGCTGCAGAATTCAGCAGAAGCAACAGTACAGGGAGGTAGTGTAAGGCTTGGAAGGGATAAGAAAAAATGCAGGTTTAAATTATTAAAGGAAAATGCTTCTCATGAAATATATTTTCCTGAGCCTGGCTTCATATACCTTCACAGTTTACCAATTTATGCTTAGAAGCAAAACTGGCAGTCGCTGCGTGAAGAGTATCTAGGAACTGGCAAGCTCTAAGAATTCTTATTTGATTTAATGTTTGCAAAGAAAAAGAAAAATGGACAAGCTTGTAACTGTGATTGACAAACCAGGCATTTGAGCTGAACATTTTCCTTCTCGAAATTTTGGCTGCTGTTTTATCTTGTCTTCCTCATTTTGCTTCACCAGTCATACAAGAGTAAGGGGAAAGGGAAATAAGGTTGTCTTTTGACAATCAGACTTGTAATGAAATCCAACTGTCACACTATGAACTGCAACAAATCAGAGGGAAACTGAACAGGTTTTATGCTCTGGGTCACAGGTGCAGATACAGAACTTAAACATTTCCACAAGAAATGAGAATCTTGGCTGTAGGATTCAATATGTTTGAAGGCAATTAATCAAGACAAATGTCAACACGTAATGGATTTCCACCTAGTAGGACTTTTGTCCTCGATGTTTGATTCAGAAGTCCATTTTGGTGTATGATTTGCATTTTGCCTGAATATTTATTCCTAGATGATACACGTCTAGTGTTTAGTTAGGCAGGTTAAAGTTATTACAACAGTAACTGGAACGATCAATTTCCAACGGGAATTTTAGTGTATCTTCCTGAGTAAGACATTCAGCCAAGGCTGGTAGAAGAGTGGCAGAGCTGGCATTTGCCACTCTGGCTTTCGCCCTTCACCTTTCTATATCTAAGCCTGAGTTTACCTGAAAACTTTTGACTTTCAGGTGAAGGAGACGTTTCCTTTGCTTGGTTCCTTTGGTCAGAAACGCGACTCATGTTTTTGCTGCTGCTTTTCCAAACACCGATGACGTTTCCCCCGTGTTTAGGGACACATTAGTGGTGCAGTACTAATGTGTGCCTCCTTTCACTGGCTGCCGAGGGCTTGGCTAACAGCTTGCTATTGATAGAAATGAACTCTTGGGAGAGATCAATTAATTTGTGTCCTCCCTCTGCAGGGAATTGAGCTGTTTCGTTTGCAAGGGTGGGGAGAGGGAAAATGTAAACATTCAGGTTGTAAGACGAAGCAGGTCCAAAGCATTAGTTCTGTTGTGTGTCTTGTGTGGATCCACCTTCCTCCGAGCACTGAACACCTGGCAGCAGCTTCATTTGAGTGACTGCTGGTTCTGCTTTCTTTCCTCTTGTAAAAGCACACTTCACTCTGGCTACTGAGAGTCAGAAAATGAAACTAAACTTTTGCCCCCCAACGTGTTTAAGTTCGTTTGTAAAGACTCTTCCTATGCTTGTCAAGTGACACGGCTGTACCTGTAACCACTGGTCACTGTGTGATCCCACCTGTCTGGGGGCTCTGAAATACAAAAGGGTGTGTAACACCCATCCCCACTGCAGTAAAACTGGGAAGAGCCAGTTCAGTAGGAAGGTGAGGAGCACGATCTTTCTCACTGGTTCTCTTTCAGTGAACAGGTCATACTTTCTAATTTAACTGCTCTACTGAAATAGAGAAAGGAGATAAGTGAATTATTCCCCGAGCAGCTGGAGTCAATAGAACATAATAGATGACCTCGTTACATAAAGAGTAATGTTGACCTTTAGGAAATTTCTTGAGTTCATGGAAGTAAAGCTCGGCTTTCTTTGACTGGCAGAAATACGTATTAAACGCTAGCTGTTGATTTGTGTTGTTATGCAGAGGGACCATCTTTGCAACCCCTGGCAGACCTTAAAACTTAGCTGTCAAAACTCTTGCTGGGTAGGCAGGAACAAACCTCATAACTCTTAAAAACAAATTTCTAATTCATTTAGAAACTTTCAAATGTCTTGGCTTTTCCTTGTGAGGAAAGCACAAACAATAAAATTGCCATGTTATGGGGAAATTACCAGGACAGTTTTTTTTTCTGGAAGCAGATGGCAGATACCAAGAGCCAGTCTTGCTCTCAGGAAAGCAAACTGGAGAGAATTGCATTTGGGATTACAGAGGAGCTGTTGGCTGATCAGTTTTGTTTGTTTTTAATCAAGTGCCATCACATTACCATTATTAAAAAAAAAACCCCAAGCCCTAAGTACACATTGAGGAAAAGTACATTAAAACATTCTAACCTGGGAAAAAAGCCTCAAGTAGTTCAACTGTTGATTCATGTACATGCAGAGAAAGAAAACATCCCCTTTATATGTGTTTGAAACACCTTTGTTAATAGTAAAACCTGGAGAATATCCAAAAGAAAGGGTATAGTGAGTATTATGAATCCATCATTCATTGTCCATTAAAATGTTAAATCATACTGTAGCACCTGCAAATGTTTTACATGTATGAAAAGCATTGTCTTTGGCAAGTAGAATAGAGGCTTCTGTTTTACTCAGGGGGAGACAGGGTTGAATTTGCAAAGTAAAAGGAACCACCTGTAGCTTAGCAGGGAAAGCAAAATTCCGAGAGTGAAATGGTGATTAAAAAACAGGAGACATTAAACTGAAATTTTTCCAAAGGCATTTGGAGCATGGAACACTGTTGAGTTCATTGCTATCATTCGAATATTTCTGAATCACTCGAATTTCCTTTCAGCTTCATTTGCCTTTTTTTTGGCCTCGTTAGATTTTTGTGGGCATCTGAATATTTTTTCAAACCTGATAGTGAACAAAACAATATTGATGATACCTTCCCTGAGTACATCCTCCATCATCTCCCAGATCCTAAGCTAACTTAAGAGAAGGAAATCTCTTCTTAGACTGTAATTTGCGCTGGGTATAATACTAATGTTTAAAAATATGGGTAAACTAATGGTTTTTCCCCCTTCATGGTATGGCAGAGCTAAATACACATGATTAGGTTTCTGCCTGGTTCCTGCGAAGTCATTAGAGTCAGCCTGTGGTTACTTCAAAACCACATTTGTTTTATAAATAAATTCCAATAAATCTCTCCTCTCCCAGCTTTGTTGTCCTGGGAATAATGTTTCAAATCAACTCCAGTTCTCACTGGTTTTCCAGCATTTATTTTAGAGTTAAGAGAAAAAACCTGTATGTGATGGTCACTGCCTTTAACAATGAGGAAACCAAGCAACCTGCCCACATCTTCTTTCATGTCATCACAGGATCTCTCAGAGAAACCTTAGGAGATGTATCCTTAAAGGAAAACTCACAGAAAGGTTAGACAGCAAACATCAGTGTCTTCCCTGCTATAGTCCATTCATAAGTTAGGCCCAGTGCCAACATCCTATTTTTCTTTGCCCCAAATAAATCCTTCCAGGTGTGTAAGAGGGAGCCTCTTACACAGCCCACAGCTGTTTCTCAACCCATGTATTGATTTCCAGAGCTGAAGGAGATGAAAAGTAACATTTCAGAAACGGAATATTTATATGCAAGGTGGCTTTAATAATTAAGATAATGTTTTCCATGTTGATTTATACTGAAATTTCTTGATTAAATTCCATAGAAATGAGCACTGACTTGTCATTTTACCTTGATAAATCTAATTCTGGCATTTTATATCTGATGTCCCTACAAAACCAGTAACTTAGAGAAACTTGTAACTGAAAAACAATTGGCTGTCCTAGCCAAAGTGGCTTATTCTCATTATTTCTTGACAAATCTTTATGTTCTCTCATGTTACCACAAGAAATAGAGAAGAATCACTCTTTTATTACCTTTACTAACTCCTACATTATACAGCTGTACAGCCACATACTATACTCATATTTCAAATAGTCTCTGGTTAATCAATGGCGATATTTATTACTGTTGTACATATTGGAAGGAGGGAGAGAAAATACCTTTCTCAATACAACACAATATTCTTCTTGATCAGGGTTGACCTAGATCTCTTACTGGATGAATGTTCAGGGGCATCGATTGGTAAATACGCTCTTAATTATCAACAAATTAGGGTAGGTATAAAATTAACTATTCTGGAAAGCTAGATCCAATTTTTCAAGGCAGAATATTCAAGCTGCTGGTTTTTACTTAAAAGGAGGAAGATTTATTTCAGGAGAAAAGAACAGTCTGTAACATTTTTGACTTACTGCTCACCATATTCAAGCCACAGGACTCATTTCATAGCCTGGGGAGGCGGGGAGAGAAAACAGCTATTTTGTAATTACAGTATTTGCCTGTTGCTGAAAACTCTGGGGAATTAGAGTGCTGTAATTCCCTCTGTACATACAGCACAGGGAACTTCAGACCTTCTCAAAATATTTGCTCTTTGCTGGGAATTTGCTAAGTTATTTTAATTGCAACAAAGCAAACAGGGAGTGCAGAGCATTTGCCATAATCTGCTTTATGTAGCTTTTGTTGCGGTGTCCCACAGTAAAAGGTGTGGAACGACACTCACTGCTCTGAGACAGCAACTGTTGGGGTCAGTCATTTAATCTTTGGCTGGTTGTGTGAACTGTTAGTGTCTGAATGAGACATCATTACAAGGAAATGTTAATTCCAAGAGCAGCAAACTCTTAACACGTATTTTATGTGAAAGAAATTTTATATGAACTTCTTGGTATAATTGAAAATGGGTATTTTAATATTTTGAAATGCTCAGAATTTGTCCAAAGATGGTTTAAACTTGGTTTTATGTCACTGAAAATCTAATTGGAACATACAAGTTTAGATTTTAATGAATCAAAAGGCTTTTATTGTCTTAGCCAAAAAGAATTTTGAATTTTAGCTTTCAGTTAAATTTTAAATTTTACTACCCTTTTTTTTTTCCTGCTATTATACATTGGAAGGGAACAGAATATCTACAAAAAAATTTACCTGGGCCTTTGCCGTTGGATATTTTCTCTTATAAACTTTTTTTTTTGTTGTTTTAAAAAGACCACCACAGCTGCCTTGTTTTAAAAAGCAAGATCTCACCCTTGGCAGTTAATCAATAAGCACCAAACGAAAAGTAATAACGCACGACTTGAGGAATATTGTTTTGATTCATAGCCTGGGAGTGGGGCTTGCCAGTCTGTTCAGATCCATCAATCTTCCCCTCCCGTGGAACCCAAACCTCCCGATCCGTAAATGCACCGTCTGCACAACGTGGTGCTGTTTGCAGGTGGTGCACGAGGGCAGGGGGGGAGGATGGCGTTTTTCTGGATCTCCTAAGAATGTGGGAAGGCAAAAGGAGGAAGAAAAGCTGGACTAGAGGTCAGAAATATCCGAGCGAGGCAATTGTTTTCACCGTGAGGAAGTCACAAGTGCTCTGAATGTCCTGCAGTTGATTCAGCCCAGTGCTAAATCTTCCCATGCAGAGGCTGAATGATGAACAACCACCCTAAATCCTGGTCAGAGTGATTCTGCTACATGGGAAAAATGGATGAATCTGGTGCTAGGAAGAGGCTGTATCTCTGATAGAGCGTCATTCACTTCTCACACAGAATAAGGAGACAAACACACAGTTTTGTGAGGGTCCTTTGTCAAAGGACAGGGAAAAGAAGCAACAAAGCTTTTAAATTTTCATTTGGAAATGATAAACTTAGCATGCAAACAGGTTTTGAAGGTCCTATATTGCAAATATCTTTGAGCACCTTTCCCTGTGTAGGTGGCAACTGAATTGCTTTTCATGGCCTTGCCCTTTCCCTGAGCTTTCTGTGCGTAGTCTCACTCTTGCAACTAATCTCACTTGCTAAAATTAATTAGGATGTAAACACACCTAGAAAGCCTGTAAAACTTCATTTATGTCTGCCATATAAACCAGAACATTTGGCAATGTTAATTGAAATGATAAAAAGGTTTGTAAGACACCAAGAACTCTCCAAGTCAGTCCTCCCTCCCTCGGTTTAATGTCACAGTAAATGCTTGCTTTTCTGTATATGATTATGGTTTTAAACACTCAAGAGTGAGCAAATTCCATTATCTTGTGTCAAGGAACCCTCCAGAGAAGATAAAAAGGCAGTTAATAAACAAGATTACTTTCCAATGGCAATTGCTCCATAATAGAAAATTCACTTTCTAACCTTCTACTTTAGGATGCTAATCAGTTAATCAGCTCAGTCCCATCGGAGTTGCTGGCAGCAGTTTTTCCTCCCATTGGGACAAAAGTAAATGCAGGGTTTCTGCTGAGGTAAAGGAAGAAAAGAAGCAAATAGTAAAACTGCCTTGTTTCATTTGGAAGTGATTGCTTTAGGCAATTATGCACCTGCAGCATGGACCCTGTTAACAAGCAGCATAAATAGACTCCAGTATGTCTATTGAGCCTTTTCTTTCCTTTAAAGGAAGTTGAAATACTATATTTGCCTGTGTATACTGAAGCAGGGAATAATATCCATGTTCAGTGGTTGGCATGATTCCCACACACCTCTGCCTCTGGCTGAGGATTAATCTGGGACATGCTCTGGTGTTGCCTGGCATCCATCACTCTGGCATCAATATACATTTAGGGCTGCTGACAGCATCCAAAGGTCTTACTTTCCCTTCATACAGAACCTTATAT
Source organism: Lepidothrix coronata (assembly GCF_001604755.1). NCBI lineage: Eukaryota > Metazoa > Chordata > Aves > Passeriformes > Pipridae > Lepidothrix > Lepidothrix coronata. Next base: position 1,022,801 of record NW_016690296.1, read on the forward strand.
TTCACTACTAATTTAGTAATTAATAATAAATGAAATACTGCTGTGGTATTTTCTCCTAATTCCCTATTATGCACAGCCAATATTATTTTGTCTTCAGAACATTTGCTTTTTATAGTAAGCAGGAAGCACTCACCTCAAAATGAGTATTAAGGCATATAGCTTTTTTTTCCCCAAAAAAATGTAAGAATGTTCTATTAACAGCGATTTTTCTGTTGACACTTACTAACTTTAATTTTTATGATGGTTATTGTGATATTTGAGTACTTTGCTGCTTTATAAAAGTGTATATAGAAAGTTCTGGTTTTCCCTCATGATCCCCAGAAATACACACTTTTACCCTGTATTTGTCTTCTTTTCTTCTTAGCTGTGTAATATTCTTAGATGCTTTGAAAGCAGACTTGATCTGACATTCAAGCCCAGCTGTAGCTGGAATTAGCACATCCAAGCTTTTTCTTTTACCCCTTTTGCCCAAGATTAAATGTCTTTAGGAAAGGAGATTATTTATGTTAGCCCAGAACAACTTATTTGGAAAAAAACCCCACCATGCTTCCACTGTGCCTGTGAGAGAAGTCTAAGAGAACAGTGATGAGTGGAATTTCATTCAGTATTAGGAACAAAAAAGGAGTGCTGGTAGGATAGCTGGATTCATGGGGATCCTGCAAATTGATCATGGAAAAATTATGGCATGAATCAGCTGCTAAGGATTTTAAAGGTAGCATAACTGGGAATTAGTAGCTTGATATTGTAGGACTTGCAGTTTGTCAAAGGAACTTGATGTTTTGACCATCACAGACGTAGCTGGTAACCCAATGGCAATATGTTTAGATGCCTATCAAGTCTTTGACTTTGTATTACCATGAGTTCTTTTTAAGTAGCATGAGGCCAAGTTGTAGAAAAGCAAGTTTAAAAAATATCCCATCACTAATTACAGTGGCATTTCATCCATGGTGAATTTTTCTGCACAGATCTATCCAGGTTGTCCTGCCAGAGTTTATTGCATTTGTGACTGGCTTGGTAGACACATGACTGGGTCACACCTTTGTTTCTATTGCTTTTGAGAACTCCTTTCTTTTCTAAGTCTGAGTTTTAATTCCTAATTTGGATAGCTACTTAGAATGCACTAATACACAAACGACTGATCTCCAAAAGTGCAATTGCAAAACATCAGATTTAAAGCAAGCACTTCGGTTTATAAGCTGTTGTATGTTGAGGAACCCAGCACAACCCCACAGCCTGTTCTTTTGTGTTTCCATCACACAGATTCCTCTTCTTCCTACAAAACTACTTATCTGGCATTAGACAAGCTTCTTGTAGTATTTGAATAAAAGCTGACCTGCTGGCGCAGAGGTGAGGGAATTTGCAGAAAACCCCCCACGCCAGACTGAGTGCTAGCAATTATTTGGAGCTGCCTGTCATACAGCAAACAGAACAATCCATTCTGACTTTTCATACAGAGCACTTGCTGTAGTTTTCTAAGGTTCTTAATAAAAGAGTCACCCTAATCCAGAGGCAGAAACTCCAAATTTGGTGAAGTACTGCACACAACCTTGCTGTACTACTTAAGGCTAAGAACACTCCTGCAAATGCAGGAATCTGGGAACAGCCTAGAGAGATTTTCACTACTGGCTTCCAAGGTATTAAGACAAGTCTGAGCCTGGAGGGCAGATTGTTCTCTAATACAGACATCAGCTGATGCCTGGGAGTCTCTGTGTCCATTTTCCTGTTCAGATAGCCCTTTCCATTGGATACTGCAGGATACTTTCCTTACAAGTTCTTGAGGACAGCAGCTCTTCTCCCTGTGTTCTCAGCAACACCTGGTCACATCTGTCGTGCACTGGAGGATAGTGACACCTCTGTGGGTAAAGCAGAAGGTGCAGCTCTGTAAAATCATTCACAATGATGTTGCTTTTGCTGGACTAAGAGTACAGAAATCAGTAAAAACCTCTTCTGAGTGAGCAGACGCCTCTTTGTAGTCAACAACAGTGTCGTTATATTTAGAGTGTTCTTTCGAGTTACAACCCACTGTATTGATATATTTTAAACAAATGCTTTCAATTAAGTCAATGCATTTTTCCTTCACCTCCCACTTCCCCCTGAAGTCAGACTGATTTGTGTGACACACCGTTACTTTTATTAGCAGATCATAAAACATGCACTCACTCCAAGGAAAAGCTGTGCCTCCTTTCCACAGGCACTCGAGTGCCCTATAAACAAAACAGAGACGGGGTCTTGGCTGCCATTAAAATTACTCTGCCTGAAGAACGTCAAAAAAACCCCATTCCTACGTAAGGTGAGTGATTAATTACCCCAAAATAAGGAATTCTTATGAGGATCCGTGCTTGTTGGAAGCTGTAACCATGTAAGGATTATGCTGCAGTTTGCTTTCTATTCCAACTTACATCAGCCTTTGTGAGCTAATTCCCAGATCAGTTAGGCACTCAGGCGTAGAGAATAAAATGTAACTACTGTTGTATGTGAGATCCAACCAATTACACAAAAATGTGAACAAAAGCAGCACAAGAACACAAAAGTGTTCAAGCATCCATTATAAACAGTTCCAATTTCCTTTTTAAATGTCAAGTACAAAATCTATATTTCACATGCAAATAACACTGGAGTGTTGTTGCTAATATACTCCTGAAATTGCATTTTCTTAGCATGACCTTTCTTGCTAACAATAACTTACATTTTAATTAAATCTGTGGCCATTTTCATTTCATGCCAAATATCCCCATGCTGTGTGCTACTGAACTTTCGTGTCAGGAAAGGAAGTTTGAAGGTCGCAGACCTAAATTCTTACTTGAGTTAAACTTTTCTAATAATACATGAAAGAAATTACATTTGTGTACTATCCCTACAGGTTTGTAGAAACAAGGGCTTTGTAATTTTAAAACACTCTTGCTTTCACTAAACTCTGTATGTCAGGATGAGGGTGAAGGATTTGGCAGGGTTTTAAATCCAGTGAAACACTCATTTTGTCTTTACTGCTTGGTACTTACAGGTCTAGTGCTGCTTCACCAACACCTAAGGCTGCTCTTTGTCTCAATAATGAAGAAGCACATTCTGATTTTCTTTCCCAGGGAAAAAATATTTTGAGAGCTCTGCATTTAAAAGTAGGGGGAGATTGCATTGTGGGGTAAGTGATTACAATCTGGTGGAAAGTGGATTGGGGCTTTTGAGGTTATACACCCTTATTCAGATGGAAATACTACATTAATCTGTCAGGAAATTCAGGCTTCTTCATGCATAGATACTGCCTTTAGTGTTGAATGCTTCTTGGAGCTCTAGGAAACCCTAGAATCAAAACTCACTTGGTTTTCTCTGGAGGTTTCTACTGTGCTCCTATTTTTCATTATTTCATTATACATTCTCAATTCTCACCCCAGCCCTGAGCTTAGCAGCACCAAGTTGGTAATTTGGATACCCATGGAGCATAAGGAACAAAGATGTAGTTTAGAATTAGGTCTTGGCAGCTCAGCCTCCCTGCTGGAGCTCACAGCATTCCTTAAAGGCTTTCTAATCCTTCAGGTCAGCTCCTGCCTGTCAGATGGGGAGCTGGGACCTTGCCTTCGGTGGGGACATGGTCCTGGGATCTGGAGCAAAGCAGAGCCAGAAGCTCTGCTTTAAGCTTTCTGTCAGTTGACTTCTAGCATTGAGACATTTGCAAGCTGTGAAATTCTGTGTAGGTGTTTGCAGAGACTTGGGAAGAAAATAAATTTAGTTCTGGCTCCAAAGAGCCACAAAATTATACGATCTGAACTTTCGCTAGGCTGATTATCCTGTGCTTGGGAGGCTCTTCGGAAAAGACTTTTTGACACTGACCTCTGAGGTCAGCAGAGATTGAAGAGGAGATAGAATTAATTCCTGGAGGCAGAGGATCTTTGTCATAATTACTTCATTGTTTATTGGCCTTTTAATAGGACAGCAACAGTGATGATTGTTTTGTACCAATTCAGAATGCTATAGTTGCTGCCTGCTGCTATAGCAGAGTGACAAATCAAGAAAGAAGTAGAAATAATCCATCATGTCTTAAAAGAATAAATGTCATTCTCGAGGTTTTAAACAGCCCTGAAGCTTGGATGGAGAGTTTTTTAGGTATCAAATGAATTTATTACATGGCTGAGTTTCACTCCTTACAGTGTCTTGTATATGACAAGTGTAGTGATATAAATACTTTATATCACTGACTTCAATGACAGGTGACCTGAGGGCAAGTAACTCACAACAGGATCTCCTGCTGTGTCTTCCATAGGAAAATAAGCTACATTTACAACTCATGTTCTCAAGTTCTGGAGCAATGCTTTTCATGAAGGAGTTTTCTCCCTTAAACATTAGTAATAGAAGGTGCTGTGGTTTCTTGTTATGATAGGATCTCCTGTTTTGAGGACTCACCAGGAATCATTTAAATATTATCTAAAAAAGCCACCATACCAAGTTTTTCCTACTTGTCAGACATCAGACATTCCTGAGTTTTCAGGTTTTAAGGTCGGGGTTTTTTGATTGTTGTTGATGTCTTTTTTTTCCCCCTTAAATTATATAACAATGACAAGAGACAGCCAAAAGTAAATAGAAAAAAAAAATCAGTGACATAACCACAACCATTCCTTTGCTTATCATAAGGGAATCATCAGCCAGGGGAAGAAGACAAGCAATGAAGTGTGTACCACTGAGCTCTGGATAACTAGAAGCAATTTTTGATCAGGCTGAGCCCTTGCTTCACATCAGTGCATCTCTAAATAAAATAAGAAACAGCCCCATGGCACTGTGTTTATAAAAACAAGAATATGGAGAGGGGAAAAAAATAAGCAAGCCAAGAGCTTTATCCTGCAGTTGCACCCAGTCATGTGAACAGAAGCATAGCAGTTTAATTAAGCTTGGTTTGGGCTCTGTTTTGATTCTCAGGAGCTTTGAAGGAGGTCTCCCATAACTTGCTATTCGGGGCCAACTGGAAAATTTTCAAGAGAAGTTTGGCTTTTGACCCAGGATTCTGATGAATCTCTTTAAACATCTGCAACAGCACAGTGGGAGCAATGCCTACAAAAGAGGAAATTTGAGATGGAAATTCCTCTAGTTGCTGAAAGCTGGCCGTGAGCGCAGAGTCGCCAGGAAAGTTACGCTTTCCTCAGAGTTTTCAGGGTCAGGACACAGGTGGGTGACACAGCACTGTCTTGGGCAGTGTTGGTATTCCCAGGTGAGGCAGCTACGTCCCATAACATTCTTGGGTGAGAAATGAAGGAGCAGGAAGAGGAGTAACTTGATTCTCCTCTGTTAAGTTGGCAGCTGGAGAATAAATCGAGTGGAGCATCCTGCATGAGCATTCATTCCAAGAATTACACAAGTTTATTAAAGAATAATACGTGTGAAATGACTCCACTGATCTAAAACCTCTCAGTGGTTTGCAGCCAGAACCCCATAAAACATTGACTTGTGCAAGTGAGAATTTGCCTGGCAATAAGTGGCTGCACTAATTAGGTTTTGAAAGGGGCTTTCAACCTTTTCACCTCATTGGAAAATAGTGAGGATGTGAATCCCCATTACACCATGCCAGCTTCACGCTGCTGTAAACTCCACCGGCTGTGTTTAGATGCACTGATGTGGTAGAATAGAGGGAACAAGGGAGTAAAGGTTGCCTAGGGATGGAAAGGTTTCCAAAAATTCCTCTTCTTGAAACTAGCAGTTCATATCAGGGGAATTTCTTAGTGTAGACACACCATCTTGTGTGCTGTGTTTCCTCTTTCTGTGGTGCTCGAGGCAGAAAGAAGAGTAGTTATGAATATAACACAACTACAATTAACACCTACAATCTGACACAAAAAAAGTTGACTTTTATGTCTTGTTAAGTGAGGGGAGGATTGTGGAGGTCAAACTCCATGAAGATTCCTAGAAATTAAGCAGCTTTGACAGGAGCAGGGGAGAAGAGAATGTAATTACCAGTACATGTTATTCATTACAAGTGTCTGTGTGGTGGTGTTGGACTGTTCTGGATCCTTTCACCTTCCTGGGTAGAGAAGAGACAGGTTGCCCAAAGCAGCTGTTCTTGGCAATCTGAGTCATCTTCTTGAAAGAGACACAGCAAGGAAAATGCAGCTCTAAGACTTGCCCAGGGCCAGCTGGTTGGATAAGGCAACTAACCAGTGTTACAAACCCTGAGATGCTGAAGCAATTAAGCAGGATCCTTACAACTGACTGTAAGCTTTGTAAATTTATGCCAGTTATTGGTTTTGTGTGGTTGTGGTTTTTCTCTGTTGTTTTTATTCTTTGTTATTGTCTAGGCTTAGAACCAACTTTGAATAACCTAAAAGATTAGGCACTCCATTTTCTTAAGGTTAAAAAGCTTTTCTCAAGGGTCAGGCGGAAAAAATCTTTGGGATATCTGGCATATAAACAGCACATTTCCCAGGACTCCATGTAGGAAGTGCTGAGCATGAAGGACCTTTAGCTTAAAGTGCATTTCCCACAAAACCAATGTTTGTGTTTGATCTGGCCGGGCTAAAAGACACCATTTTCCCATGTTTTCTCAAAACTGTAAATATTTTAATTGTTTAAAAAACCACATTACGTTGCCAAAACAGTGAATAACGCCCTCCAATCTAAAAAGCCAAATCCAGAGATCAGTTTAATTACAAGCCATCATTAATGCCTCAGAGATCAGGGTCAAAACATTAGGTCCTAGTGTTTCCAAAGGTATGAGTTAACATTCTCCTAGCACTTCCAACCTCCTTGGTGGAGAGAAAGAGATAAATTCAGGTTAAGGTTAAAAATCAAAATTTTGGGTCTTGGTACAGCTGGACTGCCAGTACTCCTTGGACTTGTAAGGTTTAAAAATACCATAAATTCTGACCTGCTGTGTGGTGCTGGAGTCCCAGTTTGATGTGAGGGGTTCCTGGTGTGATTAACAGCCCTGGACTACCACAGCCAATAAAATAAACATGCACAAAATCCTCATCCCTTGCACTCCCTCCTCTCTGCCATTTTTCCCCATTGCATAAATTATATTATTACAGGTCCAGCAAAGATCAACAGGCCATCTGATCTTGTACCTTTTACCCCAAGAGGACTGAAAGCCCAGTGCTCCTCAGGAAGGCCAAGGAAGTTTGTGCAGCATGCAGGAAATACATCTTATCTCTGACGCTGATGATTCTTTTAGGATGGTAACCTTTTTCAGGCGTGAATATCTGCTTGTGCCTTGAAGCATAGGGAACATTTTTGGATCTACATAAATGCATAATAACAGCAGTCAATGCCCTTGGCCATGAGATTTGATAGACCTTATAATTTAATCTTAACTAGTGCACTGTATCTGCAGATAATGTTCCTTTTTCATATGCACAACGCTACCAGTTGCCACAAAATATCATGCTGTAGTAATTTTAGTATCCTTCAAACTTAAAAACAAGACAAGAGTCACCTTTTAATGCAGATAAATATTGTAGTTGCTATAAAGCAAAGTGTAGAGAGAAGTAAGGACAACTGCAGTTTTATATCATTACAAAAAGACCCAGCTCCAGGCATACTTAATCTCTTGGAAAGGAGACTGGTCTGCTAGAAATAGTTAAACATGACAAATTCTTTCTCTTAGTGTGGTACTTTTGATGTTTCTGAGTGTCTTTTAGACCCCTCATCAGGGTGCTTCAGCATGTGCTTGATTTTAAATACAGGAATATCATTGGCTTCAGTAGCACTACAGAAGTGCTTCAGGAAATGCTGCAGCACCTCACCAAATTGGAGTGAAAAACACTGATAAGATAGGTGTGATGTTGTCTGAGGAGTCATATTTGAGGTTGATAGCAGCTCTGTTTTAGTTCTCCCTATATTCCATAGCGTATTTACGTATCAAAGTCATGTTACAAGCCAGATGTATTCTGCTAAGGAGCTGTGACCTAACAGTTATCCAGTGCCTCAATAGCAAAAATCATCCAGATGTTTTGCCATTGGACTTTTGGAGCCTAAAACCTCTATATTTCAGTTGCCTGCTCCCAGATGTAGAGTCCAAAGAGCTCTTCTTTTGATCTTGCTTTTGTCAGCGCTCCTCATCTAGGCTCATTAATAGTTTATGTTAATTTATTTTTAAAAGTCAGTTTGTTTTTTGGTTTAAAGCTTATTTATGATTATATGTAGAGAACACATTTCCTTACTAAGTAGCTTTCCCCCCTAATGCACAGGAGGAGTGAGATACTGTAATGTTGAGCCACGGGGACAGACATAGTTACGAGAGGCCCTTGGTGCTGAATGCTTTGGATTAGATGAGCCAACCATCATCTTCCACGAGAACATCCTTGTGTAAAATTCGATTTTGCTTCTGAAATTGGGCTTCAGAGTCAAAATCTTTCTGATTGCTCCGAAGCTGAGGCTGAAAGACAGAATAGAAATATCCCAGCGTTGCAATTTTACTCCTGAAACCTGCTGGTTTTGTGTTTCCTTGGCTCAGTGGTGAAAACAGGCCGATCAACCTGCAGAATGGAAACGGGTGACAAATGCCAGCTGACACAGATGCAAAACAAGAGTTATGACCCATGGAAACTCCCAATTCCAGAGCACAATGCTGCAGGAGACCTCATTACTGCACACTTATGTGGAGCAGAGAGGGGAGTTTGAATAACACTAATGCTGCTGTAAGCAAGCCAGCCTTCTCCCAGCCCTGTAACTTCACGTGTCTGAGAAGCAGCATCCACAAAGCTGCAGTTCTGAAAAGGTACCACGTTAAAGTACAGCTGTGCCTCTGGATCTGCACTCATTCCCTGGGAAGAGCTCAGTAGCAGTTGTACAGTCTTGGGTGGGAGATGCAACTACTCAGCACCTCCCTCATGTTTTATAAAAGTTACTCTCAGCCTCCCCCCCAGGTCCCAGATTTGTGACAGTAGTGTTTCAGAAAATGTTTTTAAAATAGCCTATTTCCGTGTTCTTGGCTGTTTGCTCTGGAAACTCTTGATTTTTTGTCACCCTTGGAGAGCTGGCTACAACTAATCGATCATGTTAGAGGTGGTGTGTGTAGGGAAATACTTTTTGGGTAGCTGGCGAATGTAAGCACAAACCATGATTAACAGGATGGTTCACGACTTTCCTCTAGCCAAGTCTGAAGACAAGTCAGAACCCAGAAGCTTTATTTCCACCCTTCTGTGTATCTGCCATGCCAGTAATTCAATTAGGAGGGCATAGATGTGCTGAAGCCATCGGTGCTGTAGCGATTAGCACTGTTCCTGTTACAATTAGGAGTAAGAAATGTTTACAAACGTCCTTGAGGTAAAAGGACCCCTAAGTAATTACTATAATTGCACAAGAATTGCTTATAATTGCTGGACTTCCCAGAAATGACTTTCAGAGGAAATCTGTGCAGCCAATTGCCTTTCTGCCTCCTCAGATCAATGTGAGATTAGTCCCAGTGCACAGGGCAAAGTAGCAAACTATTAGCATTTCATTAGCAACATACCACACTGCAAGACTCAAATGATTGATGGTCTGGGCAGGATGCACCTTCAAATGTTTATGAAGAACTAGTAATCACCTCCTCTTCTTACCTGTTTTTCCTTTCCTTTTCTTCACTGCCTTTCAAACAAAAATTCGCCATAATATTCAGATTTCCATACATTAAACTCTTCCATTAATGACAGAATACGTGCATCAGCAGCAGAATTGTTTCCAGTGTATTGTTCTAAGCAGTTTTAATATTAATATGGAAAAAAAAAAATCAAACACCTTCAGATTATATCCAGACTGATTTTTTTTTTCTTCTTTCTTCCAAGACAGACAAAATTGCTGCTCACTAGTGGCAGGTTTCTAGGTCAAATATTTCATGTGCACCATTTGGGTCCACTTTACTTGCCCAAGTTTTCCATAAGGGCTGCTGTCTGTCAGAGGGACACTTAGGCTCTTCCCAGCTTTAAATGAAAGTGTAGCATCTTTCTGACCAATCCAGTCATTCATATGTCTGTAACAGAGAGGAAAGGAGGGAATCATAACATCAGTAACGTGATCTTTCTGGAGACCAGAAATATATATATATATAAAACCATCTAATTATTTAATAAATACAACAGATGTCCCAAAGATTCATTAGTCTGATAAAGAAAAATCAAAGCAAGCAAAAAAAAAAGTTAAATATTTGACTTAATTGCCAGATATTTAAAACTCAAAAATTTTGTTTCTATGTCCGTGTATAAGCATTTATTAAACATTCAGTTTTAGCTTGGAAAGGGCCATGAAAATCCATCACTCCCTACTGAGTTGAGGTTTTTTTACTCAGGAAATTGTCTAAGATTTGAGGTTTTAAATTTTAGGCTTCTGTCTTTACAAAGGCCAAGACATTCGGAAAATACAAATGGAGTGAGTATTTTTTCAGTCGTTTTGCAGAAGAAATAATATATTTAAACCCAAATCTGGATTTAAATGAATAAACTTTTGAAGAATTAATTAAAATTAATTTTAAAATGTTTTTCATGCCCACTCTCTTGGCTCATTTTGAGTCATTCTTAGTGTACGTGTGGCATCAAGATGGAGACACACGAAAGGCTAATGATGCTGCTGAGGCTACAACTATGAGCTTCCCTCTCTTCTGATCTGGCAAAAAGATTCAGTGCATCCATCAGCATTCTGTCATTTTGTCAGATCTGTCCCCCTGTGAGATTGGTTCAGATCTGTCCCATCCATCACAGGTCCCCACAGGCAGCAGCTTCTCTCTGTCCCGCTGTCGCTGCAGGGGATGTGCCCCACGAACCAGCGCTCAGGGGAGGGGAAGGGTTAAAGGAACCTGAGCGTGTTGGGGAAAGTGCCAGGAAAATTAATTTTGTGTTTGAGTTCTGGTTTTGCCTGCTAAGATCTCCAGGAAATATTCAACATGTTATCTCAGCAATTTGCACTTTTTTGTTTTTTTTTTTTTTTTTAAATGTGATTTATCGTTATCCATTTACAGCAGAGTTCCCGCTGTTCACTTTATAGTTTTGTTTTTCGTTGTTTTGGTGAGATATGACATTAATTTGCCTTCACATCTTTTATTCATTTTAAATATGCAAAAATCCTCTAAAATACATTACGACATGAACTCTGGGAAATAGGACATATGATTTTAGTTAAGATTGGAGAAAATACATTCCACATACATTATGAAGAAACATAGAATTCTTGGAAGAAGATGTGACAATATTTGTGTATTTGTAAGACACCTATAAGCCCTCTTACTGAAATACACCCAGTCCACTTCTGTAGTTATCCACCTGATATTAAATAAGCCCGAAGCAACATCAAGACAGGAATGGAGTTTATTCACTGTTTCTTGTACTAAACTTGTACGCGAGTGATAATTTTGTTTTACAGTTTTTCAAGCTCATAGGAAACAGTTGAGCGTAACCTTTTTAAAGTATTTTTCTGCCATTCTATTTTCATTAACTTGAGAAGAAAGAAGGGATTTCAACAGCTCACAAATATTTGCTTGTTAGGGAAAACAGTTTAGGTGTCAAGGTTTGTGGCAGGTGTAAATTGAGTGATTCCATATGGTCTTAAAAATTACTCAACCACAGCATCAAATCCCTTGTTAAAAGGTTCAGAAAAATGCAGAACAACCTAATTTAGCATCTATCACTTCAGGAACCTTTACCTTTTTACTAAGATGGATGAACAGAGGAACCATGGCAGATCTGTCATATCCATGCCACTTTCTCTGGAAAACTATCAGACTCCTAGAAGTCATCCTAGACTCTCTCGTTACTCAAAAAGCAGAATCTTGGTGAGGGTTTATTGAGGGTTTTTTCTCCTCTGGTGCTGGCCATTTTCTGAATTAAATTAACCTAATAATTAATCTACTTAATTCAGAATCAACACTGTTAAAGACAGTGGGACCATTTCTTAATTTCAAAAAAATGGAATAAAAAATATGACTAGCTACCATGTCCCAGCTCTCTCCCTGTTCATACTCTTGAAGTGTTCCTGATCTGCCTGCTACTGGCAACAATGCTAAACTTAGTTGTAAGTGCTATTTTTTATTTCCTCATTTAGAAATAAGGTATCCTATGTCCTCCTATGGACATATCCAGAACAGAGTCATGATATAATCCATAAAAAAATTTGATAATATTCCCCAATGTGTGATTGTATGATATCATTGACTTTATGGATTATATTTTAAGACATGACCAAAGCTTTTCTTGAAATCTTGTATTTTCAAAGCAATTTAGAAACAGTAGTTCTGGGTTCTAGTTTTCCTTTAAGAAAGTAAAGTAGGATCTTGCAATCTGCAGAGAACCACATCAGTGACCCACAAGCCTCTGCAGTGTGATGGGATTGCTTCCCTAAACAACGAGAGAGGAAAATGTGACATTCAGTCATTTTTACCTCATGTTTTGTTTCAGTCTAAGACCTTTGCTTGATAATTTTTCCTCCAAAATACAAATAAATGTCACGTTGGTGAGAACATTTCCAAGCAGCAGTAGGAAATGATTTGGGCTTTAGCACAAAATATATTTTAATGGAACTGTATCAAGCACCATTAGATTGCAGGAAGAAGCAGTCAAGAGCCATACAGACAACCTAGGTCTCCTTACTGAGTTTTAAGGTCGGTAAAAAATTAGATTGCTCATATTCAATATGCAGTGTGTCAAACTAAATACATGCAAGAGCCCGTGACAGCGGCATAAATTGGGAATTGATGGGATGCTGGGAGTGATTTCGTATCAGGTGCTAATCAGACTGTTTTTCCACTTATCAGCTGTACCACTCAATAACTGACAACTTCTAGGTTATCTTGAGCGTGCTGAAGATCTGCTGTGCTTTCCAAGTGACTCTGACATTTGTGGTCTGCACAGGATCCAGAAAACTCCAGCAGCACCTTTCCACGTAGCCTACACTGGCTATAACATTTTTCATTTACCATAACAAGCATTGGGTATAATACATATTTGTAGTATTACAGCTTATTTTTTTATAATACATATTTGTAGTATTACAGCTTATTTTTAATAATACATATTTGTAGTATTACAGCTTATTTTTTAATAATACATATTTGTAGTATTACAGCTTATTTTTTTTTAAGTAACAAAGGTTAAATATGGTCAGGTTATTGATGAATGCCTTTTTGTGGTTTGACGAGTCTGGCTCTGCACATTTTGGGAGATCTGTTTTGACAATGTCCAGTTAAAGGTGAGATACTTGCACACACACATTTCTGGGAGGACTGAAAGATCACATAACACCAAATACTGAAACTGTGTTATGTATCATAAGCCACGATTAAATTGTGAACAGTGGAAATGAGTAGCAGCTTTGTTTAAAACCAAAGACAAAATATTCTTACATCTAATGAGCTTCTTGGAAAGATGGAGGGAAAATGTTTGCAGAGGTTAAAGAGGGGGCTCTGGTTTAAGTTTGGGGTTTTTTTTTGTTCCCTCTGTCATCCTTGACAGGTTTTCTGATCACTGCTACACTTCCTTATTTCTCCCTGTATGTATGTGTTCCTTTTGCACTAATAATTATTAACATTTCACAAGTGTCTGGTGTTGGGGTATGTTCGTAGCATGGCTGATATTGATCCTGAAGGGAGGTTAATTATGAGTCATTAGTAAATCAATAAACTCCTTCAATCCTGGTTTGGTTTAAACTACTACAGGAACAGATCAGTTTTTCCCCGTGACATATCAAGAACATCATGGTATTGTTACTGAAGACTAGGACAACTAGATAATACTTAAACAAACTACTTTTCAGAAATTCAAATATTATAATACTACTATGGTGTCTCTGCCAAAAAGATTATGTTTTGAAAGGTATATGTTGGAAACCTGTTGGGGATTTTTTTGGGAATTCAAAATCTTTATTTTTGGATAGTTCCAAAGTGCTTGCAAAATCTTGTTAACACTCAGAAAGAATAGAAACTCTGAAATGTGGAAATATGACTTGCATCTTAAAAAAAAAAAAAAAGAAGGAAAGAGTAATGTTAAAAAAGCTAGCACATCAAAACATTCCAGCTGTCAAATTTCGTAGTTCCACAATGAATCTTGTATCTTGGCTTATTGTCTTGAGTTTGGAGTTTTTTAATTAGACTTTGAAATCTAAGAAGATATGTTTTTCTTTTTTTTAACAGAAATTAGTTTTCAGGCCATTAGCATATTTATTTAAGTAATATTGAAAGCGACCCTTAGTTAAAAATTCACAGCAAATTAACTTTTCCCTTAATATAAATGATATTTTACAGCCACTTTAATTATCTATAATGGAACACAACATTAATCTGAGAGAAATTCTCATGGGAAAAATACGATATGTTTGTACCAATAAATTTAGCTGCGTCCATTTGACTTGAAAGGAACACTTAAGCCTGGAATTCAGTTCATGAAAAGTTTGAGCATTAAACTCCCATCGGGGGGATGGCAAGATACTAAGAAAAGTAGAAAATCTTTTCTCTGTATAGGCAGATTTTGAGAGTTTATAAATGTGTCCAATATCTTCGTGGTTAGATACATAAAGCTTTATTTTTAATTAGGTAGGCATATGTTACAATACATTAGGAAACAAAATACAGCCAATGTATGTTTTCAATACGCTGTTCTGCAAGCACAGAGATATTCATTTGAAAAAAATAATTTATAAAATGCATTTCAACTACAAATGGCACATCATAATGTCAAAGAAATGAATACAAATGCTGATGTTTCCAAGAATTAAGTAGGATTTTAGCTGTAGCTCTCCATCTCTTTCCCCACTAACCAAAATGAACATGTAATGCTGCAAAGAAAGTAGTTTCATATTGTAATCTTTGATACCAGCGTGATTAAGAAAAGCATTAAGAAAGGTTGATTTGTACATGGTGCTGAAAAATCAGTACTGGCTGGCAGAATGATAAATAATGGAAGCTGCTATTAAAATAGAAGTAATTACTGATATATCTATATACTTAGAGCGCTGGTTTTGCATATGGGTTTTTTTTCTCATTGCACATCATGGCTGCTTCATAAAAATTCCAGATGGAATTAGTATTAGGAAAATTTTAGAAGAGTAACCATTAAAACTAATCATTGCTTACTAAAAAGGTGAGGTTAAAAGGAGGGGGAAAATGAACGCACTCCTGCGGGACAAGGAGCAGAAGAGCCAGATGGGGTCTGCAGGTCCTCCTCCCTGGGACTCTGAACAGGAGGAATAACTTGAGTAGGAAAAAGAAAAAAAAAAAATCCCACTGGAAGAGCCATCTCATATTGTGTTTGCTGACCTAGATTCCTGCTCTGATGGAGTTATGATGATAAAAAACCCCATTACATATTACTTGGGTGTGTACTGGAGAAGGACCATAAGCTAGAAGCAGTTATTCGGTTTAGACGTGTATCTGGGTTACTAAAGACTTTGGGAGCTGTTTAATCTTGAAGTGGAACATGTTATAGATTGTGTTTCTGTGTATACTAATACAGGGATTAAAGCTGCTAAAGCCTCACAACCTAAAATGCTACATGAGTCTCCTTTAAGGCCCAGGCAGATCAACTTGTTTGGTCTTTGCAGGGAGAGGGAGTAACAACTGGAGCTGCATGAGCTCAAGATGACATAAAAAACAATAACATTTTGGAGGCATATAAATTTGTTGGCCTGGCTGTAAATAATTTCCTCTCTTTACAGGAATATTTCATCCCTGCACGTATACCAAAAGAGGACAAGAAATTATTTTCCCAGGTAATAAATATTTTTGGAGGTGTTAAAAGTTTCTTAATTTGTCTAAGGAGGAAATGAAGCTTTCGTGAACTTTATCACCTGATAATTTGGGCATTGAATTACTTAAAGTTTGCTTCCCAGACCCTGACAGTTACCCTGCCCTGAGTAGGGATAAACAAATAACCGAAGAAGGGTAGGAAGAATTGGATCAGCATTTGGGGTGAGAATTTTCCAAGTCACATTTCAATTTAAGAAAGCCTTTATGGAAAAGATTAAATTGAGAACATGTTTCAAACATGCTTCTGATAAAGGGATTGATAAAAGTACAAATGAAATAAAATGAAAAAAGTAAAAAAAATATTTGCTGCATGGTTTAAAATATTCATTAATCCACATAAGCCAAGTTTTTGCTTAACAAACTGAAATTAGATGGTAGTGCCACTGCACTATTATCTGTAGGGCCAGCGCTGATACTTATGCTTGTTTCAGAAATATGAAACTTGGGTTCAATTCCTCCATCAGCCTGAGGGCATTTGAGTCCTATCCAGGAACTTGCTCAAAACATGATGAAGTATCTCATTTAAAAAATTCGTATTTTTCTATGAAACATTACTTATCAGCCCTTTTCTCATTGTGAAACATAGTGCAGGGAGTCTATAAGGTTTTTTTCTGGTTCAAGGAGTTTACCATCTTCATTTTCCAAGAGAACTCAGCATATTTTAATATTAAACAAAAAATCTTGACTTAAATAATTTCCCTGTGCATTAAGCTCGTTAAGAAGTATCAGGCTCTCAAATCCATTAATTTAATATGAGTAGTGTCGCCTGCAGTGACGCTGCTGAATTTATTGCCCAAAGATAACATTTAGATAAAGAGATCATTCCTTTACAAATGACTTCTGAAAAAAAACCACTGCCCTTATAGAACCTAATTTAATTAATCTTCTAGACGAAAGCAGCAGTCAGTAGGAAGAATTTGATGTTGTTTAGCCCCACTCTTATGAATATTAATATTCAATAAAATTATTCTTCTCTTCGTGAATACTATAAATGTGAATTAGGGTTGAAGCTCTGAAAAGTAACCAGTTGTTGGTTTTGTTCCTTTCTTCTTGTAGGCAAAGATTCTCACTTTCCTTCATCTAATTTATGCAAAATTTTAAGAATGGAGTTATGGTGGAACTCTTGTGTAAGGGAGAAAAGGATTAATGAATGTGGACCATGCCTGCCCTGAGCTGCACTTGGAGAACCCTGTGTGTCTGTATGTATGATTTGAGAATTAACATTTACAGCGCCTGACATTTTAAATTGTATAATTATGCTAGGATACATAAATAGAAGTACAGGTTTTGGGGCCCTGTGTGAACAGAATCTAATTTCCCTATAAAAATCATGTAAGAAGCATTTCTTTAAAAGACCAGAATGAACCAACCTTTCTCTTTTCATGCACAATGAATTAGCATTAGCAAATCCATTAAAACAGTGTTGACCTGGGTACAACAGACAGTCAGACAAGTTCGGCTGCCATAGAAGTCTATACATTGAAGCTGCACCCAGCCTCTACCCACACAAACAACTTTGCCATTTCTGTGCAAAGATTTACACCTTGGGGTCTAGCAAGAGTAATAGGAAATATATTTCCAAACCATGCTGTGTGTGCACTCTCTTAGGATGAAGCAATGTTTTGAAAACTAAATTAATTCTGTTCAAATCACATTAATAAATATGAAAAAGAGATGGGGCATTCATGTGACCCTTGTAAAGAGCAACGTCCCTCAAGCAAAGGTTCATTAGGTTTTTGAGTCTTTATTCAGTGTTTACTGGAAATGTAGAGAGATGCAGGATTCACTGACCGGCATTTTCCTCCTTTCACTTGTAAAGTACTTTGTAAAAAAATAAAATTATACCAAGTCTTTTGCTTGAAAGGACTCTCAAAAGGCATAAAGATGTCTAAAGCTGGATCTGAAATGGTTCTAGGAAAGAAAGGAAAAGGAAATAGCTGAGAGAGTTTGCACTCAAAACTAAATGTTCGCTGCCTTTTTATCTTCTTTGTACAGTTCTCAAACAGCAGCTTTTACTTCATATTTGCCTTCAAGAGGGAGCAACTTTGTTGTGCTCTGGCTGTACAAGAGCTCTACAGGTAACTGAGCCCGCTATGGGCTGGATCTCTGTCTCCTTCCACGTGACATTGCATTTCAGGGGATTCGGCTGAATATTTTCGTTTTTTGTAATCATTCAGATAAATCGTGTTTTAGACAAGTTTCTATTCTTTAAAGACTGTGTTGTTGCAGTGTGGGTGAACTAAGGGAATTCACTTGATCTCTTTGCTAATTGTATCACAGCAAATTGATTCCAAAGACTTTACAATCACTCCCTCAGTGACACTAATAAGCATAAAGGGAGGAAATATCAGTGGGGTACTATGACAGATATAGCACTAAACTACTTTTCCTAAACCTCTGGAGATAATTACTTCAAGCTCAATAAAGAGTCCTTGGTACGTGTCCTCTTCACTTTTGTAGCAATATCTTAGATGATTTTTTGCTTTGTTATGGATTTAATTTTTTCCCCAGAAATGCTGTATAATATTGTGGCTCTATATAGAATAATGGAATATTTTAACATTAAAATGTATATTCATCTGCTTCATTTAAACATAATTGATTTTTGGAGGAGGAAATGCCATTTTTTGCAGTACCCTGTTTACATATGAGAATTCTCTGAAGCTTGGCAAGTTAATAATTTGTGCCAGCAGGCCTGTAATTAAGCTCTAAAATTTCTAGGAAGATGTAAGTTCAAATATTATCTATTAAATATTATCTATTAAAATATATTAAACAGTATATGTTAAAATGTGCAGGGCAGGCTGTATCTTCCACTTGGATGTGTTGGAAGATAAAACTGTTATGCTGTAAGCATAGCAGGTACATGTGTTTCTGTGTTGCTGATTAGTACAAAATATGTCAGGTCTGACCTAGAACAATACTGCAGCTTAATTCTGTGTTTGTAGAGATTATGGTTTTCATGTCAAGACACTGTTCACGTGATGGGGATATTTTCCAAAAGCTAGGAAATAATGAAAAATTATTTTATTAATCTGTTACACCTGTTAGGAGCAGTGCACCAGCTGCTGATCTGCAATTCAGTGAGAGATGAACAGAGCTGGTCTATTCACCTGCACAGCACAGATTAAAAATAATAAGGAAGTGTGAAGTTAAATAATGAATGAACATTCAAAGGTGAGAAGGTGAAAGATGAGCAGCAACATATTCTGGTGTTATGAGTTAAGTTAGAAATTCTAATCAGTCATTAAAATAAAAGGTAAAGATGGAAGGGTTTGCCGAGAGCAAAGGGTTGGTAAAACTTGAGCAATGACTTAAAATACTAATAGAGGAACTGCAAACCTGCACTTCCCAGATATGTTACTTGCATACTCACTTCAGAGTATAGCTATATGCAGATAAAAGCTATTCTAAAATAACAGCATGGAAATACAGACTGTGAAATTATCTTTTAGAACAGAGGTCCTAATGTTTAGGCGGACAGAGATGGAATAAAGCACAAACACTTGAAGCCAGATACAAAAGCAGGGATTCTGCTATTCACCTGCAATTTTCCAGAGCAAGCAGCTTCCAGACAGACCCTGAGCTGGCTGGGGCAATTAAGCAAAACCTTTCCACTTCAAACCAAGAACCCAGGGTGCTGATAAAATGCACGCCAAATAAACAAGGATTGTTTTCAAAAGGCATTGGTGTGTCTTTTTATCTCGGATGTGAATCTTAAAGAGCACTTGTGTTGCTTTTCACATGGGAGTTTGGTGTCTTGGACTGTAACTGAGTTCTCCTATTCTGTGTAGAGCCCAAACAGGTCAGCTGGGGCACTTCCCATAGCCCCTGTTGAAGCCATTTTCTCTACCACACAGCAAAGGCTGCCAGGGCAAATCTTAGCTGTCACTATACCAAAAGACACCACTTTGGCTAAAATTAGCACACTATTTCTTTGAAAATGCTTTTCAAGTTGCTTCAGGAGCACAACTCCCAAGACTATATTTACTCTACTTTTCATAACATAACAAAACAAAACAAAAAAACCCAAACAAAACCAAAAAATATACTGTAATACCCCATCCCACTTAGCAGGGGAAGGTTGCTTGATGCACTCTGGGCTGCGTGCAGGAGATACAACAAAATTCTCAGGAGGTTTAACAACAAACTTTTACTTGCAAACTTTAAAACATTGAGGTAGAATAAGGTGCTTGGCAAATTTTAAAACAATGTCTAGACAAAGTAAAGCACTTCGCAAACAGGCCGTGAAGGCGGCCAGCGCCATTTTATGTCAGGCAATGGGGCTAGTCCACCATTTTGAGACAGGCCACAGGGTCACTCTGCCATTTTGTGTCA
The DNA here is from genome assembly GCF_001604755.1 of Lepidothrix coronata. Taxonomy (NCBI): domain Eukaryota; kingdom Metazoa; phylum Chordata; class Aves; order Passeriformes; family Pipridae; genus Lepidothrix; species Lepidothrix coronata. Next base: position 1,042,818 of record NW_016690296.1, read on the forward strand.
GGCCATTAAGTCAGTCCTCCATTTTGTGAAAGGCTATGGAGTCAGTCGCCACCATTTTGTGGCAGGCCATAGAATCACTCTGCCGTTTTGTGGCAGGCCATGGGTCAATTGCCACCATTTTGTGGCAGGCCATGTGGTTATTCCACCATTTTGTGAAAGGCTATGGGGTCAGTCGCCGCCATTTTGTGATAGGCCATAGGATCACTCCACCATTTTGTGGCAGGCCATGGGGTCTTTCCACCATTTTGTGGCAGGCCATGGGGTCAGTAACCGCCATTTTGTGACAGGCCCTGGGCTCGCTCCGCCATTTTGTGGCAGGCCATGGGGTCATTCCACCATTTTGTGTCAGGCTACGTGTCAGTCCGCCATTTTGGGGCACATGTGTTTTCCAAGGGTTCTGTGTCTGCTTGTGTTTTCTCACGAGGTGAGTCCATTCTGGCTTCCCATCTGGATTAAATAACAACAAAAGCAGCAATTTATTTATTTATTCATAAAAGTGAAAGACTTCTATTTCATGAGCTTATTTTATTTATCTATGATTATGGTTTGATTTATTTATTTTCTATATTTTTATTTATTAATTTATTTATATTTCTTTATTTTTAATTTATTTATTATATTATTTGTATTAATTTTAAAATTTTATTTATTATTGATAGATGATTATTCATATTAGCACATAAAATACCATTCTTAAAAGGACCAGTATTTTCTGCCCTGGCAACATTTTCGTCAGGCTAGAAAACTTTCCCATTAGATTCACTTTGAAAAGAGAACTGTACAAAGACTGGATTTATTACTCAACAGATGCTCATCACATTGCTTAATGCTCTATTTCATGGTCCATATTCATCATCCTTTTTTGATTCTTAAATCTATACCCAATTCCTTTTGAACATCTGGTGTTCTTTCTCTTCTATGTTTGAAACAGAATAATTTGTTTAGGCAAAGCATTTCTTCTTGTAATGCTCTAATCCTCCTGGGTGTTTGGAACATAGGCAGGAGAACAGGACTTCTGCGATTAAATGTAAAGATGTTTGCAAGATTGTTTCATTTTCTGATAAATATAAATTTGTTCCTCCAACGACTTCATCTGTTGGCAGCCTTTGACATAAATCTGCTGTTGCTGGGAACTGGGAAGAATGCCCTTGCAAAGGAAATTGTTCTGCGAACCATTGATCTGTGTGCAGAACTCAAGGTAAATTAAAAAATAAACAAACTTAGATTTCTTTTTAGAATGGTGTTAAACTCGGGAATATAGTTTATTAGAAATTCAGAAATTGTTCAACATATTTTTAAATTTGTGCCAAAGCATATTGATTTGCTTTTTGGTAAGCACATGTTTCAGTGGGACTGTGGACGTGATGTCACCTGAATAGCTAATACACCAGCAGTGAAAATACGGGTTGCATTCTTGACATCTTAGTAGAAGGCTTAAAAATCTTTTTTCTTATTTCAAGTCATGGATATTTTCTGAGAAAAGTAAAACACGAATACGAAAATTTCAGTAGTTCACCATGGTTCCATACACCATGTCTGAAATCTCATTCTGATCCTGTCAGCCAGTGCACGCTCCACTCATTTCCATGGAGTTGCTAATACATTCTAGCCAATGACACGTGTGACATCTGAAAAAGGGCTGAGAAACAGTTTTCATACATCAGAAAAATACTGTGACCTTTGTTTAGTTGTTGCTTCTGCCTGTCAGCAGAACAACTTGGGCATGGGGGGCATACCGGAGATCTCTCTCTGTGCCCCTCTCTCCTTCATTCACATCACCAGCAGTTGTCTGAGAGCTTCATTTTGTGTAGTACCATGAAGCATCATGAGGATCTTCTCTTAAAAACTGGCAAAGCATTTGATCTGCTGCGTTTAGCCTGCAGAACATGGAACCCATGGTTCTGGAAGTCACACGCTGGCAGAGATCATGATGAAGCCCTTTCAGCTGGAAGGAGGACTGAAAAGGTGCCAGTCTTTTTAGCCAGCCCTGATCTTGGGAAAACACCAACTGCAACTTCTATTATTATCAAACTAATCACATGGAAAGCCTGATTTTTTTCAAAAATAGATACTTTTGAATTATGTTAATTTTTAATTTTTTACTGTCATATTTGATGAAGCACCAGAAGGCTGAGAACAGTGAAGTCTTCTTTACAACTTTTCATCTTGCTGGTGCCTTGTCAGCCTGAAATACATAGAGATTTACATATATTTTCCCGAGAGGTTGGCATTTCTCAGACAAGTGTTGAAATAGTAGTTGACATCTTTAATAAGAAAATGGAGCCAGGGAACAGAATGAGTAAATTAAAACAGCCATTAATTTGATTCTAGATTTGATCTGGAAAAAAAAAGGGCAGAAAAAATGTCTAGATATGAATTGGTATTGAATGAAATTCCGTGATTATAGAATTAATCCTTGTCTGGAATCAGATATTAGAGATTACTTATGATCAGCCAGCACAAGTTCAGAGTTCCACAACTAAAAGTTGCCATAAATAATTGGAAATTGTGAAGCAAATAAAATAGATAAATGGTAGATGCACAGGTTTATGAAACAATTTCAGGGTACAGTTGTTTTTTGCTCTGCAGAGAATGGCTAAGTTTTTTTTACATATAAAATAAGATTGGACTTTAAAGTATTTTTTTTCTGAGTTGATATTTTTATTTGCTTCTTAAGTGGGTTAAATTTAATAATTGCTTATTGATTGTTCATATGCAGTGGCTCATATGCAATGCTCACATTCTTTGATTGTTCGTATGCTCATGTTTTCTGCCTTGTTAGATCACTATGGATTTATTCAAAATCCTATCCCCTCCTGAGCTACCGGAAAAAATTTGGGTCATCTGTAAATTTTGTCAGGTCACTGAACTATTTCTACAGAATAGCTGAAGGAAATAATAGGAACAGCATCTATTCATGTGTTTTGACGTTAAAATTTTCACTTGTTTAACATCATCAGGGTTAAATGGATTTAAGGTATCCATGGAGGCTGCATCACTTTGACATAGGCCATCTTTTCCAAGAAATCATGGTTTAAAGTGAGAAAATGGTCATCTGTAATGATTCACCTGCTTATACTGAGAAGTGGGAAAAGGTATTGATAATTTGTAAATATTTCTACATTCTTTTTGTGCCCCCAGTGCCTCTTGGTTGATCTGTGCCTAAAACTGGGGTAATGGTGCAGCTTTTCCTCACAATTGTAATAAAACAACTAAGTATTTAGAGAAGGTGAATGTGACAGACATTGTGCATTTTCTCAGTGTTTTTATGGGAAATCTAATCCTTGTGAATTCAGAGCAAGGTTTGGATGTGTCAGGACTGGTTTTAAAAGTTTGCAAAACAGGGAATAATGCTGAGATGTGAGTAACATGTGGAACAAGTGATGCCTAAATGATTATTTCAATGACAATTGATGACTGTCATCCCATAATTTCTTGTACTTGGTGCACTATCACACAAGTTTCTAGCAAAAAACCAGTCAGGGTTTTAGAACCACAGCTAGTGACTATTGTAGCTCATTGCACTTATTTTTTAAGTGATGTAAATTAGGTAAGTGTATAACAGTGTTTCTGAATGAAAAATGGAACCATAATGTGGCACATTTCCAGAAGAACACTGAGGGCCAGCATGTACATCACTGAGCAACTTTATTTAATTACAGTTTTTAATTCTATTCAAGATTACTCTGCATTTTTAAACTTCTGAAGTCCTTGCTCTGGTCTGATCCTCTCATTCTTAAATTATCCCTGAGCATTACATTTTAGTAATAGCAATACAAACAACAGCTAACATTTCTTTTTCATTATTGAGATTTATTCAGACATTCTATGTCCAGTTCTTGTAAGTTTTTCAAGTCAGTTTGAAATAATACAGGGAGCTTTGTTTTGATCTCTTCTACATGGATCTATTACCTACATTTTTATTGTTTGTGAGCAAGTCTGTAAAGAGAAAAAGTAGGGAATGGGGGTTTTTGTAGCAAGGATTAGCTTCAATTTATCTCTAAAATTAGGAGTTGAGTAAGATACTGGTTTCAAAGCAAAGTGACAGCATTGCTTAATGGGGTTTTCCACTTGAAATTTTCTTTTTTTGCCCTCTAATAAAAGCACTTGTGCTGTTTCTGCTCCGAGGACCTGTTCCCTTGTCCTGCTACACCTGTGTGACCACACCAGCTGCAAGACATGATCTAGTTATGACTGAGAATCTGCCTGACCCTGCTGGGGTAGCTGATTTTCTCTAACTCTGCCTTCTCCAAGTTACTGCTCTTCGTGCAGAAGTCAGGAAAAAGAAGAAATCTGGACGTCCCTGACACTACCAGCACAGGTATAATTTTAATTTGAAATTGTAAGCCTGGTATGGCCTCTATTCTGGCCCTTTGGGTACAGATATCTTGGTTTTGCTTAGCTGTTCTATATTCCACTGGATGCAAATAATTAAAACTTGTATAATTCTGAGAATGTTAATTTTGTTCAGAACATCAGACTCTGCTTTTGCTTCCTTTCCTCCATTCTCTTTGGTGAAATTTGTAGGCAGACTGGGATACAGGATTCATTGTGGAATATTGAGAAATGTCACATAATTTAAACTAAAGCTTTTCCTTGAGCTAAAGGTACCTAAGCTAACCAAAATATGTAAGTCAGGAATCTGCTAGGATGCTTTGTGTCAGATCCAGCTTGGCCTTGCTCTGAAACAATAACCATAAAGGTGAAAAGCAATACCCATTAACCATCAGGAAATGAAATCTCACAGATTGAGGCTAAAATTTTTTAATGTTTACAAACACATTGAAATTTGTAAAATGCTCTGTCAGATGGCACAGCACAAATATCCATTAGAAGCCATAATAAATCTTCTCTTCAATGAATTTCAAATATTGCAGTCCTATGTTAACACATCATTTATCCCTCCATATAACATTGCAACCCAAAATGTCTTCCTGGTGAGACAGTTGTGAACTTTATCTTTTTTTTGTCTATTAAGTTCATGATACTAGACTCTCATGGAATAGTTATAAACAAATTCATAATACTATTTGCCTGAATTATTCATTTGCTGTGTGATTGCAATGATTTCAGGTCAAAGGTGATAATGCTTAATTATATTTCTAGCAGTTCTTAAAAATAATTGGATTAGAAATCATGCACCGAGATGCTACTTATTATTCTTAACAGTTCAGGACTTATTTAAGTGTTTTAATCAAGCCGTAAATGATGTATATCTCAGACTACTTTCTTTCCTGGATTTTGAATCACAGTTTGTAAGCACTCGAGCACAAGCCTTTTCATTAGGCAAAACAAATTTTTGTAGCATTTTGCCTTTCTGGTTCCTCGCAGCAGGACATAAACTCCAGCCAGCAACGTTAGAGGCAAAGCCACGCTATGCTGCCTAAATAAATATCCAGAATTAGCACATCAGTGAACTAATGCCACCAGAATTAATCTCATACACCTGCAGAATGTCTTTCCCAAATCACTCTTAATTGATTGCCATTGGTATTTGTCTGAGTTGCTAATGGAAATCCAGTTTTTAGTGAGGTAAACAGTCTGCTGTGTATTTTCATTAGCCTTCCCGTGCCTGTATTGTACTGCACCTGCCTGCTCCCAAAATGCTGGTTATAGCTGTCATATACTTTTATGAGGATGGGAGCAATGTTCTGGCAAGCTAACTTGACTCAAATTGTGTTGGGATATAAAACATGAAGGCCCACTTGTGATTGCAAAGGTAGTAAGTCTAATTTGATTAGGGCTCCAGTGACATGGCACATTATGGACCTCATTTGTCATTCCTCATAAGTGCTCGTGAAAGGATCGTTCTGAGAGGAGGCACAATTGGAACCCGGGAACACATTCAGCACCTCTCGTGCTCAGGGGAAGGGCAGGGAAACAGCAGCAGAGCCTGATCAATATTGGCTTTAAAATAAGAAGAAACAGGAAAGGCAACAACCAGGAATTCCTACCTTTTGAAATGAGAGAAAAGTTTTCAGAGGGAGTATGATTTTCTCTTTAAGATTTGTGTTGCTGAGCCTCAGCTATTAAAAACCCCACAATTTCAAGCCTTAGAACTCTGTTGTTAAACAACTGGGCCTTTTTTCTAAAAATGTTCTAAAAAACCCTTCCATGAGTTGCTAAGCAACAGGGCTTGGAGAAAAGGCCAGATCCTCAGTTTATGTGAAGGGGAAGATTTCTAGGTGTATGTGTGAATATAGTATCCTCTCCATTCTTCAAAGCTGTGGATCAGGTTAGGGGCTATTGGGCAGATTTGCTTGTGGACAGACAATTCAGCTGATTAAATGATTTTACAGAGATGGCAAACATTCAACATTTTGGCAACATCAGTACGATAACAAAAATATCTCCTGTGGAAAATTGCAAAGGTTTTAAATTTTTCTGTCTCTATTTTCCAGAATCCAGCTGGAATACGTGTTTGAAATTATTTGGTCTCTGCTTTTTAGTTTTTAGGTGTCTTAGTATATAAATATTCATTAGAAGGCTATGAATACTGGGGGAAGGAGTAGAGTGGAAAAAGGCTTCTTTTCCTCTTTTTTTTCCTGGAATATTCTCTCTCTCTTGTCAAAAAACGTGACTCAGGTTGGTGTTAAGGTAAGGGCTAGTGTGACCTCAAAAAGAAAGTGTGATCAATATTAATTACATAATTAATTTCATAATCACAGTATATTTATATTTCCTTCTACTGCACCTGGGAAGATGGAAGACTGATATAAAGAGAAACCAGGAATATATTTCACCTGAAATATGGGACTAAATTAACAAATAGAGGTGGACTTTGCAAGAGGGAATTGGACACCAAAATTGTCTTTGGACACCAAAACTATCTTTGGACACCAAACTATCTTTGAGTTCACTTCTGAAATAGTTGGAAGATGTGCCACTGGACTTCTGTGAAAATATTAAATTTTACGGGAAATTTGGACTCTGATTCAATTTTCAAATGGGATTTTCGTAATAATTTAAAGTTATTTAAACTGTTACAAAAATATATCATGTATAAATACATTTTTCTTCATCATGGTAAATATGGACACTGGTATTTAGATTTCTGAATTTTGTGATAACCTAGAGATTAAATGTATACAGTGAGGTCATTGTGTTCTTTTGTCTGAATATTTTTCAAGTATTTTTTTTCCTAGAAAATGCCCTTGCACAAATAACTTGGCTTATAGATAACTGTTTGGAAATGTCAGAAAGGGCTCCCTGGACCTGGCAGCTCTAAACTGGATGAAGAACTATGTCAAGGGAGGGAAAGAGAAAAGGTCTCCAGTAATTTCCACTATAATAAATATTTTTTGGTGAATTTCTCCTGCAGGCAATGTGTGTAAATATAATGTAAATATAATGCTGAATTAGAGTTGCTTTGAGAAATAACTTGTAGGATACATGAATGGAAAAATAAAAATGTGGTATTTAGTGTGTGGGTAAAAACATGGTATTTGGGCTGTCTCCAGCAGCTTCCTGTTCCCTCACTAACAGCTCTCCTCTGTCTGTTCAGTCCCTCTGTCCTGCTTCCATTAGATCTCTTGCAAGGATCATGCTTAAAAGTTAAGTTTTGGTGAAGAAAAAGCAGAAAACAATATTATCAATATGAGGTAAGTGTTCAGTTCATCTTTCAGTGGCCACTGGTAGAAAAACAACCTTAATTCTTCAAAATCCAATTGAGGTATATATATATTTTTTAAATAAATAAGTCATACTGGATGTTTTCAGGAGACTATAACACTTTTTGAAGCCTCGTGGCATGCATTTTAATTATCACCTACCATCTAGCGTGTTGAATGTTTTTAGGCTTGTTCAGTGCATTAAAGCAGCAACTATGTTAATAAATTCTTGTCACTGATTGATATTAAATGACACGTAGCAAACAGTCCATCTGTCTCTGTTCTGTCGTTCCATGCCTTCTTTCATGTTTCCATTACAAATTCTGTAATAAATAGCCTGATCATTTTGAGTGACATTTGGGATCTTTATTGGACAAGACATTTCAAGTACATCTGTCTTCTGACTGGTTTATAGCTGACAGTTCTAACAACAGCTATTACCTTCCAAAAGGCTGCATTCAAAGTGTTCTAAGTTATCTCCATATTCCCTTTCCTGATTTTCTTTCTGGTTTCAGGGTGCATGTTGCTGACATTTCTAGCCTGTGTACTTTTTAAATTCAGACACTTCCTCTGTGATGATGATTTTATCACTGTTATGCTGACTCAGGCTGTATCTGCCTCACTGTAAATCTTACTCCTGGTCTCTTTTATCTGATCCTGTTGCTATCCTCTGTTAACCATATCACTCTGACCCCTTTATATCTTGGTGGGTGTAGACTTTCTAAGTACTCAAACTTTACAACTTCTTTAATATACGAAGTCCCTGGAAGCCCAGAGCAGAACAATTGAAACTACCAGCTCAGCAAAAGAGTGTTTGACTTGTCTGATTCACAAGTTATTACTGGGATGCTCTAGTTGCTCTTATCTCAAGTTGCTGTGAAATTTCTGTGGAATTATTGTCAAATCTGATGGCTGAACTATCAAGTCATGAAGGGGTTGGGTTTTTTTCTTATTATATAAGACATTCAAGACTTTTCTTCCTTCAGTTACTATCCCACTCATCTTCACTATTTTTAATAAATCATGTTTGGGTGGCCACAGCTCTTGCCTTTGTCTTATCTTCTCATTCCCTGGTGCTGGGAGGTGGCAACTTGCAAGGAGTCATACTGCTGAGATAAGTCTGGCACATAAAATTATTTGACTTGACAATAATCCTCTCTTATGTGAAAACCAAACCTTAATACTCTCGTGAGGATCCGCTGGATTAATTTCCTCTATGTGCATGAGCAGAGGCACCGGCCTGTGCACAGCAAAGCCGGAGAAACGCCTCCAGCTCCGGTGCCTCTCACCAGAGCTCTGTGCCCTGTCACTCCTTCTGGGGCTTTTGCTATATATATACCATATATAAACTCCTGAGTTAGGAGATAATGGGTACAGGTGAGGAGCTATCTCTTGAAATCCTGTGAATTCTACGTTAAGTGCAACAGCACGTGAAGATCTTTCTAGAGCATCCAGGCCTCCTTTCTTGCTTACTTTGTTTTAAAAGTTTCTTTGAGCTTGCTTTAAATGAGAAGTAAATTTTGCACTCAAGGTGAACAGTAATCATTAAAAGAACAGCCTTTTTCATAGACAAAGTTTGACTGAAATTAATTTTATTTTGGATATGTGGAAGTAAAAATAAGAGTCCTTACCTGTTTTCCCTGCTGTACGTCAGCACATTTAGTCCAAAAGTGAGGAATAGTAATTGTTAGTGACTAAACTGTAGCGTGATATATTATGTTCTGAGGTTGTACTTCTCCACTTTAAATATGAATATTTCATCATTACTACACTTTATTTTCAACTCTTCTGGGGAATGCAGCATCATACATTTTTAATTGTTCAGCCAGACACTTTCCACAAACACACACGAATTTTAATGGCGTATCTTCTTGTTTCAGAGACGCCCTGAGCTGGAGGATTGGGTGATTTGAGGGGCCAGGCAGTGTCTCGAGAGCTTTTCACCTGAGCACCCGACCCGAGCGCCACTGGAAGCAGTCACTGCCAGAAGGTTGGAAGGAGCCATGACTCCAGGTCTGTCCCTGGGAGGTAACAGGTGAGGCCCTTTGGCAGCACTGAAATGTTCACGGCTCAGACTTTGGGTTGAACCAGCCTTGTATAAGCAAAATTATACTTTCTGGTCTTTCTCCCCTCACACACGGTCATGTCATACACGCAGTTTGGTAGGTAAAAAGTGACTTGAAGTGGCACCATAGGATGTTGTTGCTGCTGTTGTTCTAAAATTTTAACTGCCTTTAGTCAAAACAACAAATTTGCTTAAAAATGCAACCGTGGGCCCTTGAGATTTCTCGGAGTGGCTCACACTTTATGGGAATAAGCACGTCAGCAGCAGAATTGTCAGACTCCTACTGCATTGTATAAGAGCCTTTAAATATCTTAAGTGTCTGCAGGCACCTCTGTGGAACTGGGAAACCATTTAAAAAAATCAGGCTGAAATGTCTGAGTCCCATCTCAAACTGGATAACAGAAAGTGCTGAAAGTTTTCAGCTTTAATCACCATGTGACCTTTTTACCCTTTCCCTCGAAAGGCAGGGGAAGTCATGGATTTAGAAGTCAAAATATATGCTTTTGTAAATAATATATAAAATAGGGCTGAATTAAGTTGCATTTTAAATCCAAGGAGCTCTAGTTCAAGGTCACATAGTTTACTCAATTTTAGCCATAAATCTCCAGATCAATAACAGAGGTTGAACCTGATAAGGAATATTTAACCTTTGGCAAATGCCTCTATCTGTTTTGTAGAGAACTTGAAAACACAAAATCCCAGCTCTGTGTGTATGCAGTCACATGTGCCTGCAGTTATTAACCATGGAAGAAACAGAAATTATGTTTATATTAGGAAAACATAGAAGATGGAATGAACATATTTGCCAAAACATTCTGTTATTCAAAATTCTCACTTTATTTGTGTGTTCCTAAAACTTGCAGCTATGGTTAAAAGAAAAATAAAATTAAATACAATTTTTTTAAAAAAACAGAAAAGTATATACTTAAATGTTAAAGCATATGTGAAAAGAAAATTTATTCTGTCCCTCTTAATTAAGAACTTTAGGCCCAAAATGACTGGTTATGGCCCTGTAAAGAGTGTTTGGCAGTGCAGGAGGAGCTCTTTCAAGCATCATATCCTGAAATTTCAGCCCAGTAAAGGGAAATACAGACAAGAAGAGAAGGGTGGGCTGGAAAATCCAAAGTAAAGTTTACGAAGCAAGCATGTTTATCCCTTCCCGAAGCTCCCAGGAGAAGAGAAAGGAAAGCAACATTACACCATAACAATAAAATTTCTTTTTGTTTTGAATGAAAGTATGGAAAATTGCAAGAAAGTCCCCTGTAGACTAACCCAAAAAGTGTGTTGCCTTTCCGTGCATGACTCCCACCTTTTCTGTCTTTGAGAATCTGAATGTTTAAGCATTTATTTTGGCAACTTTAGTGAGAGTATTTTCAGGCCATTAAAGCCTTACTGAGTTCAACTTGAGAAAACCAGTCCTTATGATGAGAGGAATAGCTACTTAGGATATCAGTGTCCCAAAGAGGAAAGAAATAAAGGCTCTGGCTCTCATCTGTCATATCCAAGCAGGCAGGACTCATTTTGGACACAGATGCATATTTAATAGCTTTGGAAGTGGTATTAACACAGGTGCAAAGCGGGCAGGAACGTGTCATTGCTTGTTACTGCAAAGCCCTGGCACCACAATGTAAAATACACAGTTACCTGTATCTAGCACTGATAAATCACATTTATGTGGGCAGCAGCAGCATCCAAAATAACCCCTCCCACATCCCATTAATTTTTAAAGTGCGAGGGCAATTAACTTATTCACTGGGAAAGCTAAAAATCATTTTCTGTTGAGCAACTTGTGGCTTGTGCAACTCGTGCATTTTGGCTTTGGAGAGGCAAGGAAATATGATGGCATCTCCATACTGGGTGATGGGGCTGACTGAAAGGTCTGCTTATATATGTATATATATGTATAATCCTTAACTTGAATCCTTTAACTTTTCCTAGTAACTTAGAGCAACAGAGGTCATGAATTCCTTAATTTATCTTACTTTCATCCCTCAGCAGTACAGGATCTTCAGGTTCTCTCATGCTTCTGCCAAATATCACCATGTGAACCCCTGAGAGAGATCTGATGAACTGAAAAAGAAACAAAATAGAGAAAATTTTGATTCTTAGAACTGATTGGATATCAGAAGAAACTCAATTTAGTCAATTCTTTGGAAAAAAACCCCAAACTCCACTTCTAAATCAGTAAGGAATTAAGCTAAACTGTCTTTTGCTATGATCACACAAGTACCTGAAGGGAAAAAGCCAGAGCACATCAAATGCAATTTGCAACACGTCCTGGGTACAGCTTGTTCTGCCATCCAGTGCAATCAATAAAAACCTTTCACTGATGTTAATGGTTTGGGATGGAGGCCTCCGAGTGAACAGCTGTATCCGGGGAATGCAGCTGTGCACCATCGCACCACGTCTGGCAGGTATTTTGAGCCCAGACAGAAAAAGCTACCAAACAGCTCATTTGCAAAAGGGTAGAAATCAATCTGTGAAAAACTCTAACGTATTTTTAGGTTGCCTTTAAATTGATCGTGGAAGATCAGTTTAAAAATATGTATTCCTCAAGTCTAAAAACTGTGCTTGTGTTAAATCTGTTTTGCCAGGAGTAACGTATGACTCTGTGGAGGTGGATTAGAATCAATACTGAAAGAAATCCAGTGACGTAAACCCATCTATTTGCCTTGCAAAATTCTTGCAAAAATTGATGTTGAATCCAAAAAAAGCCCATTTTTTTCTAACTAATGTTTAAGCTTTTGACCTAAGTATTTGGTTCAAATTCATAACTCTCTCTCAAAAAAAAAAAAGGCAGATACTTATGATTTCTCAAGAGAGATATGGACGTGCTTGGGAAATATTCTTTGCCACTGTTTACAACTTGAGTTTTTCTGTTATGTCCTGAGTGATAAATCTCAAGCACTCACAAAACTGACATATCAGTTACTACTAGGCAAAGATTTTTTTGGAAATGGTGTTTTACATGGAGTTTTGTGACTGTCTAGAAAGATAAGAATGGCAAAATTATTTTTAGCCTAAGATGAAGTATAAGAAAGAAAACCACAATATTTGATGCTTTTTTTTTTTTTCCCCTCTAAGAAAACATGCAGGTCACTGAACTACTGAACAGCCAAGTACTGAGCTGGTGTCTAAATTAGAGTCCAGTGGTTTGGATTGCCGAAGCTTCAGCAGGGTCTGGGCAAGTACAAGGACTTGTGAATAAAGAAATATTGCTGGAGCTTCTATTAAATGTGTCTTTTCACTGCTAAGCACCTGCTTTATGTAAACCTCACGAAAAATTTTAGTCATGACTTGTCTGCAAGTCTGTTCATTTCCATTCACTCGAGGTTTGCGGGGAAGTAATCGCTGAGGAAAGAACTATCAATAATATTTATGAAAAATGGAGCCTAATGCTTGTCAGATGCCATTTCATAACACTTGGAGGTACAAAATCACAGTGCACACTGTGCAGGCTCCTTGAAGAAGGTGCTTATTCTGATCCCAAACACTTTATCTGATTGTGTAGCTCCCCAAATAAATCAAATCCAGCTCAGTGCATCTGTTGCTGGTTGCTCAGCATATTCTCTCCCTTGCTCTGAGTGCAGATTTTAGAGTTCTGTAGAAGAACAATTTTCTTTTTGACAATACAGCAACATCAAAACTTGACGGGAATTTTATATTCAAATGTCTAATTGCATTTTCCTTAGTTGTCTGTTTAAATTGGGAACTTACTTTGACACTATCTCTAAATTCAGTTACTCCTTACAAAGGGACAGGAGCAGGATGATATAACTTTTTTAATATTTGGGGGTTTTCCATCTTTAAATGGTAATCAGTAACTTTTGAAACAAAGGGTATATTTATGTTTTCTTTTACAACACTAAAAGTGGTAAGCACTGAAATAAAACTTATTTAGTGGGTAGTGAAAGAAGCAACCTCACACCCCCTAATTGAATAATGGATTGTGATGAACAATATTATATTTTTTTAAAGATGCTTCTGTTTCTATTTACTAATTTGAAGATAACTCAGGACTTCCTTTACAGAAGTTGTGTCATTAATATTGATATTAAAATCTGTGTTAAAAATTGTATCAGTCAAAATTCTTAGATAATGTCTAAAAATTTTTCATGTCAGATTCTGTTTTTCAAAAAAAGTTATATAACAAAACTTTAGTAACAGTCTCCCGAAGACTGAAACACATACAGAACTCTGAAGAGTAATTCTATTTATTGTGTTTTCTTGTGTGTGTGAATAATATTTGTACTGATCATTTTTAGGCAGTTATCATTTGTAAACGCTCACAGAATATTTTAGGTAGTTCTATGGTTTCTGCTTTTGAACTGTTGTATCAGTAGTTTTTTGTTTTAATTGGCTGTTAATTTGTATGATGACATGTAAAAACTGGGAAACTGGTGGCTTTCTTATACCTTTCATGAAATACAATACTGATTGTTTGCCCAAATGTTACCCCTTGGAAAAAAACGACGTTAATATTAGGTACAAAACACAACCAAACCCAGTTTTTAACTAGTTTAAAGCTTCTGATGTAGAGCTACTAGGATGGTTCTCTCTTGTACTGTAAACACTGATAACATAGAAATCTAAAAATTGACAATGTAAAACTCTAAACCACTGATATTTAGGTACATGTGTATTTAACTCATATATGTTTGTGCCCACAGTTTGCATTTAATGAAATCCCCAAATCACACAATATAAATGACAAAGTAAATGTTAAATACAGCCTGTAAAAATTGTCTTGTTCATACATTTGCCTGGTGTTGTGGAAATCTATAAAAGTATAATGTATGCAGCACAATGCTGTAATCTGCTCTCAGTGATATTTCTTCAATACACTGAGGAAGGAATATTTTCATCACTGATGATTAATTTTTTCCATTGATTAGTGGAGAGTTGATGTCACCGTAAGTATCAAAATAACATCTCGATGTTATTTCTATATGTTTCTATGTCTCAAAAACAGCAAATATTGACAAGATTAAGGATTCAAACACGAATAAACTTTGTTTCTTTTCATGTAGCTAAATAAGAGCTGAAATGCTTTTCGTATTCTTTGCTGCTCAATGCCTGCTCGCAAATCCATGATGTGGTTGATAACAGTTCTTGGTCAGAACTTTACACTGGAGCATTTTGTTGTTTCTTATTTATGTTTATATCAATCCTGGACAGTTTTGAAAGTATTCATTGGCTTTCTAGCATTCTTGTGTCTGAAGCCTTCTTAGAACATTCTTATTCCTGTTTTGAAACAATATTTAGCAGAAAAATGCAAATGGACTTGCATGAAAGAGTGTTTGGCAAAGAACTTGCAATTAAATAGTGATATTGAAGATTTAAATGAAAAAGCTTTTTTTTCCTGCAAAGCTTTCTTGATTTCTAGAATTTCTTGCCAAAATACTTCTGGAGCCAGGATTTTATCTTGTAGAACCAGGGAGGAGTTCCCAGGCATGGTCTGACTGTGCTGGAACAAGATCAAGCCAGGGAAGTTGGATTCCCCTGAGTGCAGGATGCACAATTGTTTCAGAAAGATCCTGGTCTAAAGTTAAGGTAAGGCTTAAGTGATATTTTCTATTAGCTCATGAACAACTTGAGAGACAAAAATGGTGCTTTTAAACCATGCAAAACATAGTAATATTTAGTGTGCAAAAGGAGTCAGTGAGAGAGTTCAGGTCACTTTCTGGTAAATCAATAAATCTGTTTGCATGTTAACTGGGCTTTGGCTTTTCTTAGTTACCAGGGATCATTTGCTGCAGTAATTGCAATACTTTAGAAGCATAAACCCCACATGTGAAAAAAAAAACAACACTCTGACATGTTCCAGTGCTTTAAAACAAGTCTCCATATAACCTGGATCTTGAGATAACCCAAAGAAAGTTTGGGGTCTTTTAGGGTTAATCCTCTGTATTATGTGAAGAACACCATACAGATGGGATCTGGAAACCTGTCTGGTGATGGAGGTGCAAACCACAAAATATGCAGTTAACCTTTCTCTTTGTAAAAAGTGTTTTAAGCTTTAACCTCTACAGAAAACTAATTTCCAGGATTGGTGTGCATTAACACCCCTATAGTAGTTCAGCCTGTCACATCTATAATTAAGTTTGTATCAGTATTTGTGATATATAAATTCAGCAAAAGTTCGTGAACACTAAGTCAGAACATTTAAAAGACCATTTATAGTGAATTTGTATTAAGGAAGTTGAGGGCACTTGATTTTTATACAAATATCTTTCTTTGCAGGCTACCATAGACCAGTTCATTTGAAATATCAAAGTCCCTAAAAGATGACAGAAATATGAAGAGTGTAAGCAGATCGATTTCTGAAGGTCTAATGATAAGGTTTGTCGGGGTGTTTTTTGGTTGGTTTTGGTTTTTTAATCAAATTTTAGTAGGTTTGCAGAATGCATGAGATGCCACTGCTGCTTTTTTTTTTTCCCCTCTGGAAAGTGGAGAATTATGTGGTTGATTTTGTTTTGTTGATGCCATCTATTTACTGTACTGACAGTCCTAGGGGCAGCTGGACGAGTTTTTTTGTGCCAGAGGATTCACATCTAAATTTACGTGATATTAAAAGGGGTTTTTTTCTTTTTTATTTTTGAAAAATATAATAAAGCTTTACAATATGAGGATGTAAGCTCTCAGGTACCATTTGAGATACTAATATTGTCATTATATAACCCTGTTAGGCTTTGCAAGATGGAAAAAGCTGAAAATGGACCTGAGGGCGAGCACAAAAGGAAATGCAATGTGGTGCTTCCAAAAGCAATCGGTCAGGAGAGAATTATTGCAAACCTGGGCCCTTCATGGGAGGAAGCTGCACAGGAGGCAGAAATGACTGAAATGACCTAGAGATGACAGTGCCTGTAAAAATATAGTGAGTGCTAACGATGCAGGACAGAGGGGGAAATGCAAACACGCCACGTTATGGATCAACAAATGGACAGGCCCTGGTTTTGGGGCACCACTGAGACCAGCTGCAAGTGCCTCGTTGGCAGGTATTAGTGGGAAGGAGAAAGGTAATAGCACAGAGTGTTGAGAAGAGGGGAAAAAAAAACAGGAAAAAGACTAAAATTGTTAGAAAAATTATTTTTGGTTTGGTGGTAGCATTAAAATTCTTTCTGCTTGTAGAGTGCACTGAATTACATATTTTGGTAAGTATTTTTTATCCAAAAATTATGTGTTTAACTCAACATGAATCTTTACATTTTCACATGAAGTGTATGTGTGTTATGTTATTTTTAATTTAACTTTTTCCCAGTTGCTACATTACTGATGTGTTGTTAATCACAGTGTCTCAGGAAGCAGCAATATTTGCTTATACATAGAAGTAAATGCATAAATGGCACCTCAACAAGGCAGCTCTGGTTCCCTCCAGCCACAGAGTATTCTGAGGCAAAAAGGAGCCTTGTGATAGGTGTAACTGTAGGTTAAAAACCCACAAACAAACAAACTCCTCTTTCTTCAGACCCTGTTTTTTAAGGTTTTTCCATGCTGGGAAGGTGCTGCCATTTGAGACTGCTGGGTTCTCTACAGCACATATCAGATGTGAAAGACATACACAAAAGCACTTCAGGCTTCTTGGACTCAGGTAAAATATTTAAGAAAAAAGCAAAGGAGTTACATTTTCCTTCAAGGTTAATTTTTGAGAAGGAATTTCTTTCGTATAGTCTCACTGCAAACTTATTTACTTATCAAGGTTCTCTGCTCAGTTTTCATAGGGTTTCAAAAATCCCTCCCTACTGACTGGTCTGAAATTATGAAGTGAACTGCAGACAAAGAAATGGATTTTTTTGTCAGTGATTGCTCACAATCTGGATATTACAGCAATTTCAGAGTCACCTGGAGGAGTCTGAAACCATTCTGTCCACTCTTGGCAAGGAAAGATTGTGTCCCAGACCTTAAACTAGAAGCTCTTCCAACGGTAACAGTGTCAGTCATACTGTGGGGGCAAATATTGGGATGCAGCTGAATGTCACTGGAAGGCAAGGTACTGTATATTAGACCTACATAATGAATGCAAATTGTTTTTTTAGGATCCAAATGGGAAAGCATAAAAGGCTACAAAAGCCTTAATTTATGATTTGTTCGTTTAGAGCTTCAGACCATTAAGTACCCATTAAATCACTATTTTATATGCTGCTAAGTGCATCTCTATCACCAGAATAAAAAAAGATTTTTTAAATTCACCCTGTATCAAATAAAACATTTTAATTGAGAGCATTTGTGATAACAAATTGACTGGAATCGAAAAATAAATTAATGCTGAGCTCTGATGACAGGACGTCTTTCTGATTTTGCTTTTAGTGCCTTGTAGGTACATGAACAGTTACATTATAAATATGTTTGTTTGTATTTCGATTTCAATCACAAACATTGTACCCCAAATAAAACTTTCATTGCACTGGCAGAGTTCCCTAGACTCATATCTGTCACAGTAACTTTTACCATGGAGCTCAAATAATAACTTTTTAACTGTTTTAACCTTTTAGCCTCCATTATTTAGGCTGTGTCCTAAAATGGGGAGCAGGCACAAGCAGATGAGAAGAAATCGCACATTTTCCTCCCTTTGGATATTTCACTGTTTGCTTTTGTTTCCAGAGAAGGCAAAGTTGTAACACCTGCCTTCAAAGAACATTGATTTGGAAATAATGACATTTTTTGGGAGGTCATTTTTGATTGCACTAAAACACTGCATTCCTGCAACTGAATTGGTTCCTTTTCTTTTGGTCGTGAGCTGCTCAGCCTTTCTACTACCATTATTGCCTGACCTCCAATTTTCTCTGTGGGGCTGAGAACTGCTCCTCCCAGGATGAAATAATTGGAATATGTGTAGCTAGATAACGACATACACAACTCTGCAGCAAATTGAAGGTCTTGTTCACTTATGCTAAAGATGTCTGAATTCCCAGAAGAAAGTATTCTAAAAAAAAATGCAGTTGGCAATCATTGATTTTAAAGCAAAATGTGTTGTCCTCTTTAATATAATAAATTGCTTCAATTTGGTTAAAACAAACCCAATACTTGATTTTCTGAAGAAAATTTTGGCATTAAGAAAATATTTCCAGACATAGTTTTTAGGTAAAATTATGTGCTAATAGCTCAGAAATTGAATTCTCTGTCAATAGATGCATCTGAAAAGGTCACCCTGTGTCTCCCAGGAACTGCTGGATTGCTCCTGTAACGACTATTTTCTCCGTAATGGGGAGATTCTCAGTGTGGGAAGGAGAAGCCAAAGAGCAGAAGGGCTGAAGAGAAGTTACCTGCAGCAACGTGCAGCTTGGAAAGGCAAGTAAAGGGCAATCCTGCAGCTCCTGGCTCAGACATGCTCACCAGTTAAGCAATTATATTACCTTGGGCTTCTCTGGGTAGTGTTTTCTGCCAGCCCATCTGGCCTGGTCCTTAACTTCTCCTGCAAGTTTTCTATTTGCAGCTCTTCCCCCTTCCCCAGAGTTGCTTCCCCCTCACGTTTTCCTACTTTCTGGCTCTGCCTTTCCCCCAACTTCTTCCCTATTATTGATCAAACAACAGCAGTCACTGAGAATTGCTGGGCAAGATCGTGCATTTTAATATCTGTTCTATGGGATTATTTGGGATGTTTTTAAAATCTGCCTTTAAAATATATTTAGTTTTAATCTGGTTTTAGTGGCCCTCCTGCTTATCCATACGTGAGTAATTCCTCTAACAGTTTTCAAATTCAGTACCTTTTCAGCCTAATTCAGAGTGGGAGGCAAATGTATGTACCTGCTGGGAATTTAAAAAAGAATTATTCTTAATTCTGTGTGAAAGGGTAGTTTCAAGAAAACGTTTGCTCATTCCATTAAGTTACCATATTGTCCTTTTTCTGAGGATTCCATTAATCTGTATTTGTCATTTATACAGACAAGGAACAACTCTGAAAGTGAAGGCATTTATCTATTTATCTGTTGATGGAAAATCACCTAGCACAGTATTTCAGTTTGCCTCAATTTTTTTTATTGAACTTGGAGATTTAACTCAGACCCAGTTAATGAAACTACGAATATTGGAAAGCAGAGAGAGAGATATTGTTGCTGAAATGGTAAATTGTGGTTTAATTCAATTTTAAGTTTCTATTTTTGTCATATTAGGTTAAATAAAGAGATTTAATGATGGGTATTCAATATTTTTTTCTTTTAGTAGCAGAGATGTGATCATCCCAGCCTGTTTAGCATTTGTCAGGTGGTGCCTACAGTACATGCCCTTTAAGAGAACTTGTGCACGTGGTTTTCAACAGCATCCCTCTGGCACTTTGTGGTGATGTTCTCTTTTATACCAAATCCTAAAACTCAGTGACCGAAAAACAGATTTATGCATATTTTTCAGGTATCATAGAAAAGACTTGACTCTAGATTGGGGGGTTTTTTTGTGTGGCTTTTGGTTTATTTTTTTTTCCCCTTTAGCTGACCTTTTGTTTCTGCCCATGGAAAATCAATCTTATATAATGCATTGGGAAACTCTCTCTCTTAAGACTCCCTGCCTTTCACTTTGGGTTATCCTCTCAGCCAAATCCTGCAAGATTATAATTGATTTTAAAAGTCAGCAGCAAAAGTATTTGATCCTTAGGTGACAAACAGTCAAAGAGGAGCCCTCAGGATCAGTGTTAAACGTCAATGAAATGAGATTCATGCTAGGATAGGCAGGTTACAAAAATTTAAATCCTGCTGTAATAGTGACAGTAATAAATGGAAACTCAGCAAAATGAAGCTATTAGTCAACAGTGTGTAATGTCATAAACTTGAACAAATGATTACAGAGCAGCTCAGGCCTGAATTAAAACCAAACAAGCTGAAACAAGCAATATCATTGAGATGGATAAATAAATTTATTCGAGTGGATATAATGACACCTACATTAGAATAAAAGCCAAAGTTTTAGCTGATCTGTTTAAGCTAATCTGGACATCATCACTCAAAATGGGCAACAGCACCTGCATGCACTGCTACTAGAATCAGGATTTGGAATGCTGAACCCTGTCGTTTTTGTTTTTTTTTCTTCTGTGGTGCTTAGAGAATCTCTATAGAAAACTATAGAGAGCTTCATAACGTCCTCATGAAAACTATTGCAACTATTTAGCATGAAGAGCACCTAAAACAATACTGGTACACAGAATGGCAAGGCAACCTTAGCAAAGAGCAAGGCTGAATTAAATTGACCTGGCATTAAAGAGCACAAAGCAGCCTGAAGGCACTTGGCCGTAGGAAGGGTGTATAGGATAAAACAACCAGAAAACTGCTTCCAGGGAGACAACCTTTCAGGGCACGTAATCTACATCCTGAGCCATAAGAAATACAAATAAGGAGAGAAAAAAAACAAATGGTTTCTGGGAAAAAAAAAATAATTAAATGGTGTAGCACACGGTGTTATGCTGCACTCTTACATGCAGCTTGTTTTCAAACAATGCAAAACACTGTGTTGAGGGATCTTAACAATGACTCTATTGATACTATAACAAGCTGCAATTTTTCTTGTAAGGTCAAGTGTTCCAAATTGCACCTTTAACACCTTCAGCAAACGCAGCAAAGAGTACTGTCATGATTTTTCAGCAGCAAGAATGCTAAGTGAAAATACTGGAATAGTCCAACTATAGTATACAAATAGAGTAAGAGATACTTGATGCCGAAATAACAAATTTTAAATTGTGCATAAAAATGAATTCTGCCACTGAAGTCATGCAAAGTTTCGCTATTTTTGCATATATGTTAGCAGAAAATATAATAATTTTCTTTCTTACAGGTTTAGAACAGCAGGTGACTTGTTAGCAGACCCAAGATGCTTCTGGAAGCAAAGCAGTGGTTCTGCATGATTCATCATACCTTTTGGATCACCTTGTTGTAGGTTGAAAACACCTGTAAAAACAACCTGTATTATTTCTTTGTGATCTGTGAGCCTCTGAAAATCTGGCTTCTTCAAAATGGCTATTTTTTAAGTGGAAAAATTGAGTTTTATTTCTCAGCCAAGACGTACTTAATTGGGATAGACCAGATTTCAGCTGATTTCACTATTTTTTTTCCCTGGAAGTAGGAAACTGCATGCAGATCTTGCATATAGGTCCACTGCTTTTAGCAAAGTCTCCAAAAATATAAATGCAGGTATAAAACTCAATCCAATGTGTTCAAGTGACAAGCAAAATAGAGGAGGAGTACCTGTGTAATACAGGAGTTTAAAATCAAGTGTGAATTTAATTTGCATTCGAGGCTCAAATATTTAATCACCTCAGATGAAAAGTAGTGCACTCAATTTATTCCACTCATGGTTCACTCAATGGGTGTCTCTGAGGTACTTGATCTCCACCCTGGGTGTTGAAGGGCTCTGCCTTTATCCACAAAGCAGCATCAGTCCAATTCCAAGCCCTTCCTTAACAGTCCTTTTTCCAGTCTGAGAGAGCAGAGAATTATCTTTGAGAAGTCAGTTGTCACAAGCATCCACGGCTCCAAGCTCACGTTATTCACATCAGTGGAAAGCCTTCTGCTATTGCTCAGAATGAGATGATTTTTAAATATTCTATCAGTGCTCTGAAACCTAGGCCTCCTCAGCCTTCTTCAAAGCAAGTGGAAGCTGGTTTTTTGACTTGAGGAAAGCTGACTGGAATCAATGGCTTGAAGGTCTGTCTGCCCTCCCTCCTCCTTTCCTTCCTTCCAGTCTGCATTCATGTGGTGGCTGTCCTATCTGTATCTCCAGGCAGCACAGGGAGGTAGGCACTCAACTCAGGCCCAAACGCCAAGCCAAAATAAACTAAACAATTCCCATCCTCTTATCTAACATTTTCAAGCTTGTGAGATGTTTTAGAGGGCACCTTGGTGACTTTGAGCCAGCTGGTGCCCTTGTAGCACTCTGTCTTGGCCGTGTTTTCAGTCCTATTTCCAAGGGCTTTCTGCTGTTTTTCCCCTGGTTGTACTAAAATCTGCTTGTTGCCTTGACAAATATTTGTTTCTGTTTCTGTGTAAGTAAACATCTGACATAAAATTGTCTCAGGATTCTATATGCAGATGACTGCTCTGCTACTGTTTACCAGAGTTCAAAACCTGGGCAAACAGCAATTTGTTTGGGCTGAGTAAGTAATACTTTATTTTAGAGGGCACAAATAGCCATGTAATTATTTTGAATTAAGAAATTACCATATCATTTCAGGCTCATTACATGGGTATTTATTCTCAGCAGATTATATGCAGGCTGTTACAATAGTAACTAGTGTAACTTTTGTTTTGAAAGGGAAATAGGGTAGTAATGAAAGGAGGAACCTGCCTCTGGTGAGCTTGCAATCCTTAAAATGGCAGTGCCACCACAAAAGTGTGGAGCTCCATTTTCAACTGGAAAATAATAGCTGTTCTTGCATAGTGTTTTAGTGAAGAAGCAACTAGCAATAATGCACTCATTTATTTTTATTTACATATTTCTCACAAGGAAACCCAGGAGCTTTGGGAACCATAACTCAGGCAGAGGCTCTTAGAACAGCTTGCTGATTGCTGGCTCAGCTTGTTGTTCATTCCTACCTGGAAGGCAGGAATCTCAGCAGAGCCTCAAGGCTTGATTTCGGGGCTCAGGCTCTGAGCACCACTCCCTGAATTCCACAGATTGGTGTTTTATGGAGTTAGTGCGAACCACGAGATTTGGGAATGATATGCATAATTCCATCCATGGTTTTGATGTGAGGGATGGATTTTTAAATGATAGTGGGCCAGGTGTGCAGCACAGGCATTGCCACAGAGCTTTTCATGTGCATGAGAAAGCAGCAGGAGGTGCTGGCAAAAATGACAGCTCTGGACAACCCATGTTGTCAAAGTACTGCAACAGAGCAGGTAAAAACATAGTCAAACTGGGTAATGATATGTATGATTTATGTATTCCTAGCAGAGAATAGGTAGTTGTAATTCCCTGAGGATCAGTCCTGGCATGGGTTAGGATATATCCACGTGTTTCAACACCTCTAATAGAGCAGCGAGCTGGCTGTTAATGCAAATTCCCTTCTGTTTTCTCAGTGTCCATCAAGCTTCTGTGCTGGACTGCACCGTGAGGGTATTGCGTGTGTCCACCTTTCTGCCATGAGCCTCCCGCCTTACATTCATCCCAGAGAGCCTGACCATGGATAACGGGATCAGCAACCTCTGAGGAGCCTGAGCCAGTGGACACAGAAAGTCTTCAGGCCTCCATCACCTTCCAGCTTGTGCTGTAGGACACTCACCTGGCCTGAGTCCTCCACTTCCCCAGTTCAGCTTCCTCTAACAAGAGTAAGATTGCTCTGGCTTTCCTTTCATGATTCTAAATGCTTATTTAATCTCTCTAATCTTCTTAGCACCAGCTGAAAAGACTAGCACACAAAAAACGTGAGAAATATTTGTGGTGAGGTAGAAATTCACCTAGTCATAAAATAATTGCTTCTAAACTGTTAGTCATTCATGGCATGATTCTAATTGCATTATACTTAGGGGATCATAATGAAACAGACTTCCAGATTTACCCTGGAGCACTTCTTCTGCAGTATTGGATTGGAAAGCTGTAATTTAAATAAATGAAATGAGTAACCAAAGACAGAATTTCCCTCTCCCCAGTATGTCTCATATAAAAAAAAAAAGAAGGAAAAAAAGAAGAAAACTGTCTTGTTTAAGTAATTAGTGAGATGCTGACAAAATGCAGGAGGTGTGCAGTGGATATTTTGTATCTCAGATGAAAACAAATTAAAAAAGACGATTTCTGTATAGACAAACTGAGCTTGTTTTCGGGAGGGACAAATTCTTATTTTTGTATGATCAACTAAAGACAAAAGAGGCAGTGAGAGCAAAAATGTTCAAGAAAGCCTGACAATAACCTTGTTGTTAATTTTAGAAAGGGAGAGCCATAACATTGAGAAAGCCCTTAGGTGTGTCATACAGCTGTCAGACCTTGGGTCTGAGGCTGGAGGAGATAATGACTGTGTTTGCTGCTCAGTGCAAGAGAAACCAATAGAAGGTTTGAGGGATGGCAGTGTTTTGCTGTGATATGCAATAACAAGAAATTGCTAAATTCTACCTCAGCCCCTTCCCTGTTTTCTCCTCCACTCCCATGAGGTCACTCTGCCTGAACTGCTTTCCTCAGCCACAGTTGCAGTTCCCTCAAATTCACACTTAGCTCCCTATCACAGAGTCAGGGCTTTGCTGCAAGTCACAACTCACTTCTTATTCCAATTCAGTGCACCTCCTTCTTTGGTCTTGTTCCTTTTAAAAACTGGCTTGATTTCAGTTAATTAATTCAGGTCAGTGCATTCCTTCCACAGATGGTTGGAACCAGACTCTTTTCCAAAGGCTTGGAGAGTGAGCATGTCCAGTGAGATTGGGCTGATGTTAAAAAGCAGAAGGTTGGCCAACTCACCTTAATGTGAGCTAATGAGGATAACACAACTACACATCTCAGACTGGTTTTTAGATAAAAGTCTTTTACTGACAGATCACCCCTATACATCTGAATATTGCCCTCGTGTTAGAAGATTTACCTCTGAAACAAAAGCTGCTTGTGCATTTACCCCACCCTCACACTTACTCCTATATTTTCTTCCCTTTTCTAATTCCTCTTTTTCAGCACTGGGAAGGAGAACCATTCTTTCTGTGTCCTTTTCTCACCCCTGATAATTTACAGTGTTCTTAGAAAAGGTGCAGTGAAGATGAGCACTTTCAGAGTGACCCTTCACAGTATATATCAATAGATGGCAGTAGCTGAATCTCATTGGAAAGAACATACCTGTAAAAATGTCATAATTGGCTTTTTCTGTAAGACAAAAATGAATGCACACTTTATGGATTAAAAGAAATGCAAGTTATTTCATAAATCAGAGTCAAAGTACAATTTCCCTTTTTCATTCTCGAAAGTTTTGATAGCAAAAGTTGCTTTAAACAGCATCCAGTTTGCTGGAAGCCAAAAATTGAAAGACTCCACAGGTTCAAAAACAGGATCAGAAACGTGGATCTGTTCAAGTCCATGAATCTTTCCTTGGAACCGGGTTGGAGACTTGTTACTGATGACATGGCCATGACATTCACTTACAAAACAGACTGTCAATACCTGCACTATAGTTTGGAGCCAGAAAGTCCTGCATCCCAAGTGGATTAGCTTGTTTTTGAAATTTCCCCAAATGTTTTCCTAATGCCAATCCAAATATTGTGTAGGACTCTTGTAAATACAATCTAATCTCATTATTTTGTAGTATCCTGTATGTGAACACATCTATTTTAATGTCTCCAGTTTACCTGAAAGCAAAATTTCAAAGTACTCTGTAATCACCATTGTTTTAATGGAGTAAGTCCAAAAAGCTGGTCTGTTAATCAGTAACTCGAGTATCTGTAACACATTTTCAAGATGTTCATGTTTTTTATTTAATTTTCAAAAATTCGGAAGTCCCAGTCTCCTTCAGTGGCAATTTATTCTTCTCCTTTCATGGCTCCTACTTATTTTCCTGTAGTACAAAATTTACAATTTGTTATTGTAATGCTGGAAAAGTTTTGACAAAATCAAAATCTGTTTTCACATATGTATTATACATTTTAAGTGAAAACTCATTTTGAAGCATCACATGGATTTTTAGACCACTTAGATTTTTCTCATCAGAAGCAGAATGTCACCAAAATTAGCATAAGCCAGTAAATTAAAGCATATGGCTGCTGATGTATCAAAACTTCTTGATGGGAAAAACAGAGCCCTCTGGCAGAACATTTCTGAGCACTGTTATCATCTGAATTCCTGGATCTGTGGAAATATTTTGTGCTTATTTGCAAGCACAGTGGTTTTTTAAGTCTTGATCGTGATTATTTAAATTCTTTTGTTTATAATTCAAAGGTTTTTTTGCTTCTCCCTTTCTGTAAGTGTTTAAGTGATGCTCCAGTAAGAAACATTCTGAACAGATATATTTTTGTGACATTTATTCTGTGAGCAGTTGGGGGAAATGCACTGCCTGGTAATTGGCAAACCAATATTTTCAGATTTCTAGTTGAGTTCAGAGGATAGTAAAATGCTGGAAGCTTATGCTCAGTATTATCTAAGTTCTATGAGCCTTGCATTAGCAAAACCATGTTGCAGTCTGAAAGAACCAATTTTTTCATGATATGTAAAGTACATTTTCTCTGGATAGAAAATGTGTGAGGGTAATTATTTTTGTGTGCTGTTATGAAACTGCTTACTTGTTGCTGTATTGGTTTAAAATGGTAACTCGATAATGATTAATAATTATTATTTCAGGCTTTGACCAGGTGTTCTTGTCCACTCCAGTCTCCAGGTCAGCCAGAATGCACCTGTATTGCATATATATCTACTTATACAATGATTTTTGCACTTCTCATTCTGCTCCCTCTTTCTTTTACAAGCTAAAGCTACTAAGATAGATGGCTTCATGCTTCTGCATGCAAGCTAAATAGATGTAATTTTAATCCAAATGTGAATTTTACTTGCATATCTACAAGATGATACGGTACATTCAGTTTGAGCGAGATGCATTTTTGATGATGAAAAAGAATTTAAAACGGGAGAAGAATGTTACCCATCGTTTTCCCCAAATCATGATACATGATTTCACTCAAACATCTGTCAGCCACACAGTAGTTCATTTTCCTGAATCAAACCTTAGAGAAGCTAAGGAACAATAACGTTGCTCAAAGAAAATTGAGCACCCGCTGGGCAAATGATATTATTGTTTTCAGCTGCTTGGAAGTCTAAATTCTGAACTGTTTTGACTGGAAGAGCCAACTGTTTCCAGAGGTGTGTCCCGGTGCCCCTTCCTCGCTCACACAGTGGCACAGGCCGCAGTTTGTATTCCCAGATAAAAGCCACGTTTGAAGTGACACCTGTGCTTTTCTCAGTTCTTTGAAAGTCCAGAGCTCAGATATGATCTTTCCTGAAATCACATTCGACCTGTACTGCAGTCCAAGGGTGGAAATGAAGAGATTTAGCTTAATAAGATTAATCTTTATCTGCTTGAGGTATCTGTCTGGAGCAGAGCCCGGGCCTGTGAGCTGCACCCATTTCTTGGAGCAATGCAGTCACTCGATGCAAGTTTGCACTCAGAGATCTGCTGTGAAGAATTAAGCAGGATTTTTTTTTTTCCCCACAGACATTTCATGTAAGTAACAAAATCTATCCTTACTTAATATAAAGAGAAAAAATCCCCAAGCTGCTAGAGGAGAAGGTGGATTTCCAGGGATTAAAAAAACCCCAAACACACTTCATAATGGTGCTGAGCTTTAAAGAAAATTGCCTGATCCTGTTTACCAAGATAACTGTTTTTTCAGTCATGGGGTTTTAGAAACCTTTTACTACAGTAAGAAATTCTCATCCATATTTGGGACCATTCTGAAAGATGCATATTACATTATTCTAGTCTAAATTTTTTTGTTATTGCCAGTAAAAATAGGATTTCCTTTTCATCAGGTGAATGATATTAACTGTACTGGCTAAGACTGTGGGGTGTAATGCTACATGCAGGTGTTTAAAAATGAAAACTATTATTTAATTCCAAAATGCATATTATTTCACATCATCAGGACTAAAAAAAGACTGCTTCTTTAAATGTAAATGCAAGTGTATGTAGCTCAAGGATCAAGGTGGTGCTGTAAGAGACACAGACACAATAATGTACATTTTATAAAAGTTTAAAGTTTTAACTGAAAAAAAACCAAAACCCAACCCCAAAATAAATGTCAATCTCTTTCTCTCTGTTCGTTGGTCACTTCACCCCTAGAAAATTAAATAGAGAAAAAAAAGGGGATAAACTTATAATACAGTGAGTTATCTTTACTTCACATCATCTATTTCCAATCCTGCTGTTCTTTTAGCTGTGGAGCTACAGATGGTGGTTGCACTGTGGAGTTCCCGAAAGCACCATGTAGATTCAAGCACCAGACCATCAGAATCCCAGCTGCTAGCTAACAACCCAGTCTTGATTTAATTTAATCTCATTTTTTCCTGTTTCTAATTATTTTTCCTTCCACTAGAGTGGAAACAAGTTTAAAAGAAGAAATAAAAAAAAGTATAAAAATATAGAAGAAACATAGATATTACTACCAACATTTTTTTTATTCTCCTTGGCCTCCTACTCTGCTTAAGATTCACAGCTTCTATTTTGTGAGGATTATTGGGATGATGAATAAATGCTGTGAAGTTTATTTCACAGTCTTTAAGTCTTCTCTCGGAGTCATTTGGATTTGCAAACTTTCACAGTACTTTGGCAGCACTCCTTGATGTTTTTCTCCAAGACAGATACCCTTCCACAGCAGCATTATTTCAGTCTTTCCTTACACTCAAGAGTGGTCACTAGGACAAAAACCTTAATAAGATCTATTGAGTTTGTCCTTATCCACTCAGTGCATTACTCGACTCATGAGAACTTTCTAGGTTCCAAACAGAGGATGAAAACCAGCCATTCTTGTACTCTCATCTCTGTCAAACAACTTGACCTAATTTCTGATGACTCTACTAAGATTTTGAAGCAACCTGCTCCTACTAGAAACCTCCATAGAGTAAATGCAATCTGAATTTAAAAGCTCAGAATAAATACACCAGGATCCTTCTTTCTTTTTCAAAATGCAGGTCATCCCTGGGAATTCTCCCTGATCTCTCTGGATAATTCTGCACCAGACAGATCCAGAGGGCCCCCGAATCCAGAGATCCCAGGTGCAACCAGCTCTTTGTTAAGGTGAGATCTCCTTTCCTCTTGCTTCCCAGTTGTCCTTGGATGAGTGTCAACAAATCAAAGTATGCTTCAAGCATTTTCCTGATGTGGGGACAGGATCCTGGAGCATGCAGTGGGGGTTCTGCCAGTGAAATGCTGACTTCTCTCTAATCTTTCCTAGCATAAATTAGACCACTGGCTCAAAGATGACTTCTAGCAGTGCTTTAAACAATTTTAGCCAGACAGGTGATGTGAATATGTATTATTTACTGATGTTTTTTCCAGCTCAGTTTTTTGACCTCTCCCCAGATTGACCCGCTGTCATGCTTAATAACATCAGTATGCTTATTTTGCCTTCTGAAAATACATTTTGTTTATAATACAGATTCACAGAGATCCTGTTTTA
Organism: Lepidothrix coronata; assembly: GCF_001604755.1. NCBI lineage: Eukaryota > Metazoa > Chordata > Aves > Passeriformes > Pipridae > Lepidothrix > Lepidothrix coronata. The sequence goes on from NW_016690296.1 coordinate 1,072,544, forward strand.
GTACTGAGGGAGTTTTGCTATAGTGCTGGTTGTGTGCTGGGGTACCCAGAGGCTGTGGAAGCAGTCTAACATTATTGTTTCAATCCAAACAAATATGGTAAAGACATGAAGAAACCTTAAAAACACATTCATGTACATGCTTTCTGCTAGAGCCGTGAAACGGCAGCAAATCTAAAAAAAATGTATCAAATGATGATTTTCTATTGTGATTAGTTCATATATCAAAAGAAACCTGTGGCTTTTCAGCCTTTAATTAAACCATAGGTGCTTCTTTGTTTCTCCTTCCTACGTATGTTTTGCTTTTAACAAGGGTGGAAAGCCTAAAATGGTTCAGGGCTGTGCTTTGTCTCAGAAATGGCTCCGACCTGGCGCTCTGAGGATGATGGCAAGCCTGTGGTTTGCTGTGAATTAGCTCAGTGCACTTGCTGGGACTGGGAATCATGTACTGTAACTAAGGCGATAGACCATTCCCAGGATTCATTCTGTCAGGTTCAGGGAGCCTCCTGCAAAGTGCTTGCTTTTAGTGCCTTTTGGAGGACTTCAAAGAACACCAGGTTTTGGGGAGGGGGGGAATATAGCAAAAGTACCCAACTCCTAATGCAAATGCGTTGTTTCCTGTCAGCTTTGCTAAGTAGGGGCAGTGTGGTACAGTTCATTGCTGAAGAGGAAAACTCAGTTTTCCAGCAATACCCCTTGTATTTTTTTTCAGGCAGGGAAAGGATCTGTTTTCTGTTTCAGGTTTTAAAATATGATGTGTAAGAGGGACTGCATTTCTTTTCTCAGGCTGCAAGAGTAAATACTATATATTACATCTAACTACTATTTATGCAGAGTCTAATGAATTTGCTGGATTCAGCGGTATATTAAAAATGTAAAAATATTTATTTCTGAGATTTATTTAAAAAATAATAAAAAAATAGTTTAAAAAAGCATTCTGGAAGAGTTTTTGAGGCATGAGTTTTCTCCCTTGCGTTTCAGGTAGGGATGTTTCCTGGAGCTGTGAGCATAAGCTTGGCTCATCCCTTAAGATCCATACTTGGATGGTAGCCCGTATGGAGAAGAGTTTAGCTATCTGAGCTACACAGTCCTTCACACAAGGAGGCTTTTCTGAGGGATTTGAGAGGGTAGTGAAGTGGGCAATACCAGTAGAAGAGTTTGGCAGGCTGAGGAGAAACATCCCAGCTGGGAGGCTGTAAGCACAAATAGCTGATCCCTCAGCTTTTCTTTTTACCTCTGCTTCTAAAGAGCAGCACGTGGTGTCTTAGGAAGCTTGAAGTGCACACCACTCTGCTGGACTCTGTAGTGTTTTCTATCCATCTTCAGGAAAACAAGAGCCAAGTGCCAGAGTGTTTTTGGGAGGCATTGCAGGATCCAAAGTTCGGGTCGCAGGTGAACAAGCCACACTCTCCAAACGTGTGATTAGCCCTCATTCCATTCACTCTCAAGTGGAACCTTCCAAGATTTACAGCTGGTTTGTCCTTTGTTTTGTTTATTTTTTTCCCTCTCAGTTACACACTCATGTAAAAGCCCAGGCTAATCTAGAGTGTAGCATGATCGAGGATTTTGCTTATTCATAACAATTTAGTAAGCTGTGCAAAGATAGTGCTATTTTAAAAGTTTTTAGATTGTATCTCTTCCTAAAGAGTAGAAAATGCAAATGGCTTAATACAATCAACTGTATCTGCTTAGACTTGCTAAATCATGAGGAGTCATGGTGCAAAACAACACAGCTCTCTTCCAGGCAACATTCTAAATTTATGGTACAATGATGCCAGATGACAATGGAATTGCGAAGGAAGTGCTTAGTACCTCAGAAATTAATACCTAGCGAGTCCATTTTTTTATGGTGATGATTATAAGTATTCACTCTGTGTTTGAATATAATCCTCTCAGAACAGCAGTTTACTAAATGTACTGGAGATTATTGAACAAAGTACAAGTTGAGGTCACGTTTGGGTCTTCATTGGGCAAATAACTATCATTTTCTTCTCAATCAAAAACAAAATTGCAATGTTGCAGGAGGCACTCAGGTTTGGTGGATACAAATGGGAAGTTGATACCCGTGCTCTGAGCAATTCAGAGCTACGCAGAGGAAAACAAGCACATCACACTTCTTAGTTATGAGAATAAGTGTATTATTTCACTTCAGGAGCTGTTACTTGAATGTGAAAACACTGACCAAACACACTAAGAGGTGGCAATGCTACTGAGTCCCATGCAGGGATGGACACCTGCCTTAGTGTAAATACTCACAGAGGTACAGAGATGATAAATAGGAGGGAGGGAGGAAGGAATTCAGCCTCTCCCAAACCTTTCCATTGCTCACTTCAAACAGAAATTTCACAACCTCTGCTTTATGATCCATTTGTTCTATTATGTACCTATTTTATTTGGAGTAACAAATCAGTTATAAACATTTATTTTTAGCACTGAATCACACTTCTGGGCACACTTAAGCAGAGCTCGTGTATGGTCTGTCCAGTACTCTGCGTGCAACTCTTTGCATCAGATGAAAAATGCACAACTTAATCAATTGTAACTGTAGCTATATACCAGGAGGGCTGTTTGATCTTAAATCTGAAGAAATCATCATGACTTTGTTTATTATTTCCAATTTCACAGTCTCACGCAAAATGCAAGAGTTTATTTTAGCAGCAATCGTAAAATTGAATAATTTGTTTCTAGACATACTCTTTGCTAATTCGTGATGCAGTAAATTTTTTTCAGTCAGTTTTGTGTCTTTTGCCACAGCTCCTCATATTTACATACAGACCCAGAGAAGCAACTATGAGAACTGGAAAAACAGTGACAGAATTGTGGATGGCATATGGTGTACTTCGCCTAATTAGGACGAAGTGCAATTTATTCCAAGTGCAAGGGAAGGACAAAGAGGGTCACTAACGGCATTTGTGTTAAACTGTGAATTTCACTCCTCACTTTTCCCCCCTCTGAAGTGGAATTTCTCCTGCCTGTGTTACTCGGGAGGTGATGTCAATGCACTGTAGGACATTAACAAGACCAACCCTCTTAGCTTTGAGGTTTGACTTTTTTCCCCCTCCCCCAGCCTCCTCTTAATGATGTGACAGTTTGTTGCTGCAGGAGAGAGACAGAGCTGCATCTCTGGTAAGTAAAGGTCAGACGCCCAGGGCTGCACAGGCTGCTGTGCTGATCAGAGCCGGGGAGAAAAGAGAGGAGTGATGGCTTCTCAGTGTTAAGAGTGGCCTCACAGAAGAAATGTATTTGAAATAACAGTGGTTTGAAGCAGCATGTCACTAACCTCCAGTTCTGCATATTAAAAAAAAAAAATAAAAAAATCCCAAGCCCTTGAATATTTAATGATAGCTGAACAAACTTGGAGTGACCCAAGGAAGATGGAAAGTCACAGAAGTTAATGCTCCCAAAATACAGCAGAGCTCAGTAGTCCTTTAAAGCCATTAAAGAGCTTTTACCATCTGTTAAGTAATTACCTATCATCATTAGTTATTAGAAGTAGGAAATGATGTAAAGGGCACCAACACAGCAGAAAAAGAACAGCCAGATTCTTGTGGGTTTCTTGAATGAGGTCATTAAAACGTGGTTATTAATACTGAAATAAAAATGAAAAACATTTATAGGCGATGTTGTAGCTGCTCTGTTTCAAAAAAAGAAAGCACTGCATTTTTCCTGACAGTAAATATTTAGCTCAAGTCTTGCACTTGTTACTAGCATGAGATAAAATCTCCAAAAAACAACATAAGATGATGAAGATTTAAGGTTTCTGAATTCAATGCATTATAGCTCAGCTAAAACCAATTACGGAAAACTCAATTTGAGGATCATGACTTGGAACAGATTAAAACCAAGTAACCAAAAACCCCCAAAGCTGTGTGTGCTTTTAAGCTGCATGATTCTACATGCAAACATATGCGCACATTCTTACTTGTACACCAATATGGGCTTTGATTTCCCTAATTCTAATTTCTTTTTTTCACCCTTCTTAGTCAAAGTAGGTTCCTGAAAATGTATTTCTTTCTAGGCATTAGCTGCATATCTTTAAGCATTCTGCAAGAATTGAAGTCTACGGGACTCAGGTTGCACTGGGATCCTTGGGTATAGGTTTTGCAATTTTTTAGTTTTATTTCCTTCAGCAAGCTGATATATCTCACTGCAAGTTCATAATACACATTAGAGTTATACAAATGCATAAAAGCCCTGTTCTGGAGGTTTTTTAAAATGTGCTCTCAGTTGTTTTTCATGGAGTAGTTCAATTCTAAAAATGATGTGGTTTTCTAGTAAAGGAGGATAATTCTGTGTCAGTCAAGAAAACTCAGAAGGGTGAAGGTTGTTTTTGATGTATTTAAATTTGAATTCTGATAGCTGTACCTATTTCTTCTCAGGTTCTCTGCTGGAAAAGTGCTTGCAGACACATTATTGGGCCTCCTATAAAACTAAAAATGGTTTCAATGAGTGAAGTTGTTCCGGAGGCAGTTTGTGAGGGCTGACTTTGCCTATACTGCAACGGAGTGAATGTTGAGAAAATACCTCTTCCTTGGCAAAATTGCTTGGCTGTTTGTGAAAAACCTAAAAAGCCCATAAGTGGCAAAGGATGAGCTGTGCCTGTGTCAAGGCACACAAAGGGCCTGTCCTGAATGTGTGCTTTGAGACCTCAGTGCTGAGAAACTGCCAGTATCCAAAGCAAATAGTGCCCAAGTGAGCGGCCTGCCCTGGTCGTGTAGTTGCACAAAAAGAATAGAAATAAAAGAAACTGTTGAACCATCTAGAAATCAAAGAGAAAGTCATGCCCAGGCTGCCCAGGCTAACCATGGTTTATGGCTGCAATAACAAGATAACTGTGTAAGAAATGGGCAAATCTCATACATTAAAAAATGGGGAGTTTGGAAATTGCTATGGTGGATGATCAAGAAAGAAGTACAGTAAACATCAAAAAAGGGGAATTAGGACAGCAAAACCAGGGCCACTGGGGTAAGAGAACACAGGGCAAGCTATGTAATGGGGAGACAAGGGATGAACATGGGAAGGGGAAAAGGTAATAAAAGGAGTAAAAACTGGTGCTGCTCCAGGGCTCCTTTCAACAGCCCCATGCCTGATCAATGCAGTTGTTCCCACCATGATCCTGTCTGACTTTCTCTCCCATCCAGAAGGGGGATGGTGCACCTTCCCTGACCTTGTGGGATCCCCATGAGCTCATCCCAGCATCGAGCATGGATGGGAGCAACTCAGGGAACACAGCATCACCTTCCCTTCACGACCCTCTGCATGAGGCTGCTGGATCTGTGGCTGCAGACATTGAAGGACTGCAATGTCTCTCTGTGTATGTATGGCCTTCTTTCTTTCTAGGGGTCTATTGCAAAATCTAGTGAATAATATTGAATTACTTTATTCCTTGGAGTAATTTTTCCCTGTGCAATTTCTTTTTAATATGTGTGGTATGCCATATATAAAATGCACCACATATTTAAAAAAAAAAACAAACACAATTTTATTTTGGTTTTGGCAGCTGCAAGTCTAAACATTTAGGTAAAGAACAGAGGCATTAGGTTTGTGCTGCCAAAATCTTACTCATAAGGTACTTTATCCCATTATTTTTTCCATCTGTTTTGTCTCTTAGAGATTATTGCAGCAGCTTAAGAGTTTGATTTGTTTCCACCAAGGCATAGGAAGAGAATCTGTGAAGAGTCAGAACTGCTTAAAACCACAGTCTTAACTGCTGAAATATTCTGTTTATGAAAATACTTTCTGAATTTATGTTCAAAATCCTCTGCCTGATTTGCTGAATGAGGAGGAAGAGAGAGCAGGGGATTTTTCTCTGTCAGGTCTCCGCAAGCACGGCTGTGTTGAATATTTAAATACAGCATTTGCTGTCGGTGCATATTGTTATACACTTTTTTGGGGGGAACAACAATCTGTGGAAGATTATGTTTGCCTTTTCATTAGAGTAAAAACAAAAATACCAAACAAGCACTGAATTATATTTTCATGTAAGTTGATGTTATGTTCTGTTTTAATCAAAAATTGTTTGGGAGTATCTCTCCCCTTTGTTGCTTCAAACCCAAGCAGCAGTTTTGGTAGGGACAGTGTGTTGTCTGGATGATGGTGGTGGTAAAGGAACTTGGAACAAAGACAATATTTGCAAAAGTGAGTACCATTTAATCTGTATTCAGACACCTGACTAAGAGCTGGACTGCACAGTCCTTGAGTATCCAAGGCCCTTCTGCAGAAGGAACTTCATTCTGCAGAATTGTTCTGTCTATGTGGACAGCTTCATCTGCTCTCAGACTCCCCCTGCACCTGAAACATGTCTCCAGTCCATAAATAACAGTGTCTTGCTGGCACTGAGCCTCAGTCCTGGCAGCTGATTTATGGACCTTCAGGAAGAGCAGGCCAGCCCTTGAGGCCAGAGACTCACCCCTCCATATTTTAACATCCAGGAGGATGTAAGGGTGGCAAAGCTGAAACACTGACCTTCTCATGCATTGCAATATACCATATATCAGGTAGTGCAATCGTTGGGTTAATGCTGGAAAAGCAGCTACCAGTAGAAGGTTTACTGTGAAATAAGCAGAAATTTAGCATGCCTGAAAATGGAAAGGGAGCTCAAGAACTGTATGTCACAGCCTTTGTTCACTGTGATCTGAAAAAATGTGTAAAAATAATTTTGGTTTGGGTTTTTGTTTGGCTTCCCCCCCACACCCCTAGAAAAATGGAGACAGGTTACCTGAGCAATGGTTGAGGAGAGGACTGCAACCAGGGCATCTCAATGGCATTTGAAGGTAACAAAATGTCTATGGGGTGAGTAAATCTGTGTATTGGTACCAGCACCAAGTCCCTTGATGCATTCTCAGTAAGTTAGAAGTTGCAGCATGTCGAAAGCTGTGACAAAGAAGGTGTGACAGTTGAAAAGGAAATATCAAAAAAAAAAGTAAAATAAATCTTTGAACGAGCTGAACTCTAAATAATTAAAACTCGCAAAAAGTGTAAGAAGTGAAGCAGAAATAATTGTTGGTGCTAATATTTAAAAGCTATGAAATGCCTGCATGTGTCCAGGCATCATTTTCTTTTCTAAGATGTCAGATTTTACATGACAGAAAGTTATCACCCCCAGACTGGTATTTTTGGAACTGCTCAGTGTCTAGTCAGTTAGTGAGAGCAGTTAACAATTGCAAGCTTCATGCCTGGAAATAAAATCAACGTGAGTGTTCCTGCTGTTGGCTGAGTTGGGCTGAGGGTGGGCAGGTTGATGGTGGACAGTGATGGGACCTTCAGTGCCCAGCAGATGCCCACTTTACCCACTGCAATATGCTTTTAATCATAACTTGCTTTCTATCCCTACTAGCAAGGATTTGGGTGGGTCAGCTGGAACACAGAAACCCAAAGAGTAAGTGGTACCCTGGATCTTAACCTAGAGGCATAACAGCCATTTCACTCTATAAATCTATAAATACTGCTACAAGCCTTTTGTTGTAATGTTGCTGGAAGAGCTTTTATTTTCATATTGCAAAAATAGGAAGAAAGCGTCGGGTTAAGACGATGCTGTAGCCAGCAGGAACAAGGGAGAGTAGCGGCGCTCTGTGACAGCAGAAATAAAAGCACAAGCAGGGAACCACACTGCAAACCATACCCACCAGGAACTACTAAAAATCAGGAGCTGCCCCATGCAGGCTGGAGAGCTGCCACCCGTGGAGAGAGAGAACCCTGGAGCTGCACAGGGCACAGCTGTGGAGGGCAAGCTGGGGAGTCACGCTGGGTTTGTGAGGGAAGGAGAGCTGGGGGAGCAGGGGATGAAGTTTCTAAGCATTGCAATTTTGCTGTGATTTGTTCAGGATGGGCTGCTCACCCGTGAAGCAGGAGATAGCTGCTTTTTTCCTGCTTTTGATTTCTTTTCTTACTTTTTTGGTTTTCTTCTCTATTGCTGCAGAGCTTTTGTCAGGTCGGTGAGTTGAAACATCCTCCAGCAGGGTCAGACAGGAGGTACAGACAGCCCAAAAAGGGCTTCTCAGAGAGGGACATGAGAGAGGCATAAAGAGGGAACAGGGAATGGGAGAAGCTGCAAATCTGGTGTGTCCCAGCTTGTGCCCCTTCCTCCTGAGCCTGGTGCTGCAGAGGGGTGGTCCTGGAGCTGAGGCCTCCAGGTCCTGCTGTGGGTGTCCATGGCCTCAAAGCTGTCAAAGTTGTGAGCACGGCAGGTCCACTTGGCATCCACAGCTCCCATCCCAAATAGGTGTGCTTGAACACTTTCCAACCACTGTTAAGAGAGGGCCAGTGGAGACAGATTGTGCAGTATCTTCCATGATTGCAGTGACTGCTCTGGTAGCTGTGTGCTCCTCTGTTTGTTAATCCCCACTGTCCTCACTGTTGATTTAAATACCTTTATGTGGCATTTGCAGACTAATGGAGCACGGGGACCCAGAAGGAGCCTCTGAAAGGTTGTCTGATATGATCCACATAAATCAGAGCCCATTCATCCTTGCACACGATCCCCTGCCTGCGTAGACGTGGCTTCTGCAGCAAAAAATAGAGATAAGTAGCAAAAGCTGCTCAAGGAGAAGCCTCATTGTACGTGTTATGACAGTCGGGAGAGGGATTAATCCTGGCAGTGTTTCCTTGTATTTGTTAAGGCAGATGATACACAGTGACAATGGCAGCTGCTCCTTTCCACAGCGCTGCTGAGGAAACCTTACCTGCATGTTCCTTCAGAGGTGCATAATGCATCATTCCTAGCTCACAGGGGTGATCAAGCCCACAGGTGACAAACACTCCTGTGGCACCACACATAAACATAGCACCTTATTAGCTCACATTTTGAAGAGCCTTCTCTGGAGGAATGTAAAGGCTGTGAGTGTCATGGTCTGAGAGCAGCACAGACACATCCCCTTCCGTGTTCATGGATCAACAGCCTTTCCTGGAGTACGTAGCTAAGCCCTTTCTCTATGCTTTTGTTTTCATAATCTGCAGAGAAAGAGCAAGGCTTTTTTCCTGCCTCACTGAGTGTGTTGGTTTAGTGCCTGTGTGTAGCTTAGCTAAGGCAAAAGAGAGTTGGTACCACTCAGAACAGCACTCAAATCGTTGGGCTACTTGAGGAAAAAGTGTTTCTCAATCACTCCTTTTGAACCCACTGCATTTAACATAGAAGTGCTAAACATGAGTGGAATGAGTGGAAAGGAATAAAGAGCTTTGATTTGTCAATGCTGGTGATGAATGGTGGTGGTGATGGGAACTCTGGGCTAATTGTATGTATGCTGGGGATTTTTTTTTCCTTCCATTTTTTTTCCCCTTTCTTTCCTTCATCCCATAATTGAACAAGCTGCTAAAAGAACCTTAGGATTAAATATTGAACAAGATGATTCCTGAGTAACTGTTGCAGCTAATGCACCAGAGAGTTGTCCAAGTTTTTGCTACACTTGTGTGGTTTAGGGATAGGGATTTGGCCCTCCTGCCTGTAAACACACAGCTATGAGGAACAGTTGGAAGGATGGAGAGGCACTTTACCTGCACATCAAGCTGGTAACCCTTTCTGGATTGCACAGATCCCCCTGGGAGGAGCGTGTGAAGCTGTTTAGTTCTCCCTGCAGAGGGGATTCCCCAGGAACAGACAGTCCTACAGCATTCACTACCTAAAGCTGACTTGCCATCAACAAAAGCTAAGAGAGGAAAAGAAACACAGTAAGTGATCTAAAGAGACAGCCATGCTGTGATGGAAAAAGCCTTTAAAAGTAATTACATAAAAAGCATGAGCTGCTATGCAGAGTTAGGGTCCCTGAATGGAGTAATTAAAAAGGAGCATGCATTTTCTGTTAGAAATCTATCAGAAGTAAAACCAAAATGTAATCAGATTCAGCTTCTAGATGGAAACTTTTTTCACTTCACAGAACAACTAAAAGAAGGTGAATAACAAACACCAACAATTCTCATCGGTGTCATCAATATTGAAGTACTTCACTGAAGCAAAATGTTACGAAGGAAGTTGGGAATGGACATTTAAAGACTTAAAATTTACTAAATTTTCTCCCCAATTTGATTGTAAGTAACCATACCCTCATTTAGTGCAGCATGTGAAGTGTCTGAGCAGCCCAAGGAGCAGGACAGTGCTTCAAACACAGGCTGTGCTGCTTCAGCTACTGCCAAGGGAAGGCGTTGGGCTTGTCAGGGTAGTTTGTATGTAAATTGAGTGAGGTTATTTGTGTTTCAGTGTTACTTAGAAGTTAAACAGCCCTTTTAGAAGGAAATTTTAGTCAAATCAACACATGCATTGCACCCTCCTCCCAATGGGGAAGCAATTAAGAAAGCGAGCAGAGCATTCCCAAACAGCACTGCTTAACAAACAGGTCTGAAGTGTTTGCTTTTTTAAAATCTAATAATGGTACTGACTGGATGACTCTTTTGTCTTTGTATTTCACTCCCTCATGGTTTAAACATAGACAATAGTTTATGAATCTCCTGTTTTGTAACAGTTCATGAGAGTGTTGCTATTGTTATTTTTTTCATGTTGCATAGTGGGAAAAGAGGCAGAAGATAACTTATTTGCCTGCTCATATCTTACATATTCTCAAGAGCTCGATGAGAAATAAAAAGTTCCAGAAATACAAATGTAAAATTTTCTGAATAGCCAATCTGATTGCACCTCCAAGGTGAGGGCTGTTATAGGTTCAGAAGTGTTGGATTTTGTTAGTTCAGTTAGACTGTGTTCTGTCCGGATACTGAAATGCCCGGTTGAAATTCCGTGGCTTGTGTTGTACAGGAAGGCAGGAGAGCAGGTCTTAGCAGTTCCCTAAACTCTTGAGAGGCATTTTGAGGATCTTTCAGTCAGAGTGGGAATCAGGCTCCCAGAGGATGAGAAGCACACAAACAGTTGTCTTTTTTGATTTTTTTTTCTCAATGTGTAATTTAGCATCACGTGAAAGATCTGTTGCAGAGCATGAATCTTATTCTCCAGGGCAGCTGTGATTGTCTCTCTTCAGTTCTCTCTTCTACGCACTTTGGAACTCTTTTGTGTAAGAGGTGAGCTCTTGTAGCTGGGAAGTTAACTTCTACCCAGGGTTGATATTCCATTGAAACACTACCTATGACAAGAGAAGGAAGGGAGCTTGCACTATGCACAAAACCAAACTCCATAAATCTAATGAAACTTTAAAAAAGTGATGTCTGCCTTATTCTAAGATACGGTTTGAAAAATCACTGTGGAAGTCAAATGAGTCACACCTGGAATTTCAGTTGAGGTTTTCAGGGGAATCCTTATTTAATGTTTTCATATGCTGTGGAGTTGTCGTGTGGTAATAGGTGAATTTATCGTCATATTAGCTGTTGTGGTTGTTACACTAACCATTACTTCCCCATCACCCTTTCTCTCCAGTTCCAAAAAGAAATGCCATTATCTAATGCCCTTTTTTCTGCAACTAGGTTGGTGAAGTTCAATGCTGAGTTCTGCAGGATTGACTTGGAGATGCTTCCTTTTGACTTTGATGCCTGGTTACTTGGAGAGCCCAACAACAGCGTGGATTTAAGAATCTGCCTTGGTAAGTACCTTTGACTGTCACTGTTACTAAGATGCTCTAACTTGGATAATTTCATTTGTGTCCCTTTGTAAAAACAGGTTTGTTTTTCAGGCCTTTTGCCCCTTGAGACCTCAGTGATGTGAATGTGAGCAGTGCTCTGTGCATTTATGCATGCTCGTGTCCTGGAGCCTAGAAGCACAATTTCCCGTAAACATTTCCAAGTTTGGAACAAAAACAGGTTTTCACATTAAAAGCTCCTTTTTATGTTTGCAAGAAAGCTGTGTGTGAGCTGGATGTGCTCAGGCAAGTGCACTTCATTAGGTAATTCTGCTCTCAGCTGTGTGCTCATGAACCATTCCCCGTTTAACCTCAGAGAAGGATGTGCATGTGTGAAGTCAGTGAGCTCTTGCAGTCCTAAGAGTCATCCTTTTGGAAAGCATTAACAACTACAATAACAGAGATAATATTTTTAAAGCTGCTTCCTGAGGTTAACAGCTAAAGGCCATCTGAGATCCCTGCTCCATTTTCCTTCATATCATATTTAAAAGAGTGGTGTGGTATCCAGCCCCCTTGGAGAGATGTGTGCCAGCCACAATAACCACAGCTGTTAAGTTTGTCAGGGGACTTTTTGTCAGCAATGAAATTATCCAAATATTGGGAAAGGCATCATATGGGCACCCAGTACAGGTACTCAGTGTAGATAAGTTTGTAGTCATAACAGCACAATAATAAACCAATAGTAAAGTTGTTATTCCTCCTCCTCTCTTCCCCTCCCCACCCCTCAATAAAAAAAAAAACAAACCAGTCCTCAACTTTTCTTAAGTTTTCTGGTTTTTTCTTATTTTCAGTGATGGCCTGTGCCATGACTTGAGTTCAGCAAGAACTGCCTGCTTGTGCTACATGTCTTCAGGTAGGATTGACTGGCTCAGTTATCCTGCTTTATGTGGCTGCTTAAGAGAAGACTACAGCCAGTCTCATCTGCAAAATGAAGCTCAAATTCTGTATTTATTCTGGCCCTGTATTGGCTGCAGGTACGGCTTTGTTTGCAGCCTGGCACTTGGAAGTGCTGTTGCAGTTCCCTGGCTTCACATCATCAGTTCTAAGCTTTCATCCTGCCTGGAATAGAAATGTTATCATATCTAATGGGAACTATATTTTAGCAGTAAATAACAGAAAGGGAAGACATCCTGGGTATCCCTTCCACTGTTTTTCAGACTAGTATTCAGCACACTGAAGGCAGGGGTCATTGTGTGAGCTTCCCTCCAACTCCTGTGTTTAGGCAAGGTAGGCTGGGCTAATGGTTTAGAGCAAATAGCAGTAAGTTTCTAGACTAAAGGAGGAAAACAACAGGTAGTATGTGTGTCATTGGAAATTGTGTCACTGCTGGAGGGTGACCAGCCAGTCTGCTTTTATTTTTATATGCTGATAGTGCCGTAGACCAATTTACAATGCCAATGATTTGGCTTTTGTCTGTTTAAAAGATGGCTGCAGTCTAAAGAAGAACCAATTCCAGTGACCTTTTAAAACTGCAGGTTATCTTTAGCCTGCTGAAAATAAGTCCACTCTTTGAAAATGCAGAGTTATTGTCTTCACACAGAACACAAAACGTAAGAGCATAAAAAATCCAACCCCCTATTCATCATCTTATTCTGTGGGAGTTATTCTTGAGCATGCAAGACCCCACACATTATTCCTATGGGTGCTTACATCTGACAGTCTCTTTTGTAATATGTCTGGTTTTACAATTCTTCTCTTTTTAATAATGACCTGCTTTTATTCAGAAATAGTTGAGCTACAGCAGCCCCGTCTATTTTAGATAACAAAGACTGCTTTTTAAAGCTGAACAGTGTGAATGCTTTTTAAACCCCTCTTTTATAAAGAGAAATCTGATATTCTTAAAAACTTTAGGTTGTACATTTGCTATAACAAACCACTTGCAGCTGATGCGTTGGGGGGGTTCTTATTTTTTTTAATAAATTGTTTTCCAAATAAATAGCAGAATTCCCCATGGACACTAGGGTAGTGCTAAACATCTGGCTTGTCTCTGTAGACTGCACCATGTGGAACCCAAAATATCTGGTTCAGTGCTGTGCCTGTCTCCCAGCTATATTCAAAACATCAGCTTTTCTTGGAGAACATTTGGTAAAAGCTTCCTTCATTGCTTTAGGCCAATTCCCGTGTGGATATTACTCCTTCAGACCAATGTGAAATTATTCAGATTACAAAAAAGTGAAGTTGTCAACATTTGTTTGCAGAACAAAATGCTGCATTGCAATAACAAGTGTGGAACAAGGAAAATTCCAACAGCACGTAATACATTGTAGTTCTAATTTTCCCCCCACATTTCTAGCTTTAATAGAATATTCTCTGGTCTGGAAGACTAATTGTGTTTTTAATAAGAAAAAGTTTTTATGTTACTGAATTCAATGAACAGTTCTCTCCTACCTAAGCAGACAAATGCCTGTCATGTAAGTATGAAACACATCCTATATATAACTAAGATCTTGATTTCTGTCCACATTTCAACAGCTTTTTGTCAATATGATTTGGTAAAGAAAAGTGAGAGAGCAGAGTTTCTAATGATAAGGTGGAGCTATTGGAGGGGAGAGGGAAAGCCAATCAACTACCTTTTTTCTTACATTTGCAAGTTTTTTTGTTAATAATACAAGGTTAAAGCTTTTTCATGACCACATTCCTCAGACAATCTCCTTTGTGCCTTCAGGATGTTTTTGCCCTACTCCAGGGCTAGAGACCCTTCCGTGTACATCATTCCACCACCTACCAAAATCCAACTGGATGTGCTTCTGGGGTGGGGAGGGCTTCTGAAATCAGCTTTACCATTAATCAAAGACATGATGCTTTTTTTTTTGCTCTATCAGATTAATTGCATGAAAAGGCACATGCACTAAATTGCCCCTGACACTGACCTGGTTAACAAGTGCCAGGGATATCTCATTTCATCTGTGGTTAAAGGGAAGCTCATGTGTCATTTTATAGAAAACGTGGATTCTCTAAGTTATAAACCCAACAGCAAACATTATCTACAGCAACAGGACCTTTTCAAAACCTTCTGAGAGAGACTCACTGGATTACAAATTTTCTGCAGTTGCATCGTCTCTGGTTCAATCACACAGATTAATGTGATCCATTGCTCTTATCTGCACCGATTTTATTGCATTATATGTATGTCATGAACATGGTTTGTGGTTGAAAAGGGAATTGTACTGCCACAGTATGAGAGAGAAAAAGCATAATTAAGAGACAAGTCATGAACATCCTTTATTATGGTCTAACAGCCCTGCTAATAGTCTCGCTTTACATTTATGTGTAAAAGGTACTTCAAGAGGCAATGCCTTACGAAATAAATTTAATTTTGACATTAGGATGCTGTTATAACTTACATAGCCTGTAGATGACTTTAGATGGTTGTCTGCCATATAGCTCAACTTCGAGACACAGATAGAACCTTGACTGGAATCTTGACTAGGGTCTAACTTTTAGTACCTGGTCAAACAATATTTTTCCACTTAAAGAGCTTTTCACCTTTGTTTGCAGTGGGAGTATTATCATTATATATATGGAGACAAGAGGTTTTCACCCAGATTATACACGTGCAAAAAACCCATACATTAAGCTAGAACATCCACTTCCTGAAAATATGGCACAGGAGAAGGGAGAGGACTGGTGTAGGTGTGAACCTCACACCTGCATTTTGGAAAGGCACATTCTACCTGTCCTTCCATCCATCTGTTCATCACCCAAGGAATCCTGAGAGCTTTTTTGCTTTGCTTCCTGTGCCTATGGAAACAGAAAAACTAAAGGAAGATGAATGACTTCTGTGTGAAATTTCCTTCCAGGGAACTAACTGCAAATTGCAGTGGTTATTAATATGAGTGATTCAAGTCTAATCAGGGAAAAGTAAGTAAAAACATTTACTTTGCATCCTACAATCTATGTTGGGGCTGGAAAACAAGAACTCTTTTTCTTTTTTTGGCACTTGTTTTCATTTTCTTGACTTTGTTGTTCGTTTATAGAAAATAATGGAAAAAGGGAAGCCATCTCAGGAAGGAGAAAAACTCGCTTGTCACCTGGGATAAGGAGAATCAAAGGTGAGGTCCAGGGTGAAAAATGGGCAGAGAAAGGGCTCCCATGTTTGAGATAGGTGCATCTACAGGGTATATATGTGATGTGGGCTGTTGCTGTCTTAGGTTTTTAGCTGGGAGTTCCCCTTGTGGGTAGAGCTTTACTCCTGACCCCTCGTGGTGCTGGATGTTCAGTGTCAAATTGGCCAGTGTACTCCATTTCCTGTGCTAATATAGGTCTTTTCTTTGTTTAAATCATGCCTTATGCCAGTGGGAGAAATGGAATACACAAAGTCATCCATATTCCACATCCAAAATGATTTTGGGCAACCGGATTCAGTGCTTTCATTTAAGCAGCAATTTTATTTAACAGATGGAAAATAAAATGAGGAAAGTACAATTTCCAGTAAGATTCTGCTGAACTTTGAACAGGAATGAAAGGACAAATTGTGATATTCTTATTCTTGCCAGAAGTTATCTTGCTCCACACCATAAGATACTATTTAGTGCACGTGAAGCTTCGTGTTCTGATACAGCACTGATTGACTTGTTCAGTTTGAAAGTCAGATTGAGAAAACCTATGTACTGATCCTACCATGAAATACTTCATTACCTTGTAATAGGCAATATATTCACACTGTTGTTTTCTGTAGAATAGATATATATTTTAAACAGCATTCACCTTTAGCTTGTATTTTGCTAATTTTGTGTACTTCTATATTTTCTATACCTTTCTTATTGACTCACCAAGATTAGCAGTGCAGATATTCAGCAAGCTTCCCTTCCAACAGTGCTTTATATTTATTTAGGAGTTTTTACTTTGTAACCAGTCAGTCTGGGATTCTGATGAGCTGCGTCAAAGGCTCACCATGCCAGATCCTGTCTTTGTGACACTTTTGGAACTGGTGCACTCCAGAAATAATAGTGAGGAGTTAAAAATGCTCTCCAAGAAGGCTCTGTAACAGGCAGCTACCTAAAGAGACTGCAATCTTCATTAATACAAAAAGTAACAGCATTTATTAAATGTGAGAAAAACTAGAAGGTGACTATACTTTGTATTTGATGCAGATAATTATGTATATTATTTTGATAGAGCAGCTTTGACAAGCTCCTCAGATGGTTTAAACAGAATCGTTACATGCACATCTGACTCTGTTACTGTTAAGAGGCTCAGTTGATTTATTAGTGCAGTATTGCCTTACACTTGGTTTATTCTTTGGACATGTTTCCGGAGGGTTTAGTTTCACAGTCTCTTGGGCATGGCATTTTGTTGACTAGCCATCATCTAAACTTGGCCAAGAGCAATCAGATGAGCTTTCCGCCCAAGCTCTGTAAGCTACATCTGTTCTCAATAATTGACAACACAGTAATCCTCCCCCAAAACTCCTCCTTGGGGCATGTTGTATCCTCACTTGCCCTGCAAATTCATCAGTTGCTTGGCTCTGCAGATCAGTCACCTGCCTTGTGCACTATTTCAGCTAAACTTCCAATGCTGTGGACGAGGAAATGTGGTTGGAGAGGAAGAGGTGGCATCACGAGCAACAGGAAAACAAGGCTGTGAATATCAGGGAGCATTTGGCAGTACCAAGAGGGTGCAGCTCAGATGACACAGGCCCATAGCAGTTGCCCTGTTTTTCCCATTGAAGTGGAAGCATTTGGATTTCAGCTGGTCACATTTTCTGTACAGTGTTTGCACCATCATGGAGTTCACGCCCCTCAAGAGGGCTTTAGGTGAAACTGGAGAGATTCAGTCATATTTTCTGGTTTTACTACCATGAGACTTAACCTAAGGAAGAGAAAAGGAAGTGGGTCACAGGGGAGCAGAAAAGGCCGTGACTCTTGCTGAAAACTGCTCAGCAATAATGAAAACATCCCCAAATTATCAGCACTGTTTTCAGCACAATTCCAAAACACAGCCCCATGGCAGCTACTGGGAAGGAAATGAAGGACCCCAGCCCAAAGCAGCACACTGAGGTGTTTGCATTGTCTCTTTCTACTTTTAATAATGGCTTTTTATGTGACAGTGTGATGGCTGAAAAGCAACCTGATGCAGCGGCTACATAAATTTGGAAAACTCTTCTTGAAATCTCTGGTATAACCCGTGTACTATAGTGTGTCCAAATGGATTTAGTGTATCATAACGCTCCTAGAAAAACAAAGGGACAAAGAAGATGGGATTGCTAAGGGAGACATTAGATTTCATTTCACACTGGTAATAGTTTAGAGACGTGTGCTGAGCAAAATGTGATTCAATTCTGCGGCACTTTTCTTTTTTATTGCTGCTAAGTGATTTCAATATCCAGTCTAAAGTGATATTGAGAGTGTTCGATAGAACGGGGATGAAATCAGGGAGCGCTGGAGGCTCAGAGGAGGCCACAAATCTCAGGTTGACTCGACGAAGCCTTTCGGAGCCATCCCCACCTGACCTTAACCCATCTTATTTAACCTGGAGGCTGCTGGTAAGTACCTTGCAATGTAAGATATGGTCTGGTGTTAAAGGGAACTATGTGGCTAGATTGAATTTTGGACATCAATTGATGCTACGTAGTTATGGCTTTGGCCGTGAACTTACCGCTTTCAGAAACATTTATGGCTAAAAGTTTATTGCCCAGCTGTTGCTGCCTGATAGACATATCATAACTAGGAAATGGTTTAAACCCTGTAACCTTTCAATTTATGGCAGTTGAAAGCAGATGGAGATTGCTACACAAACAGGGAGGAATACCTGTAGTCGATGGTCACAAACATGGTACTTGGGGGCTGCTTCTCAAAGCTAAGGAGCTCCTTTCAGCTTCTGATAAACACGCAGCTAGAAAAGGTGAGTGTTGTTATTTGTTCTACATCTTTTGCATTATTGATGATTGGAGTAATTTCTCAGTTTCTTGAATTTTAACTCAGCTGTTAAAAATGTGCTTTGTGTACAGCAGTGTACAGTGTAGGATACTAAATCAGATGATAATGGTAGGAGCCTGAGGGGCACAGGAGGAACCATCGAGAATCCGTATTTTGGCTTCTGCAGGTTTTGGGCATAGAACTGAGGAAGTGTGAAATGAGGGCAATGCAGAAAAATACATCAGAGAAAGGCAGTTGCTCAGTAGGTGCCCACATTAGTGAGAGTTTCACAAATCTTTTTGTTTTCAATGCAACAGGGTTACACAGAAAAACAAGTTTATTTTCTGCAAGAAAAGGCTCAGGAGCTACACTGTATTGTCCTCGCTATGCTTTTGGAATCCTTTATATTTCCAGGCATCATCTCATTTTCTCTAACAAAATACTGAGTTGCTGATAAAGTGCCATGAAATTTAAAAAACAAAACAAAAGCAACCAACCTTTGAAAGGATTTTAAATTCATGTCTTGCAGTTAAACAACCTTGGCTTTTTTTCTGGAATGGCTCCTAACTTGTGTGTTAGCATGGAATATTTTGTTCAGTTTCTGTGGAGTTCTTTGAGAGCAAACTCTTACTTTTGGTCTTTAGCTGCATAATATTTTGGTTTAAAACTGGTAAGAGTAAATAACCCCCAAAGCCAGCCTTGGTTTGGTAAAACCTCCCTAGGGCTTTATTTAGTCCCTGTGCTGTGTTTCCATTTGAATGCGTAAATTGTGCTGTCACTTGACTTGATCTGCAAGGCCTTGCGAGAAGGCAAAGTGAGCTCTCAGCACTTCCTCCATTAAAAATGCCCTCAGCAGCACGGTGTAATTTTGGCTAGACAGCCACTTAGCTTTCAACAAGTTTGCTTTTAAGAACCTTGACTGAGGAGGCAGCTGTGCCCTCGTGTCTGTTCCTGGCGCTCCTGAAAGGCGTGTCAGGGGCTGGCAGGGGAGCAGGGCATTCCCACTTATCCTGCCTTCTCCACCAAACAGCTCCTGGGCACGGAGGAGCCGGAGCCATTTATACTGGTTTCCCACTAGGCCTTTATGTAACCTGACAGCTCTGGCAGCAGACATGGCTTCTGCACAGTCATCAATGATTGCTTCTAAAGCTTCATTAAAAGTGCAGAGCACACTGACAGTGCTGTGCTCAGATTTGAAGTGGCACGGTTTCATTTTTTCATATGTGAGCAGATACTCTGCTTTGTGCTGAGATACTTTGCATACAGCCTGTGCAATAATTTATTGGCTTCTATAGCATTCAGGGACCTTATTTTTTATGAAGCGGGATGCATTCGTAAAATGTGTGTTGCTAGTATTATTATTTTTAATTTTCTATTGGCAACTGAATTTTCTGCTGCAGAGAATAATGAAACGAGATGCATTTGCTGGATTCTAGTTTACTTTAAAAAAATCACAATGGCAATTTACATATGTTTCACCCTCACATCCAGATTTTCACTATTTACCATAACTGGATTAGATTCTAGTTATGTGCAGAACTGACTGGAAAATAAACTGGCATCCTGATTTGCATTCATTCTGCACCAGTGGTTCCCCTGTCAAATTTGTTCAGTGTGGCAGATTTGTCCAAGAGCTGGGTTTGTGTATTACCTGTTACTGCAGGCAAAAGCCTCAAGTATGTGTTGGCCCAAATCCCTGACGTGTATAAGGAATGACATGTTGCTACCCAGAGAATAGGAATACTGGAATTAAACTGCACTTAGTGCTCAGTGTAGAAGAGGGTTGGGGGGAAGGTTTGTGCCTGATAGCCACGAGCCCTTATTTACAGAGTGTGAAAATGGCTGCTGAATGCAGGGTGACCTCAGCCTGTGATTTCCAGGTGGCTTCCTTGTAACTATTCCTGCCCTCCAAGGCAGATAGGTCGGGTTTGGGGGATGCCAGCCACTTGTGTTTTGTGACTCCACTGCCACTTGACCAGGCAGCAAAAGAGTGGGGATGTTAAAATCTTCCCTTCCAATTGAAGGTGTGTGATTTCAGGGAACAAACATTTTAATTTATCTGTCTTTTCACGCTGTTTCCTCCTCATGGATTTTGTTTATAGGCGTAGCTTACTATGGACAACAGCACTCAGTGGAAGTTAAGAAACAGCCGCTGGTGTGTGCTTATAAAATATGCATTAATGCTCAATGTTCTATGCAAAGTAAAGATTGTCTTTCTGGACTTATTTTCCATCCTTATTTTCCAGGTTTCGTGCAAAACCTCTCCTCTCAGGCCTAATGCCAGGCTCCCATTCTGGGGTGCCTTTTATTCTTTGCTGACTCCCAGGCAGAACCCAGTTTTCCCCATGTGTTACAGAACATACTGTTTGGAGAACTTAATTCTTCAGGAGTTAAATATTTGTTTCACCAGCCCTTGTTCACCCTGATGTAGAGAAGTTTAACTCACCCTTTACTCTGCTCTTCACTGTTACCATCCGTGAGATGTCACAATCAACCCCCATGTTCTTATGGCCAACACTATTACCTCAGCAACAGATTGGTGTTGATATTATTGCAAATTATATTTATAATCATAATTATTCCTCTTTCTGTCTGATAGAGATAGTAAAGGACTCGAAGGTAGATTTAGTACATATGTTTCAGCTTGAGCTGGGTAGATTTGTGAAAAGCCAGAACTAATAAAATAGGATATAAAGCTGTGCTAACACAAATATCAAGTTTTTGAGAAGTAAGCTAAATATAAAAGTGACCTGATCTGGGCTGAAGGGGGAGATACAGGAGGTTTTGCTTCCATGCAGATTTATACAAAAGATAACTCAGCAGTCAAAATAGTAGCAGCAGAGAAGAGAGGTAGATGTTTAAATGGGATTTGAGTGTCCCTGGTGGCTTCAGAGGAAAGTGAAGCACTTCACTCGTGTTTCAAAATATAAATAAACTTGCTGAGTGTATCACTCCTCCAACTGCTCATTCTAAAGGCTGCAAGAGGCACGTGGGTGCTGTGCATCACATCTGCTGGCTCGAGCAACAGGGGGGCTGACGCGTCCGTCTGTCCCTCTATCTGCCAAACAGGGTTTCTCACAGGCTCTGTAGTGCATTTTGGAGGGCTGGGGCCTGTGGAAATTTATAAGTGCTTGAGGATAATAGTGCAACTAGTGCCATGAGGTGTGCACAGCTCTGTGCTGTGATTCCCAGGGAAGCCTTCAGTGGATTTACTAGAAATTCTCTTTACTTTTGTATTATTCTCTCACTAGAGGTGCTTGGTAAGTGACATGGAGATCAAGATAAGAAAAAAAAGCATGAGAAGTTCCCAGTATTTACCTCACAAAGTTTGTGATGGGAAAGCAAGATAGTATTGAGCTATTGCCCTCTAAGGAAAAGGGTTAAAAGCAGGAAATTTATGAAGTAAACATTAGAAAATGTTTAGAAGGCAGATGTGCAAAGAGGCTGTTTGGCATGACACAGCACTCTGCTCCATGAATTAACACTCAGGTCTTTCTGACTATCCCACACTGCCAGTCCAGCACCCTTACTCCTTTCCCCAGTGAAGAGCTTCCAAGACCTCACACCAAGGCCACAGCTCTGCCATGTGTCTGTGGGCAGTAACATGCATCACTAGATTGGTTTGTGCTCTTGTCACATTCCTCAAGAAAGTTATGGCTTTGGTACACTCAGTTATAGATTTAGTATAAACCTGCTTGTATCATCCCCTCAGGCTGCTCTGAGAGACAGGACACAACTCAGGGCTGATGCCAAATAATTATTGATCTCCGTCTCTACAGAGCTTTCACAGGCACCAGGGACACAGGGACACTCATTAAACTCTAGAGGATGCCCAGGTTTTCACCTGTTCAGATGCACCTATCTTGTTGAGGGGTTGAAAGTTATTTAAATTAGTCATTCAGAAAGATCTTTCATCAAGAGGCAAAATAGATCTAAATTTACTTTAAAAGTCAGCTTGTTATGTTTCAATTACTAGGAGCTGCAAATTGTTTGCCTACAGCCCCTGAGCAGTTGCACATCTTTTTAACATGCTGTTTAATTATCATTTGTATAGGAGCTCCTGGCCAGCTCCATGCAGATACAAAAATGGTATTAATTGTGTAGGTAGTGCATAGGCAGAGTATGATATAATTAGCAATATGAACATGCTATATTCATAAACATCCAGAAGACTCAGGTGCTGAACAAATTAGTAAAAGGTAAAAAAGCCAACCTGATAAATGGTATGGTAATGATGTTTTGATATTATCTCATGGCCAAGTGACCGCTTTAAGAGAACCTGAAGATCTCCTGAGTTCCTAATTGACAGTGACAGATTGGTACTAATTAGATAATCATGATACCAGCGGAAAATGAATTGATGGGGACACACAAAACCGGTGACATGCAAAAGGGCACCAGGAGGGGCTTCCTTAAGCAGGAGGATGCTTCAGTGAGTTGAAAAAATACCTCTTATTGTTCTCATTTCTGCTCGCTGGCTTTTGGTTTTGTGGCTTTTTTAAGTATATGGTAATTCTTTTATCCTTTTTATGTTTTATTTAATCTCACGGTATCAGTGTTCCAGCTGGTTTAAACAGAGAACATTCCTGTGACCTCTGTCAGAGAGAAAGTGTTTTAAATTTTCTAAACTTTTCCTATTATAAAATCTCCTTTTAAATACCTGACATATGCAGATAACCTGTACTCAGATTAGTCTGGTATCAGGGCTTTTTGTTGCTACTGCTTTTATGCAATAAGCTGTGCACAAGCAAAATTTTACTTAGTCATGAAGATCCTCTTAATGTTTCCAGCATAGCAGAATATTGCAAAGAAATAAAACTTTAAAATTACTCATTTCACTAGACTGTGCCTTCACTTGAGGCCAGCTGCTAGAATATAACCTTCCTGGGCCTGTGCCATTGCCAAGAGGTAACTGGTGTATGAATGTACCAAATAAAAGCTGTTGCAAAGGTGTTCTCATGGTCTGGAAGTCCAGTCTTAATTTTCTCTGGGTGCAGCACAATTTCATATTTCTTTAATTATGTTTCGGTCACATGTATAAAACCAGTCCTTCAGAGCTGAAATGACTGCTGCTTTTGATTCATCACGTAGGGGCACATTTTAATTCTCCAAGAAGGTTAATAGCTTCATGCATTCATTGTTTAAGTAATTCCTTAAATCCTCAATGCTTACATGAGCAACTTTACTGGCTTATACTTTCTTTTATTGAAATATATTACAGGAAATACCTTAGAGCCTACTTCATTAAGTTTCCTTGTAAAATGCTGTATTCTTTCTCAGAAAGAAAGAATACTAATCTGTAATACTTGTTTTTAAAGGGAGACCTCAACTCTTTACTCAAAAAATTGCAATAAGTATATCTCAACCTCATTAAATACAGCAATAGGTGCTCCTGTTCTGATGCTGCTGAAGCCACTGAAAAAAGATTGCCCTTCCTCAAGGATCAGTGTAAGACCAGGACTAGAATAAAGTTAATTAAGAAAATGTTGATTCACCGGTATTTTCCCCTCAGGTTATGATAGTGTTACTCATTGCCTGGGTAAAACAAAAATCCCCATAATTTCCAAGAATTAGCTTTTTTTATTATTATTATTATTTTGAGTATACAAAGATGGAACTGCAGCATGATAGAGCTGAGATTCAAATGGGACTCCCTGGAGTGGCGTAGCTGCTTGTGAAAAGCTGTGTCATTTGAGGTGGGCCTGTGGGTTCCTAATGAATACAATTGCTTTCCTTGGTGGTGCTTGGGTTTGATTCTCTTGCTGCAGCTGGTTTAGTAAAATTCATTCACTGATGATGCTGGGCAATCTACCTCAGTGAAAATGTATTGATTTCCTGTAAAGTCCGTTTTTGGAAATGTTCTTACACTGTGTTTTTACATATGTTTGCTCATAATTTAATTGCTGTACCTTTAAGCTACCACTCGTGCTGACATAGCTTAAAGAGCCATACAAATCTGCAGAAAGGTTCTTTTGCAGACAATTGGCATAAAGAAGGAATTAAGGCTTTTTAAAAGCTAAATTCTTGAAGATTTGTGTCAGCTTGTTGCCTACACACTGTTGACACTTTATCTAAACTAAGTGTTGACTTCATGTTTAAGGGTTTATGCCACTAAATTATTAGGCTCAGTAGGTCAAATGGTGCATATTCAGGAGTTTTAAAGACATTTTCACAGCTGAAAAAAACACACAAGAAAGAGAAGCTTAATGTCTGTTTTTAAACTATTAAACCTGTAGAAATTCCTGAAGCATAAAGTGGAAAGCATTGCTGCTTGCTGTGCTTGGTCTGCACCAAGGGAAACTGTGTGATAGAACATTTCCAATGAGGAAGGGAAGGAAAACAGTCTGAGCAGAGGAGAACACAGCAGTGATGGTTATTGCATGAAAGATGATTAAAGCAATTACTAATGCACTCTGTGCTTAATGGATATCTGACTGTGACTGTCTCCCATTGATTCTCCCAGACAGTGGCAGTCAGAAACACTGCCAAGCACCTCCTTTTTTTGTGCAATTTATTTCAATCTCATTATTTACTTCACTTTGTAAAATATGCTTCATATTTTACTGCTTAGAGAAAATGAAGAAGGCAATAAAAAGCTGGAGGTGAACAGCAGTGGTTTCCTCTGCTGAAGAAAGAGCTGTTGGAACTGGATATTGGACAAACCTCCTTAGCAATAAGGGCAGGTAGATCAATTTTTAAAAGGCTGGCAGTGAACACTCCATATTTCTAAATCTTGGAAGCTGGATCTGGATGCCTTAGCTGAATATATACTCTTCTGTAGCCTAAAACTTCTTGGATGTGATGTAAGAATCACTGCATGACACTTTCTGATCTCTATTATATGGAAGACCAAATCTGTTGATCGCACCGATCCCTTCAGGTCTTAAAATCTTCCAGCCTATTGCAAGGAAGATTGCTGCCATTTAACTGCTGTACTTGGGGTACAGGTCCTGAGAGCTTCACACACCTCTGCTGGTTTACCTTCAATTCCTGGAAGAAGTTGAGAATGATGTTTAGTTGCTTCCCAAATTTATGGGTTTCATTTAATTCATATTTTTTCATTAAAATTTCTAGCTCTGTAGTTTTTTTTATAATTATTTGCTGTAAGACTTTATTTCAGTTCTGTATCCTCTCACCTTACAGGATAGCAAACAAGGCCTGTGGACATTCATGCTCAACTCATTCCCAGGGATTAGGATTAAAACCACCCGAAGTTACTTTGTTTATTTGTATTTTTAATCCTCATTGGGTACTACCATTAATACTCAGGTTTGTTTATTTTCTTTGTGGGGTTTTTATTTGTTTATTTGTTTTCTAGTACCTTTAATACATCACACTTGAGCTATTGTTGAACCCCTTCACAGTTCATCAGTGCAGCACAGCTCCCTGCTGAATTGGGATGAGCTGGCTGAGTCAGCTGACAGAAGGAAGAGAGGAATCGAGTTTGACAGCAGCACAGACTTACTTTGGCTTAAGGTGAGAATGACCTAACATTTGTCATCTGTTGTTTATTCTCTTGGCCTCTGCTGCATGAGGAGATCTGGTTGTGGATGGCTCCATTGGAGCTTTTATTGTTAGTGCCGCTGTGTATTTATGGATTTGTTTGGCACTTTGTGGGGAAGGTGGAGAGGTTTATATAGTGATCCTTGGAGATGTTGTGTCTTCAGCGAGGAGAAGGTTTGCACAGGAGGAAGTGCCCGGGGAGTGCTCGCTCTCTGGGCTCAGCAAGGACTCTACTCATGGTCATGGGGCCAAATTCAGGTCTCAGGACAAACATCACTTTGCTGGTTTGCCAGTCATATAATGTGTACCAGGTCATTACAGGCCAGTGAACTACATATACAAGCACCTTGGTGGAACCTTTTTTTACAGGTATTTTGTGATAAACTGGTCAGCCTGCAATACCAAACTGACAAGGGGTTGGTTCAGACCATAAGGTAAGAGAGAAACTTCTCTTGAAGAAGCAGCAGGAATTTTTTTGGTTGAAAGTACAAAACAAGATAAATACCACGTTACCTTTAGGGTCAACTGCCTCTGTGGACCCCCGTCAGGAGTGTTTCTAACATTTATGCATCCTGCACAATTTAGGATCAGAGAGATTTTTTTTTTGCTTTTTTTTGTCCTTAATCTTGCTGTTCAAAATAAACTGTAGCAAAATGGGGCAGCACTTTGATTGCTGTAATCATACCTACCACACTTAAACGTTCTGAAGTGTTCTTCATCTCCTAATTTTCAGCTATCAGTAGCGTTTAGGACCCACTTTGCTTCCTCTTCAAATCACAGCTTCTGAGACAGAGCACCATGAGAGGTTGTCAGCAGCCTTTTCAACTCTGAACTCCTGCTTTTCAGTACCTCAGTGGTACTTTTTGTCTCTTCCTTTGGGGAAGAAGAGGACAGGAAACTCTTTTGGATCATGATGGCTCCTTGTTCTTTCCTGATTATGCTAAAATTTCAAGGATAACATTAAGAAAAACCTAGAAAATTACTGTGCTGATTCTTTTCTAGTTTAATGGGCACTAACTACTAATTGCCTTTGTAAAACCTAGCCTAAATTATTTTTTTCTCTCCTCCTTTATTTTATCCACAAATTTAATTAAACTGACCACAAAAGAACCCAGAAATATGAATACCAAAGATATTGGATTTGTTGACAGATATGAATGTGTTAATTAGCCTTCAATTCAGCCACATTAAGAAAATGAAGTCTTCAGTACACATCTCTGTTGGTTTTTATTAAAACTAAGGAGTTAGAAAACTAAAAAGCGTCAAAGAATAGATAATAAAGCTTTCAGCGTATTGAGACAATATTGGTAAATCTTAGTGATATGCTGTTTATAAAAAAAGGAAATATAATGCTAAAATTCTAATGAGAATCTGCTCTGTTGACTCCTTCTAGCTGTGGGAACAAAGCAATTTATACTCTTTTCTAGAGCTATTAAAATTGTTTCTTTTCTGTGGTATGCTTTTGCACTTATGGTTTTTTCAAGTTCTGCTCCTGTGGGTCTCCTTTCTCCTTGTTTCTTATTGGAGTGATGAGGATCATTTGAGTCAAACCCATTAACTTTCGCATGGTTTTCAATCAAGACCTTTGCAAAAATGCCCAGTTTCACAATGGCTTTAATGGAAAATATAGATTGCTTCATATTTGATTTAGACCTCACCCCTCTGCTTGTTTTCTGTTTTTTCCTCTCAGGCTATGCAGCTTTGCATGATTTTTCTCAGTCTTTTCCTGGTATAAGCATGTATGTTGGACAATTGCTCTGCTTCTAATTATTTTTGCACTGCACTGAAAGTCATTAATGTTATTTGTAGTGATGCGCTTGCAGTTGGTATCATGGAAATTAAAACATTCAGTGGGAAATCCCAGCTCTGCTGGAGTTAAGGAAAAATCCCCATTGAGTGAATATTTTTTCCTATCTGTCTAGGCATCCAGGTCTAAATATAATTAGACCCTGGTTTGTCTCCATCTCTTCTTTAATAGAGATATTTACAATCTTTAATAGAAATAGTAACTGTAGTTGTTATAGCTGATACATTACAAACTGTTAGTTTACTCTTTCCAGGGAAATTCTCCGACATAGGATTCTCTCCTGAGCCAGTCCAATTGAAGTGGAAGTGACAGCCCTGCCTAGTGATCTTATTTAAGGAATTGGAATGTCCTTTCTCACTGGTGTCAGAGCCAATTTCTGCCGAGGCAGTAAGAGCACCTACAGCCAGGAGAGTTTGATAGGCCCTGGCTTTCCTTAAAAGCATTTCTCAGGGTTGTTACTGTCTTTTACTATTGAGTGCATTCTGAAAATATACTTTTCTGGAGTATCCAGACACTGCAATATTTACCTAACTATTAAACTGAGAGTATACAATATATGAGCAAGTGACAGTGTGTTTTTGATGGATAAAGTGGGCTTTTACTGCAGAAGAGGTGATTGCTCTTAAAGGTGTTGTCACTGCCCGAAAGGAAGAATAAACAGAATAAACAGACAGGGAAGTGGCTCTATAGGTATGATTTTTCTTCTGAAGTGATTTTGTTGTTCTTTTGGGCTGCAGGTGGAAGAAAGTGTTCGCTCTTTCCAAGTGACCTAAAAGCATCTGGAAAAGTGAAGGTAATGGACTCCAGACAGAGTTTTTTTCAAAGGCTTATACTGAATATGACAAATATTTGTGATTGCATCACTCGGGCCTTATGAATAAATGAAAACTTTTTAATTTATGTGATAGTTTTGCTCTCAGAGCTCTATTTCCAAGGAACCCTAACACAGTAATGGGCAGGGCTGGTAATGGGAGTGATTCCTCTCACCCATTGTGAGTTTTTGGAATGTAGTATTTGTGTGTAATTTATAAAAGTATGGTTTTCACTCACTAAAGACGTGTCTTCCAGCTTCAACAGGTCTAATACACAACTAAACTTCTCAGCCTGCCTACAACCAAACAAACAGAGTTTGCTCATTGCGTAGATTCAAAACAAGGGGAACAGCAATTATTGTCTAAATATAAAAGAATTAAAGAATTTAAAAAACAAAATAATAAAAAAGGAGAGAGAAAAAAAATCTAATATGGCCATGGGGTCCTTCTTAGTTTACAGATGGCTTCTTCCATAGACTCTTTTTGTGATGCTTTTCCTTCATTTTGACCTTCTAGATTTTGGCCCAAGAGCATCCTCAGTGCACAGTTGATAAAGTCATGCTCAGAGGAATGGTAGCCAGAGACAGCCTCAGTAGGAAAGCCCTTTTCCACTCACTTCCCAGTTTGTACTGGATGTCTTAAGAACATGATAGGGATTTCTTTTTTTTTTTTTTTCCCCAGTCATACCACATTTCAAAAAGGCCAGCTTGGTTTCTTGGGTTTTCATAAATGTGGGTTGTCGGGTTTGTTGCCTTTTTTCATTTCCCCGGTGAAAATCTGATGTCACAAATGCATTCAGAGCGTACACAAACCCTGAGAGAAAAGAGCAGATTTGTTTATTGAAAATCAGCACCGTGTTACTTTTTGTGGCAGGGAAAGTGTAAAGGCAGAAAATTATTCAAACCCCATGTGTCCTGACTGCAAAGTGAATTTGTAGGAATCCAGGGCATAATAAGCCAATCGACTCGCTAGACAGTATTTTTAGTCTTTTGCTGGTTTGTTTCATTATTTTCATTTAATCCCATTTCCAAGTCTCTCCAGCCTCTCAAAGTGAGCATATGGGCAGTATACAGATATCACAACTATGTCTTAATATCCAGCTGCTATTTGTGTGCAAATGGGGACTGGCTGCATGGCTGGCTGGAGTACCCTGAGCGAACCTGCGGCTTCCAGAGAAATATTGCAGAATAATTTTAGTCAATCGCCGTTTAATTGGGATAGTTGCTGATCCCTAACATAGATTGTTGAGAAGTCACGATAGCAGAGAGAAAGCAGATTGAATTAATGGAAGTATGGAAACTGTTTAGAGGGGAGGAAAGGGAGCTCACACTTTCTTCTCTGCCTTTACAGATAGAGGATTGGGGTCACAAAAACTCCGTGTGGGTTTAGCATCCTTGAAAACGCCAGGAATGGAGTAATTGGATGACTGGTACAGGCTGTGGATGCAGCTCTTTCATCACTGCCCCCAGTGAATGGAATTCTTTCCCTTCTACATTTAAATCTAATCCAGACCTTCAGATTTCGCTGTGGATGGTTTCACCTCTGAGCTGAGCAGCAGCCCGAGAGGTAAGGTTTGGATAATTGGAGCAAATCATTCAAAACCCTTTTCTGAGCAGTGCATTATGCATGCACCAGTTTTAAAAATGGACAATTATACAGACACATCTTTTAAAAAGTGCTTTTGTAGTGAGTAAAACAAAGTGATTTCTTCATGCTCCTGTGCAAAATGGGTGGCTACAAAGCATGTGCATAGATTTCTGGAGATAGAATACAAAGGGGATGATAATAATAACCTTTTTCTGTTGCCTGAGAGTCTGCACAAAGATTCCATCAGCATTTTGCACAGCATGATAAAAAATGTGTTAAATCCTCATCATCAATGGAGGTTCAAAGTGAAACAGAATCAAGCAGAATAAGGTGCCCATAAAGAAAAGAAATAGCTAAATGATATTAAGGAAGCCGAGATAACTGAAAAAATTAACAGCACAATAGCTTATAGAATCTGCTTCTGCTAACAAAAGGCAATCTTTAGTGCCCAGTATCTCCATTCAGTCTGAAAAAGAAAGGTAGTTACATTCTGGAATGAACAAAATAGGAAAGGCAAGATGCAGTCAGGGACTTATTCTCGACTCCAAGCTGCCTTGGGCATCATTCCACATTGAGGTGTTGGCAGAGAGAGGAAGTCTCTCTTTTTATTGAGAGGTGAGAGTTCAAGTATCTTAACTTCAAAATTTAAATTATCAATGTAAAATCATGCTTTTCCTGTTTTGTTCATCTGTTGCTTCTCCATGGGAATCATATTTCAGAGACTTTTTCCCATGTAAGACTCCTGCTTTGTATTTGTGGTTGAAACCAGATGAGACAAAAGTGTTTTGGGGGTTGCTTTTTGTTATTTTGCTGTTTACAGCTACATATTTGTCTTCAAAAGCAAAGGTCAGAGGGTTGTATTAATTAGAAATACTTCAAAAACTTGTATCTCAGAGCTCTTCAAGAGCCAGAATAATAAAGAACAGAATTGGAGAAAAGAAGGTTAAGGGAAGATGAGAAAAAATTTAATATACCTTTTTTAGACTTATTCTCTTATGTACAGAGAAGCTTTAAATCAAGCAAATTAAACCTTAACATGGTTCACCTTTGAGCACAGGGCATAAGGGAGAGACACCTCCTGAGGTCACTGCACTGCTGCAGCAGCCCAGTAAGAGCCAAAGTAATTTTGTTTAAATTCAAAACAGGTTCTGGCAACACATGCCCATCTGCCACCCCTCTGGCTGAGAGTCATGTCTGCAAAAGTAGTATAAAGATGTAACTCCTTGCTTCTTGTCTGATTTTTTTTTTTGCCCCTTCAGGTGCCTCTAAGAGCTTTTCATCTGCCTATATTAAGTTCTCCAACAACACGAGAAAACAGGTCATGAATGCAGGGGGACAGAGAGGCAGGTTAAAAGAAAGAGGGGAAAAGGCAGCAGTTTGTTGTTGGAGAATAGATGGAGATGGATGGAGGCTCTTGTGGAAGGGCCTGGGGAGGGAGGAGGATGTTACTCAGCTCAGGGTTGAAAGTCACTAATACTGGTTATTTTATCAATATAGTTAGTTAAATATTCTGATGGACCTTCAAATGTTTTTGACAGTTCTGCAGTGTTTGCATCTGCCATGAAAATAATCATGCATTCCTGGGAATTGGTAAATGTGCCAAAAAAAGAGGCAGTCTCCTTCATTTATCCTTGTTTTATGCTTATTGTAACTCATGTTACAACATGATGAATTAATTGTGTCTTACGGTGCTACAGGTTGACTGCATCAAATTGGATGAGTGTAAAATACCTCAGTGCAATAATTACCATATGCTTCCAAAAAGGCTTTTCTGCATATGACATGATGTATGTATGGCCATAAGTAAAGAAGAAAAAAGAATACTAACACGTGACTTTTTTAAGGAGAAAAACTTACATGGGAAGCAGAATAACAGTTCTGATGGTCAGGGAAAATATGGGACAAAAAATACAGAGTCAGAAGTCAGTGTTGGGAAGTGAGAGAGGCAGAGAGGATGTAGCAAAGGCCTTGCAGGTGTTGGCTAATGGATGTTGAAAATTGAACCGGGTGTTATCTCCCAGAAGAAAGAAGCAAGTGTAGGTGTAAATATGCAATTTTTGAACTTGAAGCAACTAGAGTTTTGAGTTAAAACTGAATAATATCGCTGCGGAACATTTAGCAGGAGTTGGCGTGCATACAAGTTCAGCCTTGCATGGACAGAAAAAGATAGAAAAAGAGGAATAAAGAAGACTGTCTTTTTTAAGCATTTGGGTTGCACTTTGTGGTGTTGGAGAATACAAATAAAGAAGGGATTTCAAGGAATCATTATGATTAAGTGAATGAAAATAGTATGGTAGGATTCTGATTTGCAGCTTAAATGATGTTAATACTGAAACAAGAAATATGAAACTGTGAAGGCAGGTGAGGTTGTTTGTAGGGTTTTTTTGTTTGGTTTAGAAAGGATACTTTTTTCCCACAGTTTGGGCTACAGATGGGTCTCATGGGATTTGCTTTCCAACATAAGGGAGATATTCAGGCTTTCAGATTTCATTACCACTTTCTTCATTATTGTGCCTAGAGGAGCTATAAATAACACATGGCTAATTTGTGAATATGGCACATTCCAGGGGATGTGTGTATTTTAATCAGGGCACCTTCTGACATTTGGTAATTGGTTTACAAATTTGTTATATAATTTCATGAGTATTAAGTTGCTAGGAGGAAAAAAAATCTAAATTTATGTGGTCTAAAATCTGCCCTCATTGGACCCCCGCAGCAGCTGGTGCTCCTGCTAGGTCTAACTGAGGACAGGTTTTGAGTCAACAAGTACATAAACTGGCACCATTTCTTTATTTCTTATAGTTTTAGTAAAGTAATTAGTAGCTACATTCTTCATTACATCTTTTTTTTTAATTAAAGCTTTTTTATATGTGTGTGCATATATCACTAAACTGCTTTTAAGATGCAGGTAAATTTTGTCTGGTGAGAAACCGGGTTTTGTGTTGGAAGGTGCATGTTTGTTATTGGGGTATTTTTTTTAGGCCTGTTTGTAGGAACAAGTGTCGCCAGTGTCCAAATTGTGAGCTTGGATGCTGCCAAAGTCAGTTCTAAGGCTGTTTTGTGTAATATTGTTCTCCTGCACCCAGGATATCCAGTCCCTGGAAATGGTCTGGCTTATGTCTGAAATAAGACATATGACATGGATTAATACGGAATATTATTGCCCATTTTTTGTATTATTGCAATCAAAAGTACAGACACACTGAAAAGTTATCTCATTTAAAATCTTAATTTTTGACTGTTAGTTTTCTCTTTTGCACAGAACAAGACATACACGACTGTGTTTCCAAACTTTCCTTACTTCTCTGGCTATACTTATTGCCACACAGCATTTAGTGTGTTAATTAACTGCTAACGAATGAATATTTCAGCTATAGACTACAGTGCTGTGCTTGTTCATTTATATTATTACTCATTCGATAAAGGCAATATGTGCCAAACAGCAGGATCCGGTGGGAACATCTGCTAGTGAGCAGGCCCAGGCAGGAGAGCAGCTCACAGGAAGAAATCCATTCCAGTAATTTACTGAATTTTAATTTTACTTACTCATTTTAGGGAAGGCTGTGGGTCATTCAACCATTTTGTGACAGGCCGTGGGGTTGGTTACTGCCATTTTGGGTAAGGGCATGGGCAGGGGGAGGGGGTCTGTCCGCCATTTTGGGTAAGGGTGTGGGGTCAGTCCACCATTTTGTGACAGGCCATGGGTCACTCCGCCATTTTGTGACAGCCCATGAGCCCAGTCCACCATTTTGTGTCAGGCCACAAGTCAGTCACCGCCATTTTGAGACAGGTCATGGGGGCAGTCCGCCATTTTGTGATAAGCCATGGGACAGTCTGCCATTTTGGGGCAGTCAGTGAGGTCAGTCCACCATTTTGTGACAGGCCATGGAGTCACTCCCCCATTTTGTGACAGCCTGTGGGGTCGGCTGCTGCCCTTCCAGTGTGGACCAAAGGCTGACTAAAGCTCAAGGGGATGGGGTGGAGCAGTGGCCATCCCATCTACACAAAGTTTGCCCAGTTCCCCTCTACTTCCCACCTCATTGTTTTGAGCCAGTCAAGCATTCCTCCAATCTCCTACAGTCGTGGTGCAGGAAGCCACTCACAGATAGATAATTTAAACATCTGGACTGGCAGGGAACTCCACTCGTTCTGTCTCCCTGTGTCCCACTCCTTTAGGGCAGAACTGATTTAAAGCATAGCTACAAAACATATTGAGGTGTCTCATAAGAGTTAGAACATCCCAGAAATGCTTCTCTGGCTTCCTTTGGCACTGAACCCATGTTTTTGCTTCCAGAGTAATCTAAAACATTATTTACAAGTGTGTTGTACTACAGCCCCCTTAAGTCTTTGGACTTGAATCCTGGCTCGTTAGCAGCAAATAATGTGGCCTAGAAACTGAAACAAGGTTCACAAGCTCTTGGAAGCTGCGTAGGAATACGCAGGCATCAGGGACTTGTACCCTCCATGTCGTGAGCTGTGGGTAACTAATAAGATCAGAGAGTTGAGGGGGAAAAGAAGATCAGCCCTGAACTGGAATTCTGAGGACTTCTATGCTTGTATTACATTTTTCAAGTTCTTCTACACATAACCAATGCAATATTAGCATTTTTAGATGGATGATAAGTAAAAAAAGTAGTGTAAGAGTCCACTAAAAGCCTTTGTGATTTCTTCTCCCTAATTTTACTCCATTTTTGTTGCAGCAAGGATCCCATCAGCCCAAGCCGCAGCACCGGGTATGAAGGTGAAATTTGTCTGGCCAGCCGAGTGTCCCTGCTGTCCATGCACAGCTGCAGACAGGGCACTTGCTGCCCCATGTGCCAAGGAGCACAGCCGCCTGTGGCATGTTTTAACATTAAAAATGCCAAGCACCTGCGACAGGTTTTGGCATCTGTCACTGCAGCGTGAATTGAAGCAGCTTGGGCTATACGAGGCTGGCTCAGACCAGGCAAGGTACCAAAAGTTTTGCCTTTCTGTTACAGAGCTTCACCTCTGCTGGTGTATGGAAAACCCTCTGAGGCTCCAGGTGCTGTGGAGCTTGTATTTGCCTTCTGCAAAATGCTTCTGGAATTTTAGGATGATTTACATCAATGTATCCCTCTGCCACTGCGCCAGGAGTGATGAGGGTGCCTGAAACACTCTGCAGGGATAAGGACACAGGAGAACTACACTCAGAAACCAGGAGGAGAGGAAGGTGAGTGACTGCAATACCATGCCATGTTGCCCAAGAAAAGTCACAATTACTTTCATGGTGTTTGGTGGAGATTCTTGTATGTGGCTGGAGCCTGAGGCTTGAAAACAATTAGGAAAGGGGTATTTCTGCAGAGTCTGATGGATAACAGCTCCTGCACTCCTGCTGAGCCAAAGTCCTGGCTTCTCCTGTTGAATTCTGGAGCCAGCCCCTACTCCCTTGGACTCGAGTGTGGTACAGCCTTGCCAGCAGCCCTGGTGGTGCTCTTTGTCAGGGATCTGGATGGGTTTTTCCTTATTTTTTAAATTTTTTTTTTTTGGTGCATCACAAGACTGCTTAAACAAATTACTTTTGAGGATTATAATCTTCCTTACAAGAATTACTTCTCTGTAGTGTATGTTAGACAACTCATTTAAGAAACCGTAGTAATTTCTTACTTGTAAGAAGCAGTGTGTCCTCTCTTTGTTAGCTGTGGTATTTATCAGCTTGAGTTTCATACAGACTCCCTTCCTTTAGTCTGGGTTTTTCTTGAGAAAAAGCCAATATTGATAATAGTGTTTTAGAAATAGGTTTTGTCAGTTTGTGGGATCTTTGAGGTTGTCCAGGCAGTCACTGGTGGGTTGTACTGGGCTGGATTCAGCTATGCAATACTGTAACTTCAAATATTGTGATTT
This sequence comes from Lepidothrix coronata, assembly GCF_001604755.1. NCBI lineage: Eukaryota > Metazoa > Chordata > Aves > Passeriformes > Pipridae > Lepidothrix > Lepidothrix coronata. The sequence goes on from NW_016690296.1 coordinate 1,108,518, forward strand.
TTTTAGTGTATATGGCCATAAAATAGAGACTTTGCCATAAAGTAGATTAAGGAAGATCTTTGATGCTTTCATTGAAAGCACAGCTCTTCCAGAAGGTGAGCATTAACAAGATGGTGGTGTCACATTTTCATGACAAGGTTCTGACTGAGCAGATCATTAGAGAGAAAAGGATCAAAGCCACTTCCACACGTTACATTTTGGGTGGACATGAGTGTGTCACTGGCAAAAAAGCTTGAGTAGCGAACTTCACAGGAGGGGAAGCTCACTCCTCCTGCCTTTCTCTCCTTTGCAATTTCCTTTCTGTGAGTCACAAACTTCTGGAATTTCAAAGCCCTGATGTTTTAATCCAACTGCAAGGGCTGATATAACTATGATAAGAGACTTAGACATCAGAAAAGTTGTTGGGTCTCCTTCATCACTAGTGGACAAAACCCAAATACCATGTTAAATAATAAAGTGTTTAGTTCTTACTATCTCTCCAGTAATCTCCTTGGTCTGAAATGGCCTTTTTTTTAGGAAGGGTTACTTATCTAACAAAAGACTGAATAAATTCACTAAGCACAGAACAAAAATTTCTAGCCAGTGCAGTAAACTGGGAAGTTTTACTTTCTAAATTTTAGTAAATTAGATTTCTAATTAATTTAATTCAATTTATTAATTTAACTCAAATGTTCAAATTTTACTAAATTGGAAAGCTACTTTACCATGTAAACCTATAATCTTTCTCTGCCCTGTATCTACTGGTGGGGCATTTGGTGCTTTCTTCCGGGGTATGGAATACGTAACCTAGAGCCCAGAGGCACAGGGAGCTGTTAGATCCTGATCTCAGGGTCTGCTGCGGGCAAGAAGGGCCCTTCCACTGCTTGATAAAGTCTATTGAATGTGTTGGATTGCCATTAGTCATGTTCATCTCTGAGTGGGGACCAGCTCCTTGAATATCTCCAGGAAAGCAAGCAAGAGACGCACCAAAGTTGTGTTCTTCAACAGGATTGTAAGGTGTGTAGCCAAAGTGCTTCTCAAACTTTTTACAGATACTCCAGCACATTTGGAGCATTTGACAGAAAAGAATAGGCAAGGGCAACAATGATTGATCCATGTTTTTAAGAAAAAAATTGGAGCCATATTTCCACCGGGGGCTTCAGAGGGACATTGATATATTTATCGTGAAAGAGCTGACGAGCGCCAGCCTTTGCATCACTAAAAATGTAGCCTGCTGCAAGAATTTACAGCTGGAAGGGAAGATTCATGGCCCCTCTCTTTATTTATTGGAAAAATCTCTCGCAGCTGAGTAAAGACATAAATATAAAATTAAATCACAAAAACTACTCTGAAGTAGTGCTAAGGTTACTTCTTGAACCTACAGGGCCAGGACAACATAAAACTAATGTTGAAACACAATTGAGATGAACAGTATTTACTCATTCATTATGACAAACACCACTTTACAGCTAATATGTAAAATCACAGATTATTTGAGAGTTTTTGCTATATTCTTGTATGCAAAGCTTAACAGGAGGACTCAAGGACAGCACGTTAGATAAAGGTACATCCATGAATTTCTGTCCTTATGATTTATAGCTTTCATGTCACTGTAAAATTATTTTTATAGTTCATTTTACCAGTGCATGGTGCAAGAGAACTTTACATGCTTTTGAAAAATAGCTTCATAAACAACAACAGTCTTTGATATAAGTTCTTTGAGTGCATAGATATGGGTGTGAATGGCTGGATTAGGTTAATATTATTTGTCCTTTTTAGGTCACTGCAGATATTTTAAGTGGCCTCAGCTCCATGGGCTGAGGAGCGTAGGAAACAGAGCGGGTTCCTCCCTTTAGCAGCCAGGAGAAAGGGGGCAAAAGACAACCCACCCCCAAGAAAAATTAGTGTTAATGTGTTATTTTGGGTAAAACAGTCCATAATCTCTACATAGTGAGTTTTCATCTCTAGATCTTCCAGCTCTTTATCTCAATTTTGCAGGTTGCAAAACTGATTAATTACACTAGCAACATCACTATAATTAGTGCTGATTATTCTCTGAGCTTTTTCTTCTTTAATCATCTGTTTAATTTGAACTAAATCCCTATTTATCCAATAGTGTAGGTTTTAGCATCGGAAGACAGTGGATTTTGTTTAAGTCTTTCCACCTTGAACTCAGGTATTGTTATAAAAGCTTTGGGAATACTTCTGTGGGATTATAACGATTATAACTAGATCAGGATTTGGCATTTTTTAAATATCTGGTCATCTGTCAAATGTTTTGATGGTATAGCTAGCACTTTGTTTAAAAATGTAGGAAAAAGAGATGAAAAATAACATCCTGGAGACTCTCATAAATTCCCTGCCATATTTACACCATTACTCCATAACAAAATCTATGTTAAGCCATGAGGGAGAATAGTTTGTCGGCCAACCCGGAGAAGTTTGAATTGTCTTTAATCAAGAGCTGTCAGGATAAAAGAAAATGCGTGGAAGCAATATGTGGCTGTTTTTCAAAACATAAATGAAACAAAATCTGAAGAAATAAGGACTGTACAGCACTTGTACATGATGTGCTCTTTGTATTATCAAAGCCTGGTTTATGCTGACATATTGTACCATGACAGGCAAAAAGAAAAAATAAGTAAAACTTACAGCTGGGGTGGAATGATGTAAGAGAGGGAAGCAATACTTGCTTCACCTCAAATCTTTCAGTAGGTCTGGAGCTGATAGTTCTTCTCCTTCATTAACACCTCTCTGTTGGGGCTTCTCTCTTCTTTCATGTCCCCCCTAAACCACTGTAAAAATAACTACTAATGATGATGAACAGGTTTTTTCTATTTTCAGTTTCCTCTATATGAAAATCTTTATCATTCTCTAACTACTTGAAAAGTCAGTGTAATTCTCTGTAATTCATGAGCTCGGGGCATTTTGCCCATTAGGATCTTTTTTTTTTTCATCATTTTGGTAGCTGCAGCACCTCTTCTCAGAGTGAAAAGAAACATAAGGGAAAAAGATCACCTCTTGGTCCTATCCTAAACCCCTGCTTAGGTAAGAGACTTGCTGCACATCTTCTGTAATGGTTTGTCATACTTAATTGGAACAGGAAATATTGGGGCTATGCCAGGCATATTTCTGTTTGGTTAAGTTATTCCCATGAATCTACCACTAAAGATGTGCTTAATCTTTCTTCTGTTTAAAAAAGAAATAATTTTTTACATGGTGACTCATTTCCTTGTTTTAGCATTACCATATGCTGTTTATTGGTTATTTAAATTACATTAATGTAAAACGCTGAAGTTTGATTTCAGTGACATTACTGAGTGGGGGGTGGTGCATCAATTGTAATATGTGATGTTTAACTGCACTCACTGCAGATTTAGCATGTATTAACTTTTATTAGAGGTGAAATACTTGCCTAGTGAACAAGTTTATGGTGAGAAGGAAGTGCTCGTTTTCCGGTCATGATCTTGTGCTTTTTTCTTTCTAATTTTCCATGACTCTAAAACTTCGTTCTTTCTTTGATGTAAGTGCAGGCTAAAAACCCAAGCAGCTTCTGCTGTGATTCTTTCCCATTGCAATCCTGATTCTGAAGTTCAAGTTCGGTTTCCAGACTAATGATCTCTCATCAGGTCACTGCAGAGAAAACAGAAAACAGTGAGAGAGGAAAACAAACAGGAGATGGTACATATGTAGCTTTTTCTGTCCTCTCTTGACCTTCCATGTCTAAGATGTTGGTGTATTTTAAAGGACAAGCTGCAGGAGGCACCTAAAATGACATCATATATTCTATTAGCCTTTAATGTAATTTTTCTAATATTTCTAACCTTTCCAACTGCAGTAAATCTACCTGGGTTTTGTTGTGTTTTGGTTTGGTTTTTTTTTATTAAATTGTAAGTACAACCATATTAACCTCTTTGGTTCTATTTGTTCTTCCTACAAATGCCCTTTCGTGGTAGCCTGTTCTTACTTATTCCCACAGCTGGTGGCTCATGAAACATAGGCAATGCCCTCCGTAGGGAGTCTTAAAACACAAATATACTGGTTTTTAACAGGGTGTTCTTCAGTATCAGCTGTGAAGTGGAAGCACAGGAGGAAGAAAAACAGTGATATTAATCTATCAGCCTAGGAAAGGCAAAAATAAGAAAAGTATTGATTTTTTTTAAACATCATTAGGATCAGCAATGCATCACTTCCTTGTGAGAAATGACCCACCCTCCTCCTTTCCAATGCTGCTGCTTTTGTAATGAGTTTTTATTAGGTAACCTATTTTCTGTAAATTATAGCTCAGACTTCTCAACAGACATCAAACCATCTTCTCAGTAAGAATACTTGTTAAGTTATTTATTTCTACTTGGAAAAAATGCACTTCCCAGTAAAGTAAGAGTTGTAAGGGAAGTCATATGTAAAATAGAATTGTGGGTATAAAAATGTTAATTGCAATCCTTGGTTAGGTTTTCTTCCTTGTCATACAAAGAGTTTAACTTAAATCTATTCTTAAATTTTTCCCATTTGGGACTTAATGCCAAAGTCCATTGGTGAGGTAGTAAAGCCATTCTATTGAGTTTAATTCTATCTCTGAGGATTTAATTGGAAGGGAATTTGTTTTTCTGTTCTTATTTTCATCAAAAAGAAAAGATCTCATCAGTTCATATTAAATATAGATATATTTTAAGATAATAAACCCTTTTAGTTAAATGCCCTAAAGATTTGTTTAACTGGTCTGTGTTACACGGTTAGGAGACCTTATGCCCTTTTCCTGCCTAAAATGACTTGGACATTGGTGTTTACATTTAGTATCTTTGGCTATTCTTGGTGAAAAAATATGGTCAAATATTTGACTGAACCTCCATTTTCTAGTCCTTTTTGGATAGAGCAGTGTGAACTATTCTGCTCGAAATATTAACATTAACAATGGCCAAGGAAAGGACAGCTTCTGAAAGGAGGACATCAGATGGATTTATTTTCAGCCTAGAGCTTTGAAACCATTTTTACTGTTCTCCAAATGATTCTAACATTATGTGTAAAAAGAATCACAAAGCATGCCATGTTTTATCAAAGCTGCAGGATCTTTTTATTATTTTAATGCACTGTTTAATGAGACAACACTGAAATAGGATCAGTCCCATTAATTTTTAAAGCTGTATTCTATACATTGTCAGTTTTTTAAGAGAAGTGAAAAAGGTTTGTAGCTCATCTTTCACCTGTACATCAGATCCCTTCTTATGGTTAGTTCTGGTATAAATGACAAAAGGTTTGGAGTCCTTTAGGGATCTGTTTCAACTAACTATTCAATGCACACTGATTACAAGGACTATTTGGAATTACATGTAAACTCATCGCCTTCTCTCAATGACTTATAACTTGTTATTTCCTTATTTTAGTTGTTTTTATTATCTGTGCAAAGAGAATCATACAAATGATGAGTTCAGCTTTGATCCACATTTGCTATGGCATCACAGTCTACTTCCCTCAAGCTACTGAAAATATGTTTATTCTTTAGCAGAGTCGAGAAACCAAAACACTCTGAATAACAGGCACAGTTTTCTTTCTACCTCTGCCCTGGGCTCAGATCTTCTGCACTGTTTTAATGTTTTATGGTGGTTTAATGTTTCATGGTGTTGAAACAATTTTTTTTATCTGATGGGATTCCTGTAGGATATCCCGAAGGATAATAATTAGGCTGGATTTTTCAATCCCAATACTGGAAAGCTAGAGAAGAAGATAAAAGGATGCAATTACTGAGCAAGTGTGTACATTCTGGGCAAGGTTTCTTGATGATTCCAGTAGCATAGTAGGGCTCGTAGAGGAAAACCTGAAGCATGCCACTTAACCCTTATTCCAGGTTTCTGTAGGATCTTGGCACAGCTTTAATGTTTTTGTTGAACCGAGACCATAACTGTGACATAGGGAATTGCTGCTGCTGAATTGTCCTATCAGCCAGAGGGTGTCAAAAAGGGACATTGAAAAGGCACAATGTCCTTGGAGTACATGAGCCAAGATAGCACAAATGTATTAAATGAAGGACCTATAATATTTTGTGTAACAAACACAGTTTTGTGCAATTAGAATGTCCCAGCCTCTATGACCCCACTACTAAGAGGCTGAGAAATAATTACAGCTGACGAAAAAATTCTCAGTATGAGAGAAATTGTTGGGTTTGTATATTTGGGCCCTACTCCAGTGACCTCTCTTATCAGGTGTAAAAACAGTCATGCAATCAAATTTTTTAGTCCTGTCCTGTCCTTTTCTCTCCTCTGTCCTGTCTTCTCCTGTCCTTACTGGAGTCACTGTCACTTTAAACGATGCCTATGTGGCTTTGATCCTAAGGATCATTCATGCCTGAGAGCCAGAGAGGGAAGAGTTCAAGACTTGAATGAAGTCATGAGTAAACAACTGTGCAGGAGAACACTCTGTCATGATTTTAAAAGAAAACAGGATTGTTGGACATGAACTTTACAGAATGGACATGGAGGATCAGATTAAGGGGAAGTAATCTCCAGCTGCAAAGGGCAGTGCAGCCCAGAGGGTGACCCCTGCCCATGGGTCAGACAAGAGCTTGGTAGCAAGTAAAGTGGGGAGAATGTGATGTCAGAAGATTAGAAAGGTCAAGACACATAACTTCAATTCGTGGCTGTTTATGCTGAAAGTACCACGACCAGGGATATTCACGGTGTGGATCTGTGGGCAGCCCTTGGGAGAAATGGAGATTTACCAGGTTGCTCTGCCTCACCAGATGGTTGGTCCTCATTCAGCTTTCCAGAATGGCTCCAAGCTCATGTCTAAGGGCTGGAATACTATCCACTGCAATCTGATAGGAGAGGAATAGCCAAAAAACCATCCCTCTTACATCTTAGTGGTCAGTATCCATTGATCCCTCTAACAAACAAGGCAGGATAGGGCCTTGTCCACACAGGCTCTACTGCCAGCTCTGCCACTGGGAATTTTCCTGCAATATGTCATAGTTCTTCACTTCAAAGTAAACATAATGCCATGCATCTGCTGTGCTGCTCTGTAGTTTTGGCTTGCACCATGTATTTTTATATCCCATCCTACCATGGTAAAAAAGGTATGGATGTGCAAAGAAAATGACATATGCGCTTTTAAATAGGAGTTGTTAAAATTAGAAACTATAAATAATCATAGTTGCTTCTACTTCACAGACATTTGTAACAACTGTTTTCAGTGTGTTCCTTATTACATTTAGAAATTTTCTGGGTTTGTGTCTTTCTTTTTCCCCCTCCCTATTTTGTATGCCACAAAGCAACAAACACTCCCTCTCTCGCTTGCCATTTATCTTTTTCTCTTTCTTTTTCTTATGGGATAGAAGAGAAAATGGAGAAAAGAAATATGAAAAGCATAACATCCTTTGAACATCATGCATTCCATTAAACCCACTAGAACAAAACCAGGGGGAAAAATGTGAAAATTTGTCAGTTCTGAGCTATCACACAGTCTTCCTTTTTGAATTAAAAGACATACATAGACCTACTATCTCTTCTTTTAGCAAAGCTGAATCTTAACAGAATGTGTTTGGAACCATTAAGTTTCAGAGAAATCTACAGATTTCAAAGCCCTCATATTTCAGGGTTTTGTGCCTGAACCCATTACACAGTTTGCTCTTATTTCTGCAAGAGCACTACAGAAATTTTAAAATATAAGCTCAGTGATTTGGATCCTGATCTTTTTTATTCAAACAGCATCAATTGCTTCAAGTCTCTGAACCTGACAGAACAACAGAGTCATTTATTTCTAACCTTAGATAGGGAAGAGCTGTTTTTTAACATTTCTATTTTCTTGTCCACGAGGCATGTAAAATCAACACATCTGTAGGAATGCAAATAGCTTATATGTGAGGACAAGCTGAAATTTAGCTTTCTCAAGCAGATTATATTTATTCATCAGCATTCACATATTGTCTTATCAACACATGTAGGCACTTCTATTTTTGAAAAGCTTCTTTTATCATTTGTTCAATGTTTGAGGCTGAACTGTTTTTTCTCAAAAAATTGTTTCTTAGATTGACAGATCCTTGTGATAACAAAAAAAAAAAATCAACAAAAAACCCTCACCCACCTTTCTGTGCCTGCTGTGCAAGGAGCCACCTGTCTGAAAACAGGCCTAGAACCAGCAGAGGGGTAGATTTCAAATATTCAATAGTATATATGGGTCTTTAGATATTGGAGTTGCATATAGAGTATATTAGAAATTAACATTCAAAGTTTTCTGTTTAGGAAAAATGATATAGTTATTCAACATATACGTTTGGTTCCCTGTTGGTTTTACAATTAGCTGGTTTGTTCCTGGGAATAATTCCTCTCCTTTTTTTTTAGAAGTTCGTATATCTTCTTTAATCAGCCAAAGCACACATTTGTCTTACAGACAAATGCATTATATGCTACATATTTCATCACTGAGTGGCTGCCAGAAATGGATTTCCATATCTAGTATTCATGAATCAGCAGAACACCACTATAAATCTTCACTCCCTATAAAGCTGTTTTTAATAGAGGTGTATCCTCATTCTGATATTCTATAATCAGCTTTGTCAGAGACACTGTGGGCCCTTTTTCTTTAAAATATTAGCTTGCTAAAAATTTAAACCACTATTCATAAGCAAGAGAGAGAGAATCCACATATTCTATCTAAAATCATTAAAAGATTGATGAGCATTCATACCAGCAAAATTCTGGCAGAAGAATAATTTCTTTGCAGCAACCTGTGTAATTAAGGAGAGAATGAATATTGGTAAAAACATTACTCCTTACCCTCCTTTTCCACTCACCAGAGATGGATCACATCTTGCAAAACTGTGTTTCCCTCTCCTGTAATGGCACAGACAGGTGGGTCAGTTGTAAGAAATCAGAAACCACAGGGCTCAAGGTGGGCATTATTCATAGCCAGCTGAGAAAAGAGTACACTAGAAATCTGGCTAAGTTATTGTGACCGAAGAAGCACAAACTGACCTTAAAACTCTTAATATATGCTTTTTTTATGCAAGAAAAGCTATTCTTGTAAGAGCACGATATAAACTACAGGCATAATGTTTCTGTAATTCATTTGTTGCACATACAAGCAATGGCCATTCCCTTCAGCCAAACAGCTAAACCAGTTTAAGTCGTTGTTAAAACAAGCCTTATTGTTGTTTTCAGCAAGAGATTATGGTATCTGCACAAAAGTAGACATGCCTTTAGGTTTCTTCTTTAAGTACAGTTACTGGCATATGGAATAATAAAAGCAACATTCGATGGCTTAGGGCAAGACCAGCATCCAAAATAGACTTTAAATGACAAACAAATTGGAGCAGGCACTTAGGTCCACATGAGCCAAATGGTACTTACCTTTGACAGTAAATGCACAAAATTACATCTGGCTGAGAAAATCCCTCTGGGCTGGAAGGAATTGGCAGGTGGAATAGTACTCACAGGAGTACCATGGTTGGGTCTTACTTGTCCTTTGACATCTGCTTGTGCCTACTGCAGGAGGGAATATTGGGATCTCTGATCAGGTGCTGGCAGTTTTGTATTTTTAGGTTATATCCAAGGAATTACATCACCTTCTGCCATTCTTCTCTTTGAGTCACTTTCAGTGGCTATTCTGGAATAACTGTAATGACAGTTCTGGGTTAAATCAAGTAGAAATGCTCTAAGTGTCTGCATTTGCCGTGCTCGTTTTACCTCAGCATCCCCAACTTTCTATGGCTCTTTTCCAAGCATGTCCCACACTTGCCTAGCTCTGTTTAGTCTGGGAAAGGTATAAGAAAAATAGCTGGAGGTCATATGGCTGTTATCCATGCATAACTAATCCTTTATCAGAACAGATGTGAGCTGCAAAGAAAGTCAATGTCTGAATTTCCAAAAGGTTTGATGGAAATCTGTCTGGAAACTGCCAGAGCTGAGTGAAATATTTCCAGTGAACCTTTGCTTACTTCACTGAGAACTGGTGAAAGCACCACGTGTATATATAATATATATATATTTCAGTGACATATGTCTATTCAGTAATGAATTTGTTATATGCTGTAAAAAGAAGAACACTGTACTGATGGGAATCAAACCAATGGAGCCTTCCAGTCTTTTCAACTACTAGAGAAAAGGATAAACATGATTTTCACAGGAGGGATGGATAGTGATGACACTTAATTTGCTGTAGTAAGCCTGAAGAGAAGTCTGAAGAGTTTAAACCCTCTAACTAATACAAATTCTAGAATTTCTTTGGAGCTTCATTAAAGGCTTCCACTAATTGTCGATGTTGGGTTTAGTGGTGACTAGATACTGTGGTGATAGGTTCTCCAGAAGTGCTGAGAGATAGATAAAGTTGGGATAAACTGATGTATTTCATATTAGGAGCAGCTGGATGAGCCCTGAACACCATACCCAAGTGATTAATTTCTGAATGGTGGTGAAAAGAGAGGGGGGTGCTCAAATAAATCAATGGTGATTTTAATAAACTGGGAGCTTCTAGGTACTAAATCTGTCTGCATCTGATCTGAATTGCAATTACCTGTCAAAAATTCATCCATCATTTGCAAGTTCCGGACAAACTTTCTGGCAGCAGATGTTTCAGGAAAGCTATTTCATGCGGGAAATATATTGTTGGGTGTACAGCATTCCCAAGAACAAAGAGCAAAGTAGAAAACATTTCACGAGTAACAGCAATAACTTCTCTGTCATACCTAAGCCTGGTTTATTGGGGAATATAATTTGTAAATGTGAATTTCCAGCATAAATCAGTCAATGAAATCCTACTCGTAATTCAGCCGATCTCCAATAGATGTAGTAATTCAATATTTGTGTACTTGTGAAAGCAATGGTATTTCTAATAACTTTAAATTCAGCATTATTAAACCCCGTCCCTCAGACTAGAACACTGGTGACTGCTTTGCCAAAATAAATAAATGGTGTGCCTCCAGCAGCCAGGCTGTGGGAAGAGCAGCTCTCATGATGACTGAGATAATAAATATGAAATAATGAAAAAAACCACACCAAACAACCAAAAATCCAAAACTCAGAAGAAATTGGGGAGGAAAAAATATTTGCCTGCCACTTAATATGGGTTCATTGACTTCCTGTCATAAGAGAAAGGACTGTATGAAGGATTTAGATTCAGAATACCTAAACTCCAGTTTTTCCTTGACACCTGTTCCCCCATTTGATACATGGCTGGTCCCTCCTGTGGCAAGAAGGCAACGTAATGAACATTTCTTTGCAGCCATCAGTGAAATTGTCATATAACACCTCTATTTCTCATCTGAACATGTACCTGGAAAATGACCTCTGGAGACAGGCTGGACATATGATTAGAAGATTGCTATCCCAGCCAAATACGGCCCCAAAAGCTGTCCTACTGCCACCTCTATCAAAACCCTCCCTCCTGTTTGCCAATTATAATGGCAGAATCTATCACTCTTTTCAATTTTCACTGTATCAGGAATTTACTTTGCACATTTTCTTCCCCTCTGTAGTACTTTCAAATCACATTTCATTAAAAGCTGTTTCTGGCATAATTGGGAGCAATTCCCTCATAAAATGACTGCTGACAGATGGATCCATTCGTATCTTATACATGATGTGCTGGGCTTCTTATCTTGTCACCTGTGCCTGGTGTTTGAGGATCCATCTTTTGTATTAGTGGCTTGGGAAGCCTTAGTTTGGTACAGTGTACCAGGTGTGTTCATTTGAGCTCTGCTCTCACACCCCTGGAAAACTGAGGGAGAAGACATCTGGGTTTGTCTTTTACTTTTGCAATATGTCATTTTTCAGAACTTCCCAATGTGTGTGGCCTCGTGGCCTCTTCCAAACCACACTGAAAGTAGTACAAGGACTCCTGTTGGCCAACATGGGGTAACATTTTCTGTAGAAAGATGCAATTCGGAAAATATTTACATATTACATGTCCGCTATTTCCCTGTTATTTATTTCCTTCTATTATTTAGCTTGGGAGGGCTGTGGGTACTTTGTGCAAATCACTTCTCAGGCCTGTGACAAGAGATTGTGTCCAATCCAAGGGGTTTTACTGCCTTAGCACTGGCTCCTGTGTCCATTCCTGTGTTCCCATCTGTCCATTCCCCTGTGCCAAAGACACAGAGGAGAACCAAAGGACAGGGAATAAATGCTCAGCTGCATCTCACAGGTACTCCAGGGGTGCCTGAAACCAGCACTGTGCACTAACCAGAGAAGAAAGTCCATCTCTGGATGAGAGGTAATGTAGGGAGTGAATTATAATGAATCTTGAAAGTAAGGATAAATAACTTTTATCTAACAGAGAGGAGAAGCTGGAGCTGGCAATAGGAAAAATAAAGAGGTGAATGGCATGGAAAATGATCCTGGCAGGAAGCTTCATAGTGAGCAGAGGGAAAGATCATTTATATCAAGGCCTGGGCACAGCAGGAACTGGAAGGGGAGGGTGTGAACCCGAACCAGATCCTCTCCTCTCTTTACATTTGTGAAAGACTGCATTTTAGGAATATCAAAAGGAAAATTAACTTTCAGCCTTAGAAGTAGCAGGAGGTGCAAGTGCTTCAGGCTGGAGATGGTCTGGGATGAACAGAGTCTTGTGGTAAGGGTGCAATCCTGTCCTGTTTAGCTGTCAGCTGGACCAGTGTTTCTCCAGGATGTTTTATGAAGCCTTGAGAGACAACAGTGGATTCAGTACTTTGGAAATTGCTTACCCTGGAGAGGGAAAGGTGCCAGCACCAGTCAAACAGTGTCCAGCTTCTTCATTAGAAGCAAATTGTTCAAAGCTGGAATCTTTCCTGACTGGTGTTTTTCCCTTAATTTTCCTGTGGAAAGATTACTGAAAAAGCTGTTCCAGGCACTGTGATCATGCATTCCTACAGCCTTAAAAGTTAAACTTATTCCAAGTGCAGCCCCCATATGTTTGAGGCCTATATGCATAATGTATTTTAACATTGCTAAGGCATCTGTGACCTCAGCTCAGAAATACCATGAGAGGGAATGGCAGAAGCCAGACAGATGAAGGACAGGGGGTGTAGAGCTTAAAACAGCCTCATTAAAATGTATTTTTCTAAGTCTGAAAAAATAATGAGAACCACCCCTTGATCCCTTTCCCTGAAAGCAGTGATCAGATGTTTGAGAGGCCAGTTTCATTCTTATTAATAATTTTTTATTAGGAAGGATGGATAATATCTAATGTGATAACTACGAAGGTATGCGGGTCCTTTTTATTATGAACATTTATTTGTGTGATAAAATTACCCTCAGGCAGCAAAGTCCTCTACTATTGCACATATACACCTGGTCCTTTTAGCTTATTGCTTATCTCTTCTGTAATGAAATACCTACTTCAGGTGCATCAAATAAACAAATCAGAATAGCACAGACCCAACACTATGTGGCCACATTTCTGTCATTTTTCTGTGTAAACTGGGAGCTTTCTTTCATTAAGGAGAATGAACGTGCTACTTGAATCATTCCAAGGAATCACAGCCCTACCACCTTCTTAAACTATCTGTTGATATCTACAGCACTTTAATCCATCTCTTCTTCCCACCCCACACAGTGAAAAGGCAGAAGTCTCAGTTTGCATTATTTTAGCCTTCTAGTCTTCTTAAAGATAAATAATGTTCCCTGCAGGTTTACGTTAGGGATTGAATATCTTGGTGCTGAATAACTCTGGAAATAAATCAAATGAAAGGGGGGCACAGCCTTTACCTCTGTTTCTGGGGCTTCTTTTCAGACTATGATTTTTATGTAGCACTTTTGTTTCATCTGTTTGAGGACAAAATGTAAAACGTTTTCAGAAAACATCTTCCCTTTCCTTTTTCTTAATATAGACATGAACTTTTTTTTTCAACTATCTCAGAGTTTTGAGGCTGACAGATGATGTTGCACATGAACTTGGCTGCTTTGTGGCACAACCTGGCTTGCTATTAAGAAA